>NC_056067.1:21910000-22210000 GCF_016772045.2 Ovis aries | reverse complement strand
GGGCTTCCCAGGTGGCGTTAGTGGCAAAGAACTCACATGCCAATGCAGGAGACCTAAGAGATGCAGGCTCGATCCCTGGGTTGGGAAGATCCCTGAGTAGGAAATGGCAACCCACCCCAGTATTCTTGTCTGGAGAATCCCATGGACAGAGGAGCCTGGCGGGCTACAGTCGATAGGGTCAAACAGAGTCGGACACGACCAAAGCACCTTAGCACACACACAAGGAGACGGCAGTTCCAGTCATGCGATGATTTCAGTAGGATCAGGACGCATCCTTGGATGACAGCAGCCTTTTTGGCAGTCTACCTAAGAGAAACTTGTTGCCGGGGTAGTTTCAATTCCTGGGAAAGTCTGCTGTAAATCTGTTTACCACTGTGTCAAGAAGATAGTGCTAGAGACTTCTTTGGACTTAATTAAAGCCAACCTAGACTTCATAGAAAGAAGGAAGAGAAGGAGCATCAAAGGAAGGGAGAGGGTGGGGGCTACTCTACCACATCTTCTTCCCGCAAATTGGTTTCTAGTCACGTGAGTGTATTGGGAAGAACACTTAGCAGTGATTACTAAGAGAGGAAGGTTTGGGGAGGGGTGGTGCACCGCCAAGACAGTGAAGGATGGGGCCAAATGGGAGGGAATGGACAAATTAATGATTAAGGAAGATTTTTTTTCTTCCAGGAGTCGTGTCCAGCCTGGCCTCCCAGATTTGAGCAATCTTTCACTGTCAAGAGAGGCTGGGAGATTGATTCAATTAAGATTAGCAGAGTCGAAAAAATGGCACGGGTTAGTTTTGATTAGTGATGTCTTGTCTCTCGTCTCGGCGGTGGTGGTGGCCAGAACACAGGCGGAGTTTCGCTCCGTCAGGTCACGGGGAAGGCGAGGCGGGCTTCCCATGTGGGGTTCATGGACCCGACCCCCGGGGGTGGAGAGGTGGTAATCCTTTATGATTCTCTTCTGAGGTCTCTTCCATTTGTCCTTCTTGGCGATGGTTTTCTTATAATTAGCTACGTCGTCTGGAGGAACATGAAGGAGGCGGGAAGGCTCTGAAATGTGGGGGGTCATTGTGGGGTACAATTCCTTGAAGCAAATGAATGTAATTGGAGGTCTCATTAATTCTGAGGTGATGCCCGGGTGCCCTCTGCTCTCCATCAGGAGGGTGGTGGAACTCTCCAGGAGGTATGAGCATGTTTGAAACAAAGCGAGGCAGGCGGCTCCCACATCTGCTGCAAAGAACCTCACCAGGCTTGGGGTCCTGGGGTGAAGAGATGCACGGAACACAGCACTCTTACCTCCCTCCGCTTCCACACCAAGAAACCAAAATGCACCAGCGCTGTTGGTTGCTGCCCCGTGGGTCTTTGCGTTATAGGAGCAGCCTGCAAAGGCTTAAAATAAATGTGCCTTGCAATTTACTGGTGCCTTTAAATTCATATTCAGACCCTGTTGCTGGATAAGTTTAATGAAAGTGGTACTTTCCACAAGGTCCCTGGTGGCATTAGTTCACATTACAAAATCATTATACATAATTTGACACTATTGTGCACCGTTAGCTTAGAAAAAGAGCTTGTTTTACAGCTCTGGGGACAGAGGTCCCTCCAGATAAGGTTGGGCTTATGAGAGAGGGAGAGTGGAAGGAAGGGCCTCCCTCTGGTTAGTAATGAAGGCTTTGATGTTCAATACAGCTACTCCCCTTATGCTCATCAAGACAGATATTTAGTCCAAGGGAAAAAAGAAATTAACAAGTTACTGTCTTAAAAGGCAGCTGTGGACCACGTGCTAAGCTCTATTACTCTTAAAGCAAATATTTCATCTGTGTTTTAAAGGCCTCTCCCAATGCAACCAACCACCAATGGATAATTTTTATGCTGAAAGCTCCTGTTTCTGGTGACTTGGCACAATTTGTCACACCCCATTCCACCCTGTTCCACCCAGTCACATGGGGCCGGCATTCACCTGAGCTAAGCAGGTGAAGCCTTACCAGTTGTTAGAAATTTAAATGCTACCATGCCAGTAGGTAAATGGCCCCAGTCTGAATGCCTGTGCCCACTGCCTGGACACCCTCACCCTTTCCCTGGGACCTCCGATGTTCCTATGACCCAGCAGCCAACAGGTTAATGTCTGGCTCTCCAGGGGACATGCAGAATGCTATGGAGGAATTACATACCC
Source organism: Ovis aries (assembly GCF_016772045.2). Classification (NCBI taxonomy): domain Eukaryota; kingdom Metazoa; phylum Chordata; class Mammalia; order Artiodactyla; family Bovidae; genus Ovis; species Ovis aries. Next base: position 22,207,843 of record NC_056067.1, on the reverse strand, counting down.
CCCGCAAAATTCATATGTTGGTGTCCTGGTTTCAAAGGAGACTCTAGGACTTTAGTGACTCTCCACCAGCCTCAGATGGAATCTGACAGTGTGTTCAGGCCCTGCAGGGACAAACTTCAGCCTTTCAGCTTTGGTGTATGCTTTCCCTTGTGCCTGGTCTTCCCTGGTGGCTCAGATACTAAAGAGTCTGCCTGCAATGCAGGAGACCTGGGTTTAATCCGTGGGTCAGGAAGATCCCTTAGAGAAGAAAATGGCAGCCCACTCCAGCATTCTTGCCTGGAGAATTCCACAAACAGAGGAACCTGGTGGGCTACAGTCCATGGGGTTGCAAAGAGTCAGATGCAACTTTCACTTTTCTTCGTGCCTAAAACAGGCTTTCCACGCCCTTCCGTAGGCCAGCCGTTCTACAGCCTCCTGGGGAGGGAACTACTTGCACAAGTCTGCTGGGCTGTCATTCTGATGTCCTTGGACACTTCCAGGGATGGCGAGTTCATCTCCTCATGCAGACTCATCTCACTGGGTTGGCTCCTATGTTGAGTGGCCCATCTTATGATGGATCTGAAATCACATACCCATAAACTCTCCTCACTGGCCCTCTTTCCTCCTTATCCTCCTTGTCCCCCAACAATATTTCTAGCGGTTTAGATTTTCTTAGTTCCACCATGCTGAAACAACATCATCCAAATTTCAAACTGCCAAACAACAACTGCCAAATTTCCAGTGCCTGCTATACCTGGCACATTGTAGGTTCTCAGTGAATCTTCACTGAATAAACGAAAGAATAATTGAGTAGGATGGCAGAGATAAGGGCTTCCCAGGTAGTTCAGTGGGTAAAGAATCCACCTGCCATGCAGGAGATGCACGTTTGATCCTTGGGAAGATCCCCTGGAGAAGGACAAGGCCACCCACTCCAGTATTTGTTCCTGGAGAATGCCATGGACTGAGGAACCTGGGGCCTGCTACAGTCCATGGGGTCACAAAGAGTCAGACATGACTGAAGCAAGTGAGCACATATGCATGGCAGAGCTAAAGGAAAACATTCCAGTTCCATAGCACCTTTTACAGAGGTACAAACCAGGGCTTAGCCCAAAAAAAAGAGACGGACCCAAGGTCACAGGACAAGAGAGTGGCCAGGCCAGGCTAGAATCTATAAATCCAAATGGCCTAGGAGCAAACTGACGAACTCCAGTCCATCTTCAGACTATCTGGGCAGGAAGTCGATAGGTCCTTTACTCAAATGCATCTTTGGTATTAGGCACCCTTAAGCGAATATCCATGCCTGGTCCACGGCTATTTATTTGAGGAACTAGGATGCAAGATTGATGAGACTTTAAATGGTGTCTTATCCTGGGCATTCATAACTTGGACTGGAGTGCAGGAAATCCTACTTGTCTCACAGAGGGAGACAAATGTGCCCTGGAAAATTCCCGGAGGGAAGGAGGGCATCACAGGCAAGTCTAAGTCACACAAGAGAAAGGGGTCCAAGATTCTCCTTCACTTTTCAGAAGTTTCCCAGGACAAGTCAGTGTGTCAGAATGGACATGCCAACTGAGGAGTGGGAGAAGGGCATGCTGGTAAAGACTGCTCTCATCCACCAGAGATGGCAAAATGTCTCTCGCTGCCCTCATCTGGAAGCTCCATTCCCTCCAACCATAGCGGAGCAAAGGTTGCCTTCAGGGATTCAAAGAAAACATCCCATCCCCAGCCAAGAGAGAGAGGGAGAAGGAGATTCTCTGAGATTCAAAGAGAGAAGACTGGATTCCAAAAAAGATGGACAGTCAAAGAGAGTCCGATCAACTCAAAGCAAAGGGATAGCAAGGGACATTGATGCCCTGTGGCTTTCAACATACAAATGGAGAAAGGAAAATCCATTCCAAGAAAACCTTCTAAAACAGAAAGACCACAAAAAGTACGCGTCACTTCTCTCTCTCCCTCCCTCTTCTCCTTTCCTTTCTTCTCTCTTCTCTCTGAGTCAGAGTTCATGGGGACCCCAGGTGAGCGGGTTCAGTTGCTTGCAGGAATGGTTTAGTCACAGACGTAAAGCAGCCATAGAAATACTAGCAATGTCTGATACTGAAGAGTTTATGACATAAACTCCTGCTCTGAGCACCTGGTGGTGAATCCTCACCACCTTAGTCCCTGGGTGATGGAAGAGTTCTTCTCTTACAGGGGAGGACACAAAAATTCTGAGAAGTTGTCATCTGCCCAGGGTCTCAGTGCTGTGCAGACCCAGGAGCTACAGGGATATCTGCTCTTGGTGCCCAGAACCTCTCCTCTTTGAACTAGCTGGAACTTGGAACTACAGCCTTGAGAATCCTCAGTCATCTCAAAGTAGCTCATCCTTCCCCTTTGCACCTCCACTGACATCAGGCAGAGCCTTTCCTCATCTGAAATCTCAGGTAATTCCCCCACTAGTGATTGAAGGCTCCATTTTGCAGACCAAGAGAATCCTGTACCAACTAGTGGGCTACTTCAAGACGGTGTCAAGCCGTCCCCATGCCAGGTGACCAAGTGGACCCCATACTTTCCTTCTAAGCTCCCCTATAGGCAGAGGAAGTGAAAGTGTTAGTCACTCAGTCATGTCTGACTCTTTCCGATCCCATGGACTGTAGCCAGCCAGGCTCCGTCTGTCCATGGGGTTCTCCTGGCAAGAATATTGGAGTGGGTTGCCATTTCCTATTCCAGGGGATCTTCCTGACCCAGGGATCGAACCTGGGTCTCCCACACTGCAGGCAGATTCTTTGCCATCTGAGTCACCAGGGAAGTCCATAAGAGAGGAGGCAAGTACCTCTGGGAGGTTTGGGGGTTGGGAAGGAAGAACTCAAACAATTGGAGTGCTAACCCCACGCTTCTATAAAAGTTCCTTTTAAATCTGAAGATGTCATGGGGGTTTTACTCTTAACTACAGAATATATCTATATCTGAGAAAGCAGAGAAATAACATTTTTAATGACTTGTCTTGGCATAACATTATGTATCCTCTGGCTTTATTCCAAGGCAGAGAAGGGCCAAGTTTGAGAAGCTCAGAGCTAGTCCAGGTCTCACCTCACTCCTACCATGTTTCAGCAGAGAAGACAGAGGCCCAGAGAGGTGAAGTGATTTTCCCAAGGCTGCACAGCAGGTCTCAGACTGACATCTGCTGAATCCCAACCCAGAATTCCAACACCACATCCATGCCACACAACAGTCAAGAGCACAGGCAGTGGGGCCAGCAAGGCTGGGTGAGAGTTCCAGGACAACCACGGAGCTGCACGATGGTAGGGTGGCACCCCCAACAGAGCCGAGGTCGCAGTGCCTACATGCCATTCCCATCACACTTTCCCGCACTTCAGTTTCCGCATTGCTAATTCTCCTAACACGGGAGTAATAATAGTATCAACTATGGCGTTTTGACATGAGAATTAACTGATACAACACATGCCTGGCATTTAGTAGGAACTCAACAAAATGGAACTCTTGATGCTGGCCTCCTTTTTACTTACGGATAAAGGATCCCCCTGCTTCTTTCATGATTCCTTTCCAAGACCAGCGATACTGGGAAGCTTTACAAGACTGCCTCTTTTTTTTTTAAGTCTTTATTGAATTTGTTGCAGTATTGCTTCTGTTTTATGTTTTTGTGTTTTGGCCAGGAGGCATGTGGCATCTTAGCTCCCTGACTAGGGATCGAACCTGCAACCCCTGCATTGGGAGGCAGTCTTAACCAGTGGACCACCAGGGGAGTCCCAAAATGCCTATTATAGCTACCATAATCTTACCCCACTTCCACGGGTTGGTGTGGGGCTGAATGAACGCCTCTAATGAGCCTGTAGCAGGCGCTGGTATAAGGCAAGCACTCAGTAAGAGCTCTCTCATTATAGAGAGCTCTGTATAGACACACCTCTATGCTGACTCTTTAATTCAACAAGTGCTTATAGATTTATGAATAACTTTTGCCTCCATATATAAAGTCATCCCTCCAGGCTTCATTTCCTGCAGCATTATCTGGATGGTTGCTCCGAGCTCATCCTTTCTGAGTATGGAATAATGCGCTTTCGGGGAAGATGGCATCAGGAGTGCGGTTTTCTCTGGTGTCACAGGGGAGAAACTTCTTAATCCAGACCTTGCTGACTTTTCTCCTCCCAGATCAGCCCACATCCCCTCTCCTTGAAGGCCCGCAGCAAAGGCAGCTCCCAGAGCCCTCTGGCTCCATTCAAAATCCCCTTTTCAGAGCCATGGCAGTTTTATGGCCTTTAATGACCCCCTATTGTACCCTGATTGCCAATCAGGGCACACGTAATGACCAAGCAGCATCACTTAGCCCTTATTCCGATGACAATGGCCAGAGCGGCCAGCTCGCTGTTTTGACATGAGCCGGGTCACAGGGAAAGTTTGCGGGGGCGGGTGATTTAAGGAGGCCGGACCAGCCAGCGCCCTGGACTCCTCAGTTGCCAGGACTTGGACAAAAGAATGAACTCTGAACTTTTCCTTTGACGGATGGAGGTCATTAAAACCATGATGGGGGCCCCTTCAAAGGCAGGTGTAGACCAGTCTGTCCCTCAAAGCGCCTAATAAAGAGAGAACAGGCGATTGTGTGGGATTCAGAGAAGGGGGGAACTTCTGAGAGATTCACTCAAGTGGTTCAAAGAAATCAATGAGCTGCTCTAGCCGGTTGACAGGGGCCAGAAGTGCCATGCCATTCCCTCCACCACACGTTCAGTGGGTGGCTGCCCCGATTGTTCCCATACAGGGGCCCCTGCAATAAATGCTTGGGGTCCTTTCACGGGTACCCTGGGCTCTGGGGCCTTAGACCAGCCCAAGAATCCAGAAAAAGCTACACCACCAACTCCCCTTTTAAATTCCATCCATTTTAATAAAGTGCTGAGAGACCTCCAAGGAGCTTAAAATATTAAAGGTTTCTTTTAAACATCTGGAAGATAACATCTAATTACTAGATGGTGCTGTAAGTTATTAATATGTAATCAGAGCTAATCCCACCAATGCAGGCAAACAGCAAACAAAAGCACTCCCCCTAGAAGAATCATCTCAGCAAAACAGAGAAGAGCCCCCGACCTAGCTTCCACACCTCCCCTGCCCCCAATTCCCACCACAACCAGCTGGGACCACATGCTGCCCCCGGAAGGGGCAAATCCAGAAATGTTGACCCCCTGGCAGTCGGCAGGACAAGTCAGCTAAATAAATTGACTGCAAATGACTTGAGTCATTGAAGTTCAACCATGAAGGGAAATGAAGGCTCAGGGAATTTTGCCTCTCTCTTCTATTATTTTTTTTTTCTAAAGGTGTTTTGGCTTTTTGCAAAAGGGTCAGAAATGTTGATCCCAAAGGTCTGAGTGGGAATATAAATGGATTTGGAGAAGCTGAAAGCTGGTTCTTGGGGGAGTGGTGTGCTGAATGCCTCGCTGGGGTCCCTTGCCAGGCACATTACACACATATGCACGCAGGATGCTGGATTCGGCACCCCTCTGCTGCCAGGGCGATGGTTATCAAGGGTAACGCAATCAGATGAGAAGGCGGCACACAGCAACCACAAAGCCCACAGGAAGCAGCTGCGCAGACACATAAGTGGAGGTCCCTCCTCCTTAAAATGTACCCACAAGACAGAGCCACATCCTTTGCATTGTCCGAAGACAAATCATTGCGGGTTCTCCAGCAGTTGGTGGTGTCAGCAAGGCTGAAGGAAAAAGTGATGACTTGTGCGCCCTGGGAAGAGACCCCGGAAGTACCTAACCGATGGGCGGACGTCCACTTTAACCCTTCCATCCCTCCTTCTCCAACAATGAAACGGAGAGAAAGGAGCAGGTCAGCCTCACCGAGTCATAGAAAAAGACTAAAGAGCCATGAGCAATAATAAGGATTCTCCCTTTCTCCAGAGCCCTACAGAAAATGATCTGACTCAACCTAGTGGTTCACTACAGTACACACTCAGTTGCTTCAGTCATGTCTCTTTGAGACCCCATGGACTCCAGGCTCCTCTGTCCATGGGATTCTCCAGGCAAGAATACTGGAGTGGGTTGCCATGCCCTCCTCCAGGAGATCTTCCTGACCCAGGGATGGAACCTGCATCTCCTGCGTCTCCTGCATTGCAGGTGGAGTCTTCACTGCTGAGCCACCAGGGAAGCCTCACTATAGTGTAACAAACATCTTCTGAGCATCTACAAGGAGTGTCCTAGGGGTTGGGGTTACATGGTGAATGAGACAGATATAGCCTGTCTTCACTGGAAAATAGAAAACTACTCAAATCATGACTATTTTGAGAGCTACTGCAAAGAAAAAGAGGGTCTTAAAACAGAGATCTACTCCAATCTGGTGGGCCGGAAAAGGCTGAGTGATGGAGTGCTGCTGTGAGTGGACGTGGCTGAGACATAGGCAGCAGCACATCCAAAGGTCCCTCAACAACAGGGAGGCAGCGGTTTGGACCTGCACGAGGACAGAAAGGCAGGGCCAGAGCAGCAGAGACTTCCCTTCTAGCTGCCTCAGTTTCTCCTCAAAGTTTAAACATCAGAGTCTGACGGGTGGGTGGGTGAATGTAAGGCTACGCAGCGTGAGCCAAGTTTAAGAAGGGAGAGGGCAGGGTGGGGAGGGGGCAGGAAGGAGACGGGGAGGAGGAAGGCTAGAGAAGCAAATGGGGTTATTTGGCAGATTCCACCTTGACAGAGATTGGGGTGGAAATATGGAGAAGGTGGTACTCTGCAGAGACTGGGTGGAAATATCTAGAAGGTGGCACTCTGCAGAGATTGGGTGAAGATATCGAGAAGGTGGCACTCTGTCCACTTCCCGGTTCTGCTAGATCTTCCCTGAGCAAAAGACCACCAACAGCTTCTCTTTTGAGTCCATCCCATCCCACCTTCTCAGGACTGTGAGGAAAAGAGCCCTACAAACACCGGCATCACATTCCTCAGTTTAGGAGCAACCTAAACTTCTTGCTTCTAACCATCTACTGTAAGCATTCTTATACCTTAAAAGTGAACTCCACTAACCTGACTTCTAGGAATAGCTACCACCTCCATACCTTCTTCCACAGGTCAGGCATGGTGCCACAAACTTAAGCCTCCTTTACTCCTCTTAAAATGGGAGGTATGTATTATTATTGTTATACCCATTTTACAGATGAGAAAACTGAGCCTCCCCCTCCCCGCCTAAACTATGGAGGCAAATTCACATAATACACCACCGAGAAAAGTGGATCTGGAATTTACACCCAGGTAGATTGATTCCGGGGCTTCCCAGGTGGCTCAGTGGTTACAGAACCTGTCTACAAGGCAGGAGACAGTGGAGACATGGATTCGATTCCTGGGAGGAGAAGATCCCCTGGAGGAGGGCATGGCACCCCACTCCAGTATTCTTGCCTGGAGAATCCGTGGACAGAGGAGACTGGTGGACTACAGTCCACAGATCGGAAAGAGTCAGACTCGACTGCAGCAGCTAAGCACAGCACAGACTGGCTCCAGCATCCTTTCCTTGAACCACTGCGCCATGCTACTTCTCTCCTGAGAGACAGGAAATAAAGGAGATTTACCTTAGGCTTAATTCAGATGTTCATTTTGCTCGGGGTGGAGAAATACAGTTTACTGAGACACACAGCAAACTAGTGGGGGGCTTGGGGGAGCTTTTTCTGATGCCCACGGTGTGGGCATCACCAGGTTCGTAAGGACAGAAGGACCGCTCTGTGCTCTCGGTTTAGGGTGGCCCTGCTTTCTTTCCAGGAAACATCTCAGTGAAATATGCAAGCGTGTTTAATTGCAGGGGCTCGGGCAACTTGTTTATCTTCCTTAAACACTGCCAGGGTGGCTCCCGTTTGTTATCTAGGGTGTGAAATGGAGGCTGACAACAATTAATACCTCCTCCCAGGCAGCTCGGCGGCGCTCTGACGGGAAGCGGTGGACTTCCGAGCAGGCGGCGGGCGAGCCGTCACTCAGCGTCCGAGGTGGGGGTCGGGGAGGGGGGCGGTTAGAATGACAGCGGCAGCTGACGGCCCCTCCCGCGGCCTCCGGAGAGGCCCCCGTGATAAAGCGTCCTGCTTTGTGGTGTAATCAACTTGCTATACATGCATTACCTCCTAATGAGCGCCGTGTTTAAACAAGTGTATAGAACACATCTGTCCGGGCCTGGAGACTCGAGGCTGTGTGACCAATTTCAGCATCTGAAAGTTAAATTAATGGTAAAGGGTTTAATTGTGAGTAAACAATACCGCATTAAGGAGCGGTAAACACAGCAATAGGGACCCACCGACCGGCTCTGGCATCACAGATGCGGCTGCCTCCGTGTGACCGTTAATAGTCTTCCCCCGCCCGGACTTTCTGACAGTGTCTTGAAGCCCATTTGTCATCTAAATGGTCCGTCCCCTCCTCAAATGTAATTTTGGCCCATGGTCTAGTCACCGGGCCTGCAGGGTCTGTGTTCTTTGGAAGGTGGGCACACACACACACACACACAAAACCAGGGCCAGTGGAGAGGATCTGGAGAAGCTCCAGTTTCTACACTGAAGCACAGGGTGGGGTGAGAGTGGGGAGGACAGACACCCCCTTCCATCCAGGCAACCGGCCTCCAGCCATGGCAGCGAGGCCGGCGTAGACGCCAGGCTTCAATGGCAATGATTCCAAACCTGGTTTTAAAACACCCTAGGGTGTCTCCAATGAACAAAGGATGCCTCCAAAGCAAATTAAGTTCCCTTTAATTAAAGATCATAACATACGCCACAGAACATTCCGTCACGGTAGGGGAAAGGAAGAGACTGTCACATAAAATAATAGGGCTCCACAACTCAAAAAAATTAAGGATTACACAGCAAGAGCTCTGCACCTTCCCGATGGGCTAACAGCCGTCGTCATGGCCACCTTGGAAACTGAGCCCGGCAGCCCATGTGTTCTCCCAGGTTCTCCCCCCGGGCGTGTGTTGGGAGTGAAGGCCTGGCCTCGGGAAGCCGAAGGGCACGGGGCGGGTCCTCTTTGTCTTTCCATCACCAGCAGCCGGATCAGGTGGGAGATGTCTCAGGGGGGCGTGGCCCTGACTCTGAAGATGCCATCAGCACAGAGCTGTGCTCTCCTGTGAGGGGCGTGGCCTCTCTCTTTAAAAAGGTGAGAAAGCCTGCAGCAGATAACTCAGCCATCTAGAACCTTCCTTGTCTTCCCCGCAGCCTGGGAGTTGCCAGGCAGCCCAGCCACAGAACACTGAATCAGGTCTTTGTGCCCAAAGTCTCAGCTATGAATGGAGGAGCCTAATCTGCTCTCCGGTGTGCTTCTTGAGGCCCTCCCAGAAAGGGGAGGGGGCTGAAAATGGCCATGATCAAGTGTCAAAGGCTTCTCTCTCACTTCCTTTATACATAGAAGTCCACGGCTTTAAAGACAAGTGGTCTCATGTTCGCACACCCACCCTCAAACCTCCCAGAGTCCACCCAATCCTGGCTCTGCTGTTTTCACCTCTTTGAGCCTCAGTGTCCTCATCTGTGAAATGGGTTGCTGAAGGGATTGAATCCACTTATATATGTCAACGACTTCAAAGGATATGTGGCACAGGGCAACTGCTCAGTAAATGTTAGAATCTATTACCATGAGTGTGTGACAGGTACTCCTTCTAATAAGACCTAATCTAGCAGACCTGTGGGGCTTCCTTGGTGGTGCTAGCAGTAAAGAATCCACCTGCCAGTGCAGGAGATGCAGGTTCAGTCCCTGGGTCAGGAAGATCCCCTGGAGGAGGGCATGGCAACCCACTCCAGTATTCTTGCCTGGGAAATCCCATGGACAGAGGAGCCTGGCAGGCTGCAGTCCACAGAGCCACAAAGAGTCAGACACAGCTGAGGCAATTGAGCACACACAGCAGACATGTAGGAACAGCTTGAAAAAAAAGCAGAACCACAATTGTGTCTGGATCACCCTGAGACACTAGGTTTCTAGAAGGCCAGTGTGTATGCGCTCTACAGCTTTTTCTCTGCACTGCCTGGTCCACCCTTCTCAGCAATCAAGTATGCATGACAGCGCTGGATGTGGAGGTAAGTGACACACGCTCCCTGCCTGACCTGAGCTGGCCTTCCATACTCGTCAGAACTCCAGGGCTCAGTTTCCCCAGATGGATAAGTAACTTCTTGCTTCCTAAAACCAACTCCAAGTCAAATCAGCCCTCTAGCTCCAGTCAAGTTTTTAGAGCTCAATTTCTTAGAAAGGTTTCCCAATGTGTTGACTTATTTTGTACATTCTAAGTACAGGTAACCTCACATTTCTATTTCTGCCACCTCTCTTGTCTATGATTTTCCCCCGCCTCCACCTTTTTAACCCTTATGGTTTTCTGTATTTGCACTGGGCAAATCTGTGTAGCCCTAGGAGACCCCAGAATTTCTAAATGTGCGTGGTGACCGAGCCACTGGAAGAGGGCGCTAGGGACCTGCCTATAGTGGCCTTGGGGAGCATCAGTGGCTGGGGGTGGATGGTTTTTGCTGAAACCCTGTTCCTCCCTTCACCACTCCCCCTCCAGGCCACCTTCTTGGTCCCAATCTGCAGAAGCTCTGATTTCTTCAAAAGAAGCCCAAGGAACTATTGCCTCACTTTGTCACTGAGATTGGATAACAGAGTTCTGTTGCCACTAAAACAATGTTGCCATGTTTTTGCTGTTGTCTCGTGGTTTGAATTATTCCTGGTTCAACACATGCCTCCTCTTCTTCCATCTCTGACAACCAAGCCCATGACACGCAGAGATGGAGAGGAACCACGCTGAGATCCCCCGTTAGTGACAGAGGCCGTCAGTGTTTCCAGCAATACAGAACCAGAGTGCATCACCCACCTGCGCCTGGCAGTCTCCCTACTCCTGCAGGTTCCACGCTTGTCACGGGAAGAAGGTAGGGTTAGTCCAAGGTGAGGTTTCGATAGTAACTTGTGGGCATGCAGAAGATCTCGGTAGCCTCTGATAAGTGGAAGGAAATTTGGAAACCTTCATTCCCAGTGACTTTTTTCTCCCCTAAACTTTGTCTCTGCTGTGAAATTCTAACTTTCAGATGAAATGTTTTGCAGAGATTGGGACCATAGCCCCCGACTTTTACATTGTGATGCACCCCTTGGCACACCTGCTGTGGTTTCTCACCACAGGAAAGGGCTGGAAATTGCCGTACCTTGTCTGACTCCATTTTCCAGTTAAGAAGACTGTGGCCCAGAGAGGGACATAGACTTGCAGGAAGTAGTACCGGAGTCAGAGGACAACCATCTCAAACTCCCCCGCAGTATTCCTGGGATAAGACATAGACCCACCCCAAACACCATCATTCTCATTTTTCTCTGTGATCCAATCAAATGATGACTTGCCCCCTCCTGAGGTCTTGTCCAAAGGGCACCCTGTTTATCTTTAAAAGGGAAATTCACTCATTTTCTCCCCTTCCCTTTAAAAATAACAACAACAACACAGGTCCCAAATTCAGCCATCCTACGTCAGAAGGGAAAATAGAACCCACGGAGGCAACAGATGCTGTGTTCCTCCTCCTCAGTGACTTTAGTTTGCCTTTAAAGCCTGTTTTCACCACTTATTGATTTTAGTTTGCTACTGGTCTATGAATGACAACTTGAATTAAGACAACACAGGCTGAGAAGCCACAAGGCAGTGCTAAATGATGTCCTCTGCTTCTTGGTGAAATGCCTCATGACCCTGCAGCCCCCTGCCCAGCCCCCATTCTCCCGAGGAGTGGTGGGCAGACCCCTACCTGGCCGCCCAGCACGGGGCCCAGGGGAGTCAGGACAGAGCTCTGGGGTGAGGGGGCGAGCTGGGACGTCACCTCACAGCTGCCAGCCCCAGACTGCCTCTTTACTGACAGAGAACTGGCTTGTTTGGAGCAGGGGCTGTGTGTTTGACAAAAACATCTCTAAAGGAACCTAAAGATTCGACTCCACCGCTGCCTCCACCAAGCAGGAAAATGAAGCTTAATCGTCCTAGCTGCTTCAGACTCACACTTACGGAGAGAAGACTCCCCAAATCAGCCTTAAGAATCTCGGCTCTCCTCCCTTCCAAGGCTCTTCATCTAAGACAACCTCCAGACAGAAGTGCCCTGTGACAACACCTTAAAATTTGCATTGATGATCTGTCCTAAACCTTAATCGGTATTGTAATTTTTTAAAATTTAACACACACCCGTTAATTCAGAAATTCTACTTTTATTAGTGCATCTTAAGAACATAATTGAGTAAGTGAATAACTTGCAGAGAAGGACATTTACTGCAGCACTGTTTATAACAGACACGTTTATGATAGACATTTAGATGTTGGAAACAAACACCTAAGTATCTAGCGAGAGGGGATTGGTAAATAGCTTTTGGTAAATCCATTCAATTAAATACTATGCAGATTTATTCCACTGGGAATGATGATGCTGAACAATATTTATTAGATGTTTTCACAATATATTGCCAAGTAAATAAGAAAATTAAGAGACCATGTATCTAGTCCAATTCTTGAAAAACAAAACCAAGAAAAAAAAATTCTTCATAGAACTCTTCTTACAGTTATTTGCATAGAAAAAAAAAATGAAAATTGAGATAAGCCAAAATGTTAGCTTAGAGGAGGTTTGAATTCCCTTCTGACTGATTTCTGAATGTATTCATTTATAATCAGGAAAAAAAAAATGATGACGTGAGTTTCATGTGGGCAGGTGGAGCTGTGTGAGCTGAAATGGCCTTGAATCCGGCTCCAGGCTTTCTCGTGTCGCCTGAAGAGAGTTCCTGTCATGTCAAATTGGAAGCTCTCACCTCAAAAATACAGCAACCCAGCTAACACAGGGCACTTCCTATTTCCTTGTGTCTTCCAACACCCAGTGGGAGGCACGGCATGGGTGAGATGAATCTACAAAGCCCATTCTCACAGTCATTATGAAAAACAAGAGGCTGGAGTTTTTTCTCCCAACCACATCAGCAGAGAAGACAGAGGCTCAGAGACAGAGAGAGAGGGGGCAGACTGAGTCTAACCCATCATCACACAGTCCACCAAGAGTAAAGTGCTCCCCTGTATCCCCAAAACCAGAGACCTGAGACCCTGCCTGAGGGCAAGACCAACAGAAAACCTCTCCCGTCTAAGGAGCTCCTGAGAAGACGCTTCAAACCCACTTTGGGATCATGGACAAATTTGGGAATCTAGTGGAAGCTATCTTAGAGGAGGGCATGGCAACCAGTATTCTTGCCTGGAGAATCCCCATGGACAGAGGAGCCTGGCAGGCCACAGTCCATGGGGTCACAAAGAGTCAGACTATAACCCTCTCCCAGAAATATACCTGTAAACACAACTTTGCACGGAGTTCAGGGGCTTACGCACTTCCCTGGTGGCTTAGATGGTAGAGTTTGCCTGTCATGCAGGAGACTCGGATTCAATCCCTGTGTCGGGAAGATCCTCATGGAGAAGGAAATGGCAGTCCACTCCAGTATTCTTGCCTGGAGAATTCCGTGGACAGAGGGGCCTGGCAGGCTGTGGTTCATGGGGTTGCAAAGAGTAGGACAGGACTGAGCGACTTTCACTTCAGGGCCTCACGGGTCATCCACCGACCTTCCGTGGCTGACCAGGGGCCAGTAAGCCATGGAATGGCTCTCATCAGTGGGGACCTATCTCCATTTGAACCCAGCACCAATTTTGAGAAATGTTTGCCTGCACGCTTGCCACACCTTTACGTCCACCACCAAGTTCCCAACTCCTTAAAGACAGGACATAGGGACTGAAGTAGTCCAGATGAAGGCCAAGAGGAGGGGCCAATGATGGGGAGGCCCTTAGCAGGGAGTGGAGGTGGGGAAGCCCCGCCCCCCAGCACCTTCTGTTTTGATAAGGCGGGTGCCACCTTGTTACTCCACTCTGCCTGGCAGGACTTCCTCGGAATCGAGGGCATCTTATGTGTTCTGTGAGGGTGTTAAAGAGGGCAATTAAAGGGTACCACAAGCCAGACCTCACGCACGCACGATCCTTCCAGATCGGAGGCCCTAGCTTTCTGATCCTCTCGGCTGGTGCAGAACTGGGGCCAGCAACAAAAGGTGTTAATACCCTGATGAGGAGCTCGTGCTGATAGATGACCCATTATGGTGATCGCTCTTGTGCGAATGGCAAATAGGTTTGATCAATTAGATTTTAATGTAAAGTGGGGCCTGGGGGAGAAAAAACAGCAACTGAGAGAGGGGAGACCCTTTGTTACTAATGTGTCTGAAAAAAGCACTTAATTGAGGTCATAATAATATTAGCAGTTCTCATCATCAATAATTCAGCCTTATTTATTACTAGCCGATAAAGTCCTGTCAGGTGGGGAATGTAGGGGGCTTTTGTTAAAGACAGGCTACATGGGGTTTGCTCTCTCTCTCTCTCTTTTTTCTCTCTCTCACCAGCTGCAGCTGCTGGACCACAGAACATCTAACTTTCAAAGTGCTGTCTAGCTATACTCTATGTCGAAATGAGGGACAAAAAATAGAACTTTTCCATCCATATAATCTAACCTTCTCCTGTATTACTAAAAAAAAAAAAAAAATTTAACCCTTCTCTCTGCAACAGTAACTAATTTTGCTTCAGAAAATTCAGGAGAAAAATAATTTCTATTCTTGCATGATTTCGAACCCTAAAGAATGACATAAATTCTGCCTTTTCACACACTTTTAGTCACCTGTGGTTTGTTATCTTTTAAAGCAAAAGAAAGAAAGAGAGCAAGAGCGTGTGCTAAATGAATGTATAATTGTACAATTAAAGATGCTAGCTCCAGTGGTAAAATTTAAAATGTATTAGTCTCATAAAACCGCCTCATTACTCTCCGTGTCTTAAAGGACATACTTGTCCATAATGAGGCAAATGCAGGAAATGGCACAGGGGTGAGAGTGAGGGGAAGGAGGAGATATTTGAGCTAGCTGCCATTTCATTTTTCAAAAAGGGGGAGGAAAACACTTAATAAAGATAATTGGGCTGGTAGTGCCTGTTCCCATCTGGAATCTCCACACAGACAGACCCCAGGGCAGACGATCGGTCATTAACCAGGAAAATAACCTATTTGGAAGGGATCCGTTTGTTTTATAAATGATGCTCCACTTGAGAACAGCTTAACCGCAATAATAATAAAAGTTCCTCGGAAACCCAGCCAGGGGATGGTGCTGAAATATCGATCCGGCTTCTGTTGATAATGGCTGGACTAGGTTTCCGCTCAGCTTGCAGGAAACAGCCTTTGAAGTTTGCTTTTCTTTCTTTTTTTTTTTTTGTAAATCTAAATAGAATTTAAACTGCCCTTCGGTGATCAGTGGTTATTAGTGGCTTGGGTTAGGACATACTGAGTCTCAGGGTTAGAAGAGGTGGTCCAGGCTGAGAAAGGAAGACGGGAGACGAGCCCTGAGAGGAGGGGAGGGGAGGTCAGCTCTGAGCTGGGTAAGTAGAAATGGATTCTGCAGAGGGAGTGTCCTGGTCTGAGATGCAGCTCAGGGACAAGGACTTCGAAAGATGAATTCCCCACCCCGCCCTAGCCTGGCCACCGTGCCCACCCCCCATCAACACACATGTGAGCGCATGCGCACCCACACACAGACACACAGAGGCAAAGCAGAAGCAGTCAGAAAAGCCATTCATCGAGGCCAAACTGGAATTGTATAGATCAAGGCATTGAAGAGCAGCCCAGGGTCTGATCCCAGCACCCTGATGGTGCAGACAAGGGGGAGCGATTACTATAATTAGAAATAAGGTTTCAGTGGCGAAGCTTCTCTGAGCCATCTATTTCCAAGGAAGGTTGCTCAGCTGCTGGAGAGGGCGTGTGAACACATGGTCTTCAGAGACAAGGGAAAAAGGAGAGATGGGGATGGAACCTCCATGCAACCTGCCTTTCAAGGAAAAGGAGGAATCTGGGCTTTGAAGGATTCATGTCTACACCAGTGGTTCTCTACTGGGATGATTCCTGATCCCCCACTCTCAAGGGATGTGTGGTAATGTCACAGCCAGGGGCAAGGCCCCACTGACATCTGTGACATAGGGACCAGAGAGGATGCTGAACATCCCAGACTGTCCAGGATAGTCCCACTCTTCATCCCTCACCCTCTGCCCCAGGCAACAGAATCACTTAGCCCACAGATGTCAATAGTGCCAAGTCTGAGAAGCCCTCCCATCTACTCAGATCTCACTCACTGAGGAAAATAAACCCAGCCTCTGCCCTTGCTCCCCACCCCCACCCCTCCCCATCAGTCACTTTCACTGGTTAACATGCTCCAGGAACAGAACATCTTAGAGTGTCTCGACAACCAGGTTCCAAAGCATCACTTCTTTAGGGTGTTCTTCTCAACCTAGTGGCCGAAGTTGGAAAGAGGATGAAGGTTCATCTGTGACACACAGGACCCACGTGCTCTCCATCCCAGGACATGGTGTCCTCCATGGCTTCACAAGGTCACATTTTCTTCTTTTTTTGCTGCGCCTTGGAGGATCCATGGGGTCGTAAGAATCGGACACGACTTGGCAACTAAACCACCACCTCCCGCAGGATCTTACTTCCCCGACCGGGGATTCCTGACCCAGGGATCGAACCCAGGCTCCCTGCAGTGGAAGCTCAGAGTCTTACTGGACTGCCACAAGGTCACATCTTGAAGATACCATCTGTAAAATGGGTATAATCATTGTGCTGCCTCCTAGGGTTGCTAGGAAGAAATGAGAGGAGGAAATGTGAAAACATGTAGCCCAGGGCCAGGCATGTATTAGGTGCTCAGAAAGGAACAGAGGAGAGAGGAAGGAAGGGAGAGACGGAGGGAGAGAGATAGAAGGGGGAGGAGGAGGAAGAAAGAGAGAAAATGTGTGTGTTGCCTTCCAGCCCGTGTCAGGCACTATGCCGGCAAAACTCGCCACCACCCCCAATGCCCACGGAGTGTCTATCACTCATCAAGCGATGGCTGCCATTTTTCAATCATAAAGAATAAGCTAATGCCCTAAGCTCTTTGGAATTATCATCCCCATCATCTGCCGAGCTAAGTGTGTATCTAAGCAAAGCCCCATTCACCTTTCCCCTCTGTCCTCTACCTCGATTCTGGAAAGGGAAGTGGGGAGGGTGGGGCACAGCCTTACCAAATTTCTCCCTGCATGCCCGACTGTTTCCTCCTGACAGCGTTTGACTGTGCTTATTATTTCCAGCAAAGCCCTTATCATTTTCAATGTGAATTTCAAATCACACTGATCCAGCCCTTCTTAGCTAAAGTCAGCTTTATCAACCACAAGAGATGTGGGATTTGAGAGAGATCTGAGTAAATTCACATTGTTTGGATAAACTCATTCAGGGAGCTCAACAAATCAAAGCCGAAATGGATATGTATTCCAAAGAGACTGAGAACTGCTGGGGGAAAAAAAAAGGAAAAAAGTTACCATTAACATTTTTATTTCTTTAAAAAAAAAACAAACAAACAACCCATAGCGGTTGCTTTTTAATGAGTGCGTTCACCACCTCGTTTTGAACCATTACCAGCGCTCCGTAGGACACCAGGTGAAGTGATAGGAGCTGTGAGGCTTATTGACAAGAGAAGCAAGTAGTTAGGGAAAATTATATCACCCACCCCCCACCGCCACCCCGTAACTTTGGTCATTGAGCCCACTATCAAATATGGTAATGGGTGAATTTATGCATCATCCCATAACTTAAGGAACTGTGTGTATCATGTATATTTAAAACTATTTCTCTGTAGTTTTAATTATCTCAGTCTGCAGGGGCAAAAAGAAAAAAAGCAGGCAGCTCCCTTGCCTAAGACCAAAATGAAAGCATTTGCCTGCTGACAGCTAAGATGTCTGTCCTAGCTGGTTGAGATTTCCTATGAAATTTGCATTGGAAAGGCAGCTTTAAGTATACTTAAAATAAAAAGGGGGCATTTGCATCTAATTTGCTACACTTGCAGTATTAGAGTTTTATCTGAATAAAGACACGTCAACTGGATTTATATAGTTAAGCTGATAGCTGGGGAAGTCAACACCGAAAACATCAGTTAAATTCAACAGAGTTGGAGAGCAGCTAAGAGTATTTACAAGTCTGGGTTGTTGTGTTTTTTTTTTTTTCTCCCCCATCCACTGATGACTTTAAAACTGTAGCAAATTATCTTCTTTTTTACACAAGTCTGGCAATTACAAGGTTTTAATGTTGCTCAGTTGGTAAAGAATCTGCCTGCGATGCAGGAGACCTGGGTTCGATTCCTGGGTCGGGAAGAGCCCCTGAAGAAGTAAATGGCAACCCACTCCAGTATTCTTGTCTGGAGAATTCCATGGACAGAGGAGCCTGGCAGACTACAGTCTGTGGGGTCGCAAGAGTCAGACACAACTTAGCAGCTAAACTACTACTACTAATGAAAGGACACCTCTCTCCCCTGCCAACACACCCAAGAGTTCTTATTAAATGGAGTGGTTCTAAACTGTGGTGTGATACAAATCTCAGCGCCTTGGGACTCAGGCCACTTGGAATCCTGACTCGGCCAATTACTGACTGTGTCACTTTGGGCCAGTCCCTTCTTAGATTTTGTTTCTTCATCTGTGAAATGGGGGTTGTGATACCTAATATTCAGGTCGTTACAGTAGGCAGTCTGCAGACTGGGCAAAGATGTCCAGTGAAGGGGACAAATGGGGGCTGAAATTCAGCCCCTATCCACTTCACAGCCAGGAATATGGCTGAATCACAACCTCCTGGGAAAAGAGCATCTTTTTTCTCACTTAGGTGCTAAATCACCAGCAGTCCCAGCTAACCTCACTGGGAAATTACAGGCTTTAAAATGAAATGATAGGGGTTTCCTTGATGGCTCAGTGGTGTAGAAATCCGCCGGCCAATGCAGGACACATGGGTTCCATCCCTGACCCAGGAAGATCCACATGTCACAGAGCAACAGAGCCGGAACACCACAGCTACTGGGCCAGTGCTCTGCAGTCCAGGAGCTGCAACTGCGAAGGCCCACACACCCTAGAGTCCATGCTCTGCAATGAGAGAAGCCACCACCTTGGGAAGCCCCTGCACCACAACGAAGAGTAGCCCCCGCTCGCCGCAACTAGAGGAAAACCCACATAGCAGCGAAGACCCAGCACAAGCAAGATTTAAAAATAAATAAATACATTGTTTTTTAAAAAATAAAATGATAAAGGCAGAGTGGCATGTGGTGCAGAGCAGATGCCCAAAGAACATTAGTTGGATGGTGGTGATGACGATGAAGATGAAGAGTCCAGAGTGAAATGGCACACCTCTGACGTACTTCCGATTTCACAGGCAGTGGCAGCATTGTCTCCGCCCACATTGAAGACTCAGTTGTCAAGACCTGCCTCCCAGGAACCAGGTTCCGGTGTGATGGGTCCTGGGTGATTGATTCTCTCAGGCTTCCCCGACCGGCTGCATGACCCCTGCATGGCAGGCGACTTGGTGGTTTTTCCCCACAACAGCATCTCCTTCATTGGCCGGAGCACAGTAAATCCCAGGTTCTCACACAGCCTCACGCAGCTGGGGACAGAGTCCTGCAGGCTGTGAGGCCCGTCAGAAGCGGCCTTTCTTTCCATTCTCCGAGCTTTGAAGGGAGTACCTTCTCAGAATGAGGGCATAACAATCCCCTCTGTTGGCTTTCCTGCCTCATCATTCTCTGAGATCCCCAGCCTATCACTGCCCCCATGCCCCTGAGACACCCCTCCGCCTCTGCAACTGCCTCTCCAAGGAACTGGATACAGAGGTGCTTCCACCAGGAAGTCCCAACTGTACATCCATGTCAGGCAAGCCCCGCCCCATGACTCTCATCTCCTTCCTTGCCGTCAGACCAATCCTGGCTTCAAATCAGAGCTCTCCACTTACCACCTGGGTGTACTGCAGCAAGTCACATTCCCTCTCTGAGCCTCAGCTTCCCCCTCCGTAAAATGGGATGAGAAAGAACACCCACTTCTCAGCATTGCTGTGGTAAAAATTAGCTGGTGGCAAATGACAGAGGAAAGGACAAGGTCACTCTGCTCCCAGACCCAGCTGCCCAGCCCCAGACCAGTAGCCGGAAGTCCTGACCACAGCTCACTGAGCTCAAGGCACCTTGTCTATTTCAAGGCAAAGTGTAGAGCCACACTCCCTAATGCAGATGTCCAAGTGGATGGGAAGCCAAGCGACTCCCACCCCTCAAGCTCACACTGGCCAAAGCCTGCCATCTGGGGGCACTGGCAGGCATCTTGCAGGTTGTCATGTTTCAGCAGAAAAAAAGGTTAACTTTCCCCCCTTTTCACAGAAGAGGATGTGTGGGTCAAGACCCCAGTGCCCCTCAGCTGGCAGTTTCATCGTGGCATGTACGAGAATGTCACCAGACCAAGGATCCTGCTATTTTAAAACTGTAAGTGAATGAGAACCTACTGTATAGCACAAGAGGGGAAAAAGGAAGTTGTGATTTGTTTGTGTGTGTATGCTAAGTCACTTCATTCGTGTCCAACTCTGTGTGATCCTTTGGACTGCAGCCCACCAAGCTATGGGATTCTCCAGGCAAGAATATTGGAGTGGGTTGCCATATCTGTTTGTAGGACATGTATTAAATTAATCTTAAAAATGCATTCGAATATACATTAGGTGCAGACAAATACTGTTTGATTCCACTTACACAAGGTGCCTAGAATTGTCAAGTTCATAGATTCAGAAAGTACATTGGTAGATGGGCAGAGGGGTGGGGAAATGAGGAGGGGAGGCGGGGAGTTAGTGTTTAATGGGGCAGAGTTTTGAAAATTTGGGGAGATGGATGATGGTGAGAGTTGCACAGCAAAGTGAATGTACTTAGTGCCACTGAAAGGTACAGTTAAATACGGTTAAAACAGTATGTTTTATATCATGATATCATGTGACTTTTACCACAATAAAACACATCTTTAAAAATAAAAAAAGCAATAAAAAAAAAGAAAACTATAAGTGATGGGATCCACTACCCCATCCTTTCCTCCAGTCAGCTCAGGAACCTGTTATTCTCAAGCAAGAGAATTCCAACTGAGCACAGAGCATCTCCCAGGTGATGTGCTTTGGGAACAAAGCTTACAGAGAAAGATGGGGTGCCCACCTTTATTTGGACGGTGACCTCAGGAAGCACTATGAGGGGTGGGGTGGGGAAGTGAAGGGAGGAAAGTATATAAAGAGTGTATTAATGGGACAGTTACCAGTGTGGGCCACTGGGGCTCAGCCTTGCTGGGCATCCTGTGAGCGATGATATAGAAGATATCACAAGATGGTCCCACTATAGACCAAGAAGCTGGGCTATTTGCACCAGTTCCCATGCCTCACTGGTTGAGGGTGTTCCTTGGGGCTTCAACTCTGGGGACTGTCCCCCTTACAAGCCATGAGACACTCAGCCTTAAGCAAGTATGGTAACTGACTAGAGGTGATCTCCCAGTGGCTGCCGCACTCCAGTTATCTGAGGTAGCTACTATTCTTAGCCCCATTTTGCAGATGGGAAAACTGAGACCCAGATGGACTCACAGTCACACATGAAGAAAACAATAAAGCTGAGACTTGAGCCAAGTCACCTCTGACTCCAGAGGTGCTCTGACCCACCAGGCTATACTGCCCTTCCTGTGTAACTCTCTAAATAGAGTAATGAAAGGATGTAAAATACAAGTAGGTGGTGATGGCTGTCAAAAGCAGAAAAAGTGTATCAAAATAAAATAAAGCAGCTCGCTATTGTGAAACAAGTGCTTGGCACACAGCAAATGCTCAACAGGAATTTGTTTCTATGCTTCCAGCTGTTTGAAGCTTATTTCTAACTGACATGCAAACAACCTCCCTTTGCAGGAAAAAGCAGTAGCTCAGAGGACCAAAAGGCTGGCATGCTCTTCTGAAGCAGCCAAGACAGATGCAGAAGAGATGAAGGTGCCCCAGATACTACCCCTATCCATCAAGACTGGAGCCCTGGAGTCCAGATCCCAGGCTAGGAGGAGGCTAGAGGGGGCTGCACCCTGGGACCCACGGACCAGATGAGGCTGGAGAAAAGATGAACATAAGACTCTCAGAAGATAGGAGGTCCACCATGAGAATGTTCCCTGCGTGACTCTGGAAGCCTAGTGTTGAAGCTATCCTCAAAGAACCTTCCTTTGTAATAACTTAATTGCCTGAAATGTTCTATCAGCCAAGTTTTCTCCCCTGGGAAACTTTCTAAGTCTGAACTGGAACATTTATAATATCTGAAGATGCTCAAATCAGCAAATGTCACTTTGCTGTGTGGCCATCCCCCCTCCCAAAGAAGCCTGAATGTTTAATTGTGTGTTCCTCCCGGATGCTGGAGCCAAAGCTTGGCAGTCGATTGGCACTGAGGGCATCACCCTGCTCTTAATGATGGGATTGCTCTATTGGGGGAGAGACCCAGAGTAAACCCTAAGTCATCACTGACTTCAGCAACAGTAGTTGTTATAGAGAAAGGCAATAGAGTCACATGGACCTGGGTTTGAATCCTGTCTCTGCCATGTACTAGTTGAGCAACATTGAACTTGTTATTTATTTTCTCTGAGTCTCAGTTTCCTCATCTGTAAAATGGGAATACTTATGGTGACTTATCTCAAGGTAGTGTTCTTAAGTCTAAAAGAGATACTGCACGTAATGAACTTGCTTACCTGGTCCAGCATCATGGCAGAGAAACCTTCTTGCAACATAATACACATTCACACACACACACACAAAAATGTTGGATAAAAAATTTTTTAAGATTACATTTTTTAAATGTATGACTGAGCTAGCAGGAAAAGTGACTGAAATCCTTGGAGGCCAGAAATAATGAGAATGCTCCAAAGCAGGGGATGAGTAAGCCTGAATGACTGCTTGCCTGAGGAGCAGCCGCCAAAACCTGGTGGACGTAGGCCTCTGTTTTAAAGGATCTCTGATGTAGGGAGTAGTGAAGCCCAGGCTTAAGACCTAAGTAAGGCAGCTGTTAAGAATGGGGATCCCAGGAAGGTGAATCCCTCAGTGAATGAGTTAGGATGAAAAATATCACCCCATATCTCAATAAAGTTGTTAACAACAACAACCCACCATCCCATGGGGCTTTTATCAGTCTCCCCTGCAAGCTCTTAGTCATAAACCTCACATGGATTTGGAATCCAAATCCACTAACAGTATCTACTTATTGGCACAAAAAGCCCTAAGCCCACTATTTTGTTTAAAGTAGTCCCATGTTTGGTAACTAATCAGGAAGCTTGGCAGAAGCAAATGGAAATTAGCTCTAAGTAAGGCCCAGCCTGAAAACATTCCCACAGGTAAAAAGCCAAGAGAACACGACTACAGACTAAGTCACAAGGAAGCAAGCCACCATGAGAGTAAGACTCACAAAGTCTGCAGATTTGTGAACAAACAGAATAAGAACAAAAAACCAAGCATGCTGTGTTTTTTAGAACTAAACAAAACTTTTAGAAGTGGGTAATACACATACAGCTACACTGACAAACACCAAAAATGTCCTGCTGCCTGAATGGTACATACTGCGTTATTCCATTTAGGGAAAGTTGAAAATAGCCCAAACCGTCTCTGGTGGTGGGTCTCAAAGAATGGTTTCTGTGGAGAAGAAGGTGGATGGTGATGGGAAGGGAGGGAGGGAGCTTCTGGGGTGCTGGTCAGGTTCTGATTGTTCACCTGGGTTGTGGTTATGGTTGTACATCCACTTTGTGAAAACTCACCAAGCTATAAACCCATGATTTCTGCACTTCTATCTATATGTTATACTTCAGTTTTTAAAAGGAAACGGATGACTTAAACCAATTAGACACAGCTGAGGGAAAATTAGTGAACTGGATGACAGGTCTGAAGGAATTAGACTGTAGCACAGAGAGAAATAGAGGTGGAAATTTTGGAAGAGAGGATAAAAAGTAGGAAAAATCAAAGGGAAAGTTCTAGCCTACATTCCAGAAAGAGAAGATAAAAAATTAGAGGGGAGGCAATATTCAAATAATTGAGGGAAGTCACTAATCCTCATGCCTTACTCTGTGCAGGCTGCCATAACAGAATACTATCAACTCAATACACGGAAGTGAAGTGAAGTGTTAGTTGCTCAGTCGTGTCTGACTCTTTGTGACCCCATGAATTGTAGCCTGCTAGGCTCCTCTGTCCATGGAACTCTTCAGGCAAGAATATTGGAGTGGGTTGCCATTTCCTTCTCCAGGGGATCTTCCCAACCCAGGGATCCAACACAGGTCTCCTGCATTGTAGCAGATTCTTTACCATCCGAGCCACCAGGAAAGCCCCTTATAAACAAACAATTATTACTCACAGTTCTGGAAGCTAGAAGTCCAAGATCAAGTTGCTGACAGAGTCTGAGTGTCTGGTAAGAGCTCACTTCCAGTTCATAGATGGTAGTCTTCTTGCTGTGTCCTCTCATGGTAGAGACAGTGAGAGATCTCTCTGGGACCTCCTTCATAGAGATTTTAATCCCTTTCATTAAGTATTCTCAGTATTCTTGCCTGGAGAATTCCACAGACAGAGGAGCCTGGTGGGCTACAATCCATGTTCAGTTCAGTCACTCAGTCATGTTCAACTCTTTGCGACCCCATGAATCGCAGCACGCCAGGCCTCCCTGTCCATCCCCATGGCAATCCATGGGGTCCCCTCTAAAGACCCCACCTCCAAATATCATCACATCAGGTATTAGATTCCAACATGTGGATATTTGTGGGGACAGAAATAGTCTATAAACCCTCAGATTCAGGAATCCCAAGCAAAGAAAATAAACCAGCCTCCATGCCTAGACATGTCTTAATGAAAAAACACCAAAGACAAAAAGGTCTTAAAAGCATCTTGAAGTAAAAGAAATATTACCTACTAAGGGACAACATCTGGGCTTCCCGTGTGGCAGAGTGGTAAAGAATCTTCCTGCCAATGCAAGAGATGCAAGGGACTTGGATTTGATACCTGGGGCAGGAAGAACCCCTGAATAGGAAATGGTAACCCACTCTGGTATTCTTGCCTGGAAAATTTCATGGACAGAGGAGCCTGGCAGGCTACTATTTATGAGGCTGCAAAGAGTTAGACATGACTCAGCATGCGCACCCATGTGAGGGACAGCATCTAGAAGAATAATTGACTTCTCAGAACAACATAGTCATGACACATAGCGAGCATTTAATAAGTGGAAGCTATCATTACTAGTGTTCGCAACAGTAATTAACAGTACTAGAAATATTCAAACCTCAGCTCTGCCTCTGTCGTAATTGTGTAACCTACAATAAATCATATAACCTCTTCCTTGTCTTAAAAATGGGGCTCTGGTAAAGATTAAATGAGGCGATATAAGCAAAGTATTTGGCAGAGTATCTGGCACTCAGTTGATGGAAAATTAATGTTGGCTACAAAATCAAGCCCTTGTGGGGCCAATGCACGAATGATGAGTGTCAGGTTCATCTTAAACTACTCCAGAATCACACTGGAAAGCTCAGTTCAGCTCCTTCCCAATAGAAACTGTTTCTCTGGGAAATTCAAGCCAAGAGCTGACATACAGAAGTTCCAAGAAAGAAAATTTAATTGAAACCCATTCCACAGACTGGTCGCTGGTCACCTCCATTTCTGGAGACAACACTCGTTACACCCAGCATAGCCATTCAATGGAGAAACATGAATCTAATCATTTTCCTTGCAGCTACATTCTGCAAAGAAGAATGACTTGTCATTCTTGACCCCACTCTGGGGCCTCACAGAGACTTGGTGAAGTTCATAGAACATGTTACAAAGCAGGGACTCGGGGCTTCCCTGGTGGTCCAGTGCTTGAGAATGGCCCTGCCAGTGCAGAGGACGCAGGTTGGATCCCTGGTCCAGGAAGATTCCGCTTGCCGTGGAGCAGCTAAGCCTGTGCACCACCACAGCTGAGGCCTGCGTGCCTAGAGCCCGTGCTCAACAAGAGAAGCCACCACACTGAGAAGCCTGCACACTGCAATGAAGAGTGATCCCTGCTCACCACATCCAGAGAAAGCCTGCTCACAGTAACCAAGACCTAGCGCAGTGGGAGGGAAAAAAAAGAAAGCAAGCAGAGACCCAGAAAGGCAAATGACTTGCTCCCATATATAGCACACATAAATGGCAGGCAGAGCTCAAAGCTAGGCCTTCTGACTCAGCCTGTGCTGTGCTGTGCTTAGTCATTCAGTCGTGTCCAATTCTTTGTGACCCCATGGACTGTAGCCCACCAGGCCCCTGTGTCCATGGAATGCTCCAGGCAAGAATACTAGAGTGGGTTGCCATCGCCTCCTCCAGGGGATCTTCCCAAGCCAGGGATCGAACCCAGGTCTCCCACATTGCAGGTGGATTCTTTCCTATCGGAGCCACCAAGGAATCCCAAGAATACTGGAGTGGGGAGCCTGTCCCTTCTCCAGGGGATCTTCCAACCCAGGAATCAAACCGGGTTCTCCTCCTTCACAGGTGAATTCTTTACCAGCTAAGCTCCCAGGGAAGCCTTGGTTCACCCTACTATCTCCCATCTAAGCACGGGCCATGAACTCCAAAGCTCTTCCCCCAGATTTTAGAATAAATGACTTTTTCATCTTACAGTTCTCAACTCAAATGTCCCTTCCTCTGAGAAGTCTTCCCTAACAACCACCTCTCATTTAGTTCTCCATCACTGCACCCCTTTCACTTCCAAAGTAGCCTTCTCCATCGTTCCTAGTTCCCTGCTATTTGGTGCTTATTTGTTTAATGCGTTTCTTCACCAGAGCATCACCCAGTGCTAGCAGAGTGCAGGTCCTGTGGTACTCATTCAATAAATGTTTGTGGAGTGAATACTTTTCAGTGAACTCATGAAGTTAAGTGAACACATTTATACTACTGTCTCTTATAAATATCTATCCCACCACTTAACAGGGCTCGAAAACTAAATACACTGTTTCTTCTTACAACACTTCCCCACCCCACACTGAGTGATACCCACTAGACAAAAAGCACTGAGTGAATAGAGGGGACAGTTCAGGAGTAGGACTGTGAGTCTCTCTTGCCTGCTACCCTTTCTCATTTGAAGCCACTCCTGGAAGAGAAGAACTAAGACCAGTAAGAGACTAAATCCACCCCAAAAAGCCATCTCTCACCTCCATGTAATCATTCAGTTAAGTGAATAAAATAAGCGTGAGTTCATCCATTGGCTGATCACCATTCATTAAGCGTCCTCCTGCTTATTTACCTTTGTTTCCAGCTCTAGGACTCTGCCGAGTCCCATCCCATCTCTGAGTGGTACAGAGGAGGGGACGACATGGAGGGGAGAGGGGAAGGAGGTGGAAATACATTGAAAAAAAGAAGAGAGAGGGGGCCAGGGCGAAACAGTGTAAGGTTGGTCACACATTTGTCATTAAGTCAAAGCCGAATGCCAGTGTTTGTGTGAGGTGGAATTATCTCATTCTTTTAGCCTGGGAGTCTCTGTGATCCACCAGTCAAGTATGTGATTGGATTTCAGCTCAACAAAACCTTAAATTACACACCTATTGTGCCTGAGTTAAGCCCAGTTTCACAGCGGTGGAGGCTTCTCCCAGGCTCCTTGGCCATGTTCGATCCAGGGCTGTTCTTGTCCGCTGGTTGATGAATGAATAATAGGATTAGAATCTCATCTCAAGCAACAGAGTGACTGTCACGTTGGGTGCAGGGACAAAGGCTGGGGTGATGGAGAGGGGCTGCAGAGTGGAAATGGGCTAGTTCCCCCTCAGATGTGCCCACTCACACAAAGCGACAGGCCAAGGGCCTCAGGGAGGGCAGTGGCAAGTCCTGGGAAGAGGCTAACTCCATTACCAGCTGTCTACTAGAGTCAGTGACAGGCTGGGTACTCGCACCGGTGTATCTATCTCATTGAATGCTCAAAACTGCTCTCTCAAGTGTGTGAGGAGGCATCTCTTGGGTTTTTTTCTTCATCTATTCCCTACTTCTAGGTAGAGGACCTCCTCTTTCCATGGGGATCAAACCACCCCACTTTCAGAGAAAGGTTCTGATGGAGCTAACTCCGTCCCCGGGCCCCCAGAATGGTCATGTGAGCACGCCAACCAATCAGAAGCACGAGCGTTCGTTGTAGCGCCGTAAGCGGTATTCCCAGGAAACAGGCATGATTTTTCATGGTGCACTGGGTGGAGGAGGAGATGCAGCCACCTGGGGGTGATGAAACTGGGCAGTGGAATTTGGAAATATGGGGCTAGGTTTTCTCTTTCTACAAACACCTCTACCCCTAAGACTAGAGCCACATCTACTCATTGGTCTCCACTTTTGGCTCAAGATAGCTCGACCTGGTTTTTCTGTCCAAGTGAATTCTTATGCACTTTACAAATGAGGAATCAGGGCTCACAGAGGTCAAGGAACCTACCCAAGGTCACACAGCTAATAAGTGCCAACGCTGGGATTTGAGCCTAAGCTTATTTATTCTAAGTCCTGTGTGCTTTCCTGTATACTGGCCATCCCACCAGATGGTGAGGGGCCTGCTTCATGGAGGAGCCCAAAGACTCTGATACCATGAGGGAAGGATAAACCTGCAACTCAGGAGACCCAGGGCACATTTTGGGGGTGAAGAAGATCCCTTTCTGCCAAAACTCTGTCTGGACATTGTTCACCTTGTCTGAGGCCAGAGTGGACAGAGGTTTGCAACAATGAAAATAAGAAGGGCTTGGAGACAGACCTACATTCAGATTCTGACTCACCTATTTATTCTGGCTGTGTGAACTTGGACGAGTAACTTATCCTCTCCGAACATGAATTCTCTCATTTATAATGGGTAAATAATGATACTTGGGGTGATTATGAGGATTAATCAGATAAAATAGATGTGCCTATTATGTTTTTGGCATCAAGCAACAGAAAATCTCATTTACTGTGACTTCAACAAAGAATATATTTTCTTGAATAACAAGACGTCAGGAGTAGTCATCTTCAGGGTTAGCTCAATGGCTCTGCAATCTAGTTGGCTTTCTTTCCCCTTCTTATAGTCACGGGGGGTGGGGAGGGGGGTGCAGAAGACCTGAATGCAGAATCTTCAGTATAGAGGACTTCCATTCCCACATCTTTTTTTTTTTTTTTTTAAAGAGAACACCCAGCACTTCTTCTTCCATCTTATTGGCCAGAACTGGATCACACGACCAATCTTAGCTACAAGGGATGCTGGGAAGACAAATATTTGGGGAAAAGGAATGAGGTACCTATCTCACTTTATCCTCTGGTCCTCTATTAACAGGAATAAGGAGGAAGCAGGGAGTGTCTACTTCAGGAAAACAATCAACAGCCATCACCAGATTATATCTGGGCAGAATCTGGCATAGATAAAATATTCTGTAACTAGAGCCGTTATTTTTATTATTGCACTAAATGTTCTGCCAGAAACATTTCAGTTCACACAGAAAGTGGCCTCTTTAGCACCCTACCCCTCCTCAGTGCCAAACTTCAAGAAACACAGCATCGATAGGCTTTCGGCTCTGCTGCCCCTCCTGCACCTACATAACCATTCCAGGAAGAGCCAGCGAGCTCATGCTGGAAGGAGGCTCAGCGGTCAAGTGGTTGTCCTCTCCTTTGCCACAGAATGCGAGAATCACAGCTACCTCTGCAAAGAAAGATCTGAAAGGAGACAACAGAGAAGACATCTGAAGCTGAACGTTCCCATGGAAGGCCGGTTAGGGAAGTCAGGTGCAACAGGGGAACAGTTCAGTGGTTGCCGAAGCCTCTCTGGGGATGTTGTCCTTGGGCTTGTTTTGAACCACAATTCACAGCCCGCTGCTTCTGCAGAGCAAGCCACAGTTCCTTCCCACCCGTCCCTTACTAACCTCTTTGCCTTGTTTACAAGAAAGGTTAAAGCTACGTCTTTCTCCATTACTAAAAAAGAAAAAGACTGAGGACAAGATTCTAGGAGGAGTAGTTCTCTTCTGGAATATATAGCATATACCCATCTCCTTGGCTTCCCAGGTGGCGCTAGTGGTAAAGAATGTGCCTGCAATGCAGGAGACATCAGAGACGCAGGTTCAATCCCTGAGTCAGGAAGATTCCCCTGGAGGAGAGCATGGCAATCCACTCCAGTATTCTTGCCTGGAAAATTCCATGGACAGAGAAGCCTGGCAGGCTACAGTCCACGGGATTGCACAGCATCAAACACAACTGAAGTGACTTGACACGCACGCATGCACCCATCTTCCAGGACTTCCATGCTCACTGGGTCCCCAATGACTGGGGCTTCGATTCTTTAATTCAGTCATCCCTGTATTCAACACATAGTTTAGTGTTGAATGCCTTTTAGGTAGCTACTTCATTCTAGGTGCTGGGGCTACAAGCCAGAAGTAAACACACATGCTGCCTGCCTCATCTGTGATGGGACATGTCCCCACACCTCCTAGGGATGTACCCTGAGATGCTCCCAGTACTTTAGTTTCTCCCCTTCCATTCATCTTGAAAGTGAAAGGTGAAAATCGCTCAGTCGTGTTGGACCCTGTGCGAAAATACTGGAGTGGGTAGCGTTTCCCTTCTCCAGGGGATCTTCCCAACCCAGGGATCAAACCGAGGTCTTCCGCATTGCAGGTGGATTCTTTACCAGCTGAACCACAAGGAACCACAAGAGAAGCCCAAGAATATTGGAGTGGGTAGCCTATCCCTTTTCCAGCGGATCTTCCCAACCCAGGAATCAAACCAGGGTCTCCTGCATTGCAGGCAGATTCTTTACCAACTGAGCTACCAGGGAAGCCCATTCATCTTGGGTCATCCTAATCACAAGCATCACCTAGTGCATATCCCCTGCCCTCCACATCCTTGGTACTTTCCTGGTGGCTCAGACGGTAAAGAATCAGCCTGCAATGTGGGAGACCTGGGTTCAGTCCCTGGGTTGGGAAGATCCCCTGGAGGAGGGCATGGCAACCCACTCCAGTATTCTTGCCTGGAGAATCCCTATGGACAGAGGACCCTGACGGGCTACAGTCCATGGGGCCACAGTCAGACACGACTAAGCAACTAAGCACTGCATGGCCACATCCTCGAGGATGACTCTAATCAAAAAGGTGGACATAAAACCCGGAGGAATTGGAATCCTCACACACTGCTGGTGGGAATGTAAAATGATGCTGTCACTTCAGAAACAGTCTGGAAATCACTTAGAAGCTTGGGCATAGATTTATCCTCTGACCCAGAACTTTCACTCTAAAGGGAATTCACGCAAGAGAATTGCAAACATATGTCATGCAGAAACTTTTACACAAATGTTAGTAGCCGCATTATTTTTAAGGACCAAGAAGTGGAAACAATCGAAACGTCCACAGATATTTATTCAGTCATAGAAAGGCATGAAGTCTGGATACATGCTACGACGTGGATGAACCTTGAAACCATGGTGCAGAGTAAAAGAAGCCAGACACAGAAGTCGTAGGATTCTACTTAAATGAACTGCCGAGGTTGGACGGATTGATCAAGACAGAAAGTAGATTCATGGACGACAGAGGCTGGGCTGAGGAAAGAATAGAAAGTGACTGCTAAAAGGCTTGGGGTTTCTTTTGGGGGCGATGAGAATTCTTTGGGGATTGCTGGAATTAGATAGTAGTGATAGTTTCACAACTTAGTGAAAAAAAACCCCCACTAAGTTGCATAGTTTAAAGGGGTGAATTTTATGATATGTGAATCATCAAAAAAACAAAAACAAAGCAAAACCCATCCCCAGCCCTGACTGTCACAGAAAACAAACATTTAACTGGAGAAGCAGTGGCTGGCACATTTACTACACTTCCTGTCTCCTCCGGCATCGGCCCAGACTGTGAATCCTCCTGGAGAGGTCTGGTCCTTCACGCTAAAGCCCTCAGCATCTTGCAGACCCTCCACCCACAAGGGCCTGCTGCTGGCAGCCAATTCGAGTCCCTCCACCCTCCTCTGCCCTGAGTTCACTGCCTGACAAAGCAGCCATGGTGGACACCGGGCATGTCCTTGTGAAGGACACGGGGGTGGAGGCCTCAGAGGCACCCTGCCACCCACCAGCTTGGCCTGACTGTGTCATTTCAGGAAGGAGGAGAGGAACACGGGACAGCCACCAATGCCACTGGAGGTGATTCTGTCACAACCTCTGCCCCCATCAGAAGCAGCACACCTGCACGGAAGAGTCATCAGGGATTTAACATCAGTTATTTCTTTTTAAAAATTATTCAAGTGAATCACACTGTCGTTAAAGAAGTGGCCAGGTAAAATTTTCGTTAATGCACAAAAGCTGGGGTAGAAACGCCAGGGAGTCCTCAGCCTGGTCAGCTTCTCAGGAAGCCAGTCAATAAGTCCCATCCCTACAAGGGCTTCCCCTGGTGGCTCAGCGGTAAAGAATCCATTTGTGATACAGGAGATGCCCTGCAATGCAGGAGACACAGGTTCGATCCTTGGGTCAGGAAGATCCTCGGGAGAAGGAAATGGCAATCCACTCCAGTATTCTCACCTGGAATAGCCCATGGACAGAGGAGGTTGGTGGGCTACAGTCCATGGGTCGCAAAGGGTCAGACACAACTTAGCAACTGAACAACACACAAGCAGGCAGATGGTGGTTTGGGGAAACACTTCTTGATGGAAATGTGGCATAAAATGGAGAGTGAAGTCCATGGGGTTTCAAGAGTTGGACGCGACTGAAGCGACTAAGTGCTGCACAGCACAGCGTGACGTGACCTAGCGATGTGGATCACAGAGTTTTTAAGAAATTAAAATCTGTGTGTGCAATAATAGTTGCACATCTTCAAACAGTGAAGTCCGTGGCTAAAGGAAAAAAGAAAAAAGATGGAAAGTTTAGAAGGAAAAACGCATTTGTCAAAAAGAGTTGTTCAAAGAGGTAAGAAAACTTCGCCCCGTCTGAGAGTCTGTGTGTCCCTTGGCTTTGCTCTATTTTGGATTTACCCTGGATTACTCTATCTGCCTTGGATTTACTCTATTCTCTGGACATTCCAGAAGAAGCTTCCAGAGGAGAGAGCCTATAAATACCCAGACATTGAGCTGAGTTATTATGATTTTACGACTCATTTCTTCCCTCAAATATTTATTAAACATCTACACAGGCCAGACCCTGGGCTATGGACATGAAGCACACACAATCCCTGACCCCTTCCAGCAGGGTGAGTAGAGAGACACAAAAAAAGAACAGTTACATGACCGCAACGGAGGCTCTCGAATGGTGTTCAGGGTTTCCTGAGGACACGACTGTGTGCTGAGAGACATGAGTGAGGAAAAACCTCAGAGAGACGTGTGAGCCCATTGCTGCCAAGAGACTAAACTTTGGGGGCAAACAAACCTGGATTTCAGTAGCAACTTCTATGATTGGTGACCTGGAGGAAATGACAAACTCCCAGCCTGTATTTCTCTACCTGTAATAGAGAGAAGAGAACTGTGTCTTGTTCCAACAAGGCTGTTGGAAGAACTAAACAAGCGATGTATACAAAGCATTTAAGATGGCACCTGAAGCGTACTCACTGCTCAATAAATGGAAAGAGACTACATGGACTTCTTTTATCTTTTGGTCTTGCCAAGGCATGTGGGATCTTAGTTCCCAGACCAGGGATCGAACCTCTGTCCTCTGCATTGAAAACGCTGAGTCTTAACCACTGGACCACCAAAGAAGTCTTACTACATTGATTGTTGAAAAAGGACTGAATGTTCACTGCTGGGTTGGAGAAGCAGGTGGGATGGGTAGATAAGGGAAACGTATGTGGTCTAGAAAGACCCAGAAGCTTAGTGCCCTAGGAGAATTGTGGATTGGTGAAACAGCCCTGCCTCCTGGACCCTACTTCACCACTCCTCACCAGGCTTCTGTTTGTTCAGTCCTCACCCACCAAAGCCCATAGGATGTCACCCACCATAGGGACCTCTACCTGAGAAAGTCTCCTCTCAGCACTCAAGTTTGTGGCCCCACTTGAAGGAAAGTCCCGCTGGTCAGAGACTATCCCCTTGTACCCCCCGCCCCCCGTCCTGTCCATCCAGAAAATTGGGCCGTACATCTCATGGAACAACCAGTACATGCGTGTGTTCAGTCACTCTGTCATGTCTGACTCTTTGGGACCCCATGGACAGTAGCCCACCAGGCTCCTCTATCCACAGGATTTTCCAGGCAAGAATCTGGAATGCGTTTCCATTTCCTTCTCCCAGGGATCTTCCTGACCCAGGGATTGAACCCATGTCTCTTGCATCTCCTGCATGGGCAGGCAGATTCTTTACCGCTTAGCCACCTGAGAAGCAGGACAATCAGAGTTAAGTCCAAACTGGTTCTGTTCCAGCCAAACTGATGTGTGTACCCATTAAGTCCCCACCCCACAGCCTCTCCTCCACTCTGTTTAGGGAGCAGGTGGCCTGGAAGTCAAGTAATGTGGTCAAACAAGTGATGTCCAAAGAATGTGACCGGATCAGTAAGGGGCGTCTTGGGGACAGGGACAGGGGAGGTGGAGGAGAGGGGGACGGCAGGAGGCAGGATGTCCCTCCTGCACTGAGAAAATTCCCCTTCTCCACAGTCTTTATGGAATGAGTGAGTGTTTAGCTGGTGAATAACTTCCCTGAAGAAATTCTTCTGTGGCATTTCACCATCACCAGCTGGTGTTTCTTGGCTGCTAAAGCAGCGTAATAACCATGTTGAAACGGCACCCACCGCCTTGTAGGAACAGGGCAGGACTTGTTAACCTCCACATGCCTGGATGGCCTCCACCCTTGCCGCTCCATCTTTTCCCCCTAGCAGCTGGGGGGCAGCTCCCTCCCCTGGCAGTTTCTTCAGCTTGACATCAGACTGAAAGGGTGGTGAGCCAGCCGCAAGACAAATGGCCACCAGCTGCCTACCAGCTCCCCCCAAATACCACAGCTCCACCTCTTCCTCCCTGAGCCCCTCCCAGGCTCAACTCCACCCGGGGGTACTTGGACGCATTTGAAAACTCTGCTTAATAAATTACCACCTCTACATGACCTGACAATAGCCACAGATAATCTAGGGTTATTAGAAGGCTTGTTTACAACCCATCTAATTCCAGGTTGTGCAAATCTCAGCAAGTCAGGAAAGGTGTCAACCTTCCCTCGGTGAATGGCACAACTTGTATTCACAAATTATATGTAATTGATCCAATGATGTTACAGATATTTAAAAAACAAAACCATGCCCCCTCCCTCCCAACCTCTCCCTCTGGGAATTTATCTGAAACCTACAGTGAACTGCGGCCAAATTAAAAAAAAAAAAAAAAAAAAAGCACAGGGCTGTTCTTTGCAGTGTTGTTTATAAAAACAAAAACTTGAGAAACAACCTGCATGCCCAACAATAGGGGATTAGCTAAACAAACCTCGGAACATGCCTACAATGAGATACTAAACAGCCACTTAAAATAATATTGCAAAAGACAACACAGTGACCCAGGGAAGGTATTAATTATCTGTTGTTAGATGAAGGAGCAGAAGCAGGTTACAGAGAAAGAGCTACAGTTAATTCCATTAAAATGTTTTCTATAAATATATTTACTTGACTACTGTTTGAGAGATGGGTGTGCTTTGCAGGCAGACAGACAGGTTTGGGGTTTGCATCTTATGAGCTATGTGACCTTGGGCAAGTTATATAACCTCTCTCTAAGTCTGCACCTTTGTCTGTAGAATGGAGAAAATCCCTACTTCATAGAGCTGTTGTGACAGTCAAATAAAGTGATCTATGTAAAGTATTCATCTGTATATCTGATACTGAATAAATATTCAGTAAGGGGCGGTTCTTGCTGTCATTACCATCATGTGAAAAGGGTTAATGCTGGGTGACAGAATTATAGGTACTTTTCTCTGTTTTAATTTTTGATTGTTTCGGCTTATCCGTCTCCCAGAAAACATGACTCTGTAAGGACCAAAAAAAATATTTTTAAACTGATGAAGTTGTTGGGGGAGGTGTTATGGTTGCTTTTAAAGAGATAACCTGGGACTAAAGAGAGATGAGGCAGATTTGCGACCTCAGCATGTAAGGACCTCATTCTAATAGATCCTGTCCCCCAGGAGAGGAGTGCAGAGAGTAAGCGGGCTCTCATGAACTCTCATCCAAGTGAAGGGTCTGGAGGAAGCTGGGCCGAGATGTTCCCAGACATCTGGAGACAAGGTGTGTGGGGCCAGGTGCCCCCTACCCACATTTCCTCATCCATTTCACCTCCCACGGGAGTTCAGGCTACAGAAGGGTTTGAGCCTTGCTTGGAATGACAAGGGGGATGGAGAGGATTATTAATAAAGGAGATGAATGGACTTCCTTAGCGGTCCAGTGGTTAAGACTCCACACACTTCCAATGCAGGGGGCTTGGATTCAATCCCTGGTTGGGGAAATAAGATCCCATATGCCATATGGCAGGACCAAAAATAAATAAATAAATAAAGGAGATGAAGGAGGAGCTGAACTGGGTAGGCAGACTGGGGTGTGTCCCAATGAAAAGGAACGGCGGGTGGCTTAGAGCTCATGCCCGTCAGTGTGCTTCAGAAAACCTGGACCTGATGGCCATTGCCTTGTCCAAAGGACCGAGAAGGTCAGAGATGTGGTCTCAAAGCGCTACAGGTCTGTGGTGTCCAAACCCTCCTCTCCGGGGCCACCACTTTCCAGTCCACCCGGCTCAGAGTCCAACGAGGTGTCCTGGGCACTTTGGAGCCGTTTGAGTTAGACCTGGTCTGCGGGTCTCAAAGGGCATGGCAGCAACAGCTGAGGTGAAGGGGCCGAGGGCCACCAAATCCACAACCAGCCTCCACCCAGAGCAGAGAGGGGTCCAATGACGGGAACCGAGGTTCCTCCGCTTTTACAGACAGCAGTCCAGGGACCAAAAGCTGGGCACAGACTCAGACCCATGTTGGTGGTGGGGGCTGGGCTTGGGTCTCAGACAGAGAACCAAAAACACAGGGAAAGACCCGAAGGGAGGGGGCCGCCTCCCCCGGGCTCTGAGGAAAGACTGAGGCAGGAGAGAAGCAGGCCCCCGTCAGGGTGACCGCAGGGAGGCCCACCTTCCCAGGCCTGGCTCTCTTCACTCCCCACGGCCAGAACCCAGTCGCCGCTGACAGGAGACCCGGGAACTTTCCACCTGAGACCCTGGCAGCTCTGCCCGGCGCTCCACCCCACCCGCCATCTTGGGGACGGCGACATGGCGCGGGAAATGCAGGAGCAGGAGGAGAGAATCGCAATTCCTCTCCCAGAAGCACCTTTAGTACTTCCCCAGTGATGCAGTGCTCAAGAATCCGCCTGCAGATACAGAGGACACGGGTTCGATCCCAGGTCTGGGAAGATCCCACAGACCATGGAGAAACGAACCCCGGGGACCACAGCTACTGAGACCAAACTCTAGAGCCCGCGAGCCACGATTACCAAGCCCGCGTGCTGCAGCTACCAAAATCTGCGTGCCTACAGCACCCACAGTGCTCCACAGCCAGAGAAGGCACCGAAGTGAGAGGCCTGCACACTGCAACTAGAGTAGCCCCCCCCCCCCCCCCCCCCCCCCGCCAAACTAGAGAAAGGCCTGGGCACAGCAACGGAGACCCAGCGCTCAACCAGAAAGAAAGAAGCACCTTTGGAGTCTGCTACTGCTGCTGCTAAGTCGCTTCAGTCGTGTCCGACTCTGTGCGACCCCATAGACGGCAGCCGCCAGGCTCCCCAGTC
The DNA here is from genome assembly GCF_016772045.2 of Ovis aries. NCBI lineage: Eukaryota > Metazoa > Chordata > Mammalia > Artiodactyla > Bovidae > Ovis > Ovis aries. The sequence continues at coordinate 22,170,392 of NC_056067.1, read as the reverse complement.
CCTGGGATTCTCCAGGCAAGAACACTGGAGTGGGTTGCCATTTCCTTCTCCAATGCGTGAAAGTGAAGTCGCTCAGTCGTGTCCGACTCTTCACAACCCCATGGACTGCAGCCTACCAGGCTCCTCCGTCCATGGGATTTTCCCGGCAAGAGCACTGGAGTGGGCTGCCATTGCCTTTAGAGTCTACCCTTCCCCCAACTCAGGAATCAGGGAGGACAGACTCGGGTGGGGGAGTTCCCACCAACCTCAGAGGCCCCAGCTCTGGTGGGGTGAGGGCCCAGCCATGGATGGGGAGAGGCATGCCTGCCCGTCAGAATCTCTGCAGGGAGCTCTCTAGAGCACACTCAAGAACAGGCAGCCCTGGTTATGGCTGAGGAGCATTACAAAGCCATTTCTGAGGAATGTGAACCACTCAGACCCCTAAATCCATGTCCCTCCCTGTCATTGCTTAAAAGTAAATTATAAGATACCACTTCACACCCACTAGGATGGCTGTAATCAAAACAATGGAGAATTAACATGTGTTGGTGAGAAGTTAGAACTACTCTACGTGGCTGGCGGAAACTTAAAACGAAACACAGAATCACCATATAACCCAGCAATTCCACTCTTAAGTAAATGCACAGAAAGAATTGAAAAGAGGGAATCCACACAAGCACAGGTACCTACAAGACCACAGGGGCATTATTCAACAAATGGGAAAAATAACTGAAAGTTCATTGATGGATGAATAGTATTTTTTTTAATGTAGTGGATAAGTGGAATATTATTCAGTCTCAATAAGGAGTGAAGGGCTGACAAATGCTGCGAGAGATAAATCCCTACAACATAGATAAATGCTAAGTGAAAGCAACTGGACACCAAAGGTCACATACTGTTTGATTACACTTACATGACCTATCCAGCACAGGTAAATCCTTGGAGACAAAAAGCATATTCGTGGTTGTCAGGGACCAGGCTAGGGCAGGGACTCAGGAGTGACTGCTTTATGGATATGAGGTGATAAAAAAATGTTTTGGAACTAAATAGAGGAGATGGATGTGTGACGTTTCAATTTACTACACGACACTGAAGTTTAAGTATAAAATTTACCTAATTTTCTTACATAAATTTCACCTCCATAAAAATAAATGAATCACAGAAACTTCTTCATGCTGGACCCTGTGTTTCACCCACATGATTTCATTTCATCCTCAGAACAAGCCTAGGAAAAAATGAGATTTATTATCCCATTTTACTGATAAGAAAGCTGAGGCTCTAAGAGATGATATAATTTGCCCGAGGCCCCATTACTCATGCTCTGCTCCTGGAAGAGCAGAAAACTCGCTCACTGCATGGAAGCTGTCCCAGAACTGCCCCAAAATTCTTCAAGGTTGAGTAAGTCAGCTCAGCAGGGTGCTGAGAACAGACATCTTGACCTGGGTGGTGAGGGATCAAGGAATCTCAGGGATTCCACACAGCGCTGGGTGCTGGGATTCTGAGAATGACAGCAAGGCCTAAGGAACAGTTTGGTCTGTATGAGAACTAGGGTGGGGGGGTGGGGTGGGGAAGTTGCTGGGCAGAGGCTGGAGACACCAAGACTCTGCCCTCGGGGAACCAAACATCTTGGGTGGCAAACTGTCCTCGATCCTGCAGGCCAAGTCTGCCTTAGCTCTCCACCCCTTTTCGTGAAAACTCAGAACAGAGGCTACACAAGGAAATCAAAAGAGCACTGGCTTTAATGTCACAGCCACCGAGTAGGATGTTGAGAGGTAGATCTTCGTCTTTTTCAACTTCTCCTCTTCCTTTTCCTCCTTCACTCTCAGAGCTATTAATAAGATTTATTGAGCACCTCGATGGCTCAGTGGGTAAAGAATCCACCTGCAGTGCAAGAGACACAGGTGACGCAGATTCAACCCCTGGGTCAGGATGCCCTGGAGAAGGAATTGGCAACCCACTCCAGTATTCTTGCCTGGAGAAGTCCATGGACAGAGGAGCCTGGTGGGTTGCAGTCCACGCGGTCACAAAGAGTTGGACTCGACTGAACGACTAAGCATGGATTGAGCACCTACTCTGTGTCACGCCCTGTTCCAAACACTTAAGTGTGGATCTCAACTCTTTGATGGTAGTCGCAGTGGTCGACTTGACATCATTCAAACCCTCCCCTCCCCACCCCAACAACTCCCAGTCCACCCCACCTCACCCCTAAGGTGTTGAATCTAGACCAGGTTTGGCCATCCCGTCCCTCATGCTATCTATGGAATCACGGATAAGCATGGGACCTGATGTCAGATAACAAGGCACGAAGGGGAGATGGGGTCTTCTGAGAAAAGTTTCCTTGCCCTAGGAAGAAACAGCCCCTCCTCTTCTCCTGGACATTGTCACATCTGGATGTCATATCAGAAACTGCTGCAACCATTCCGCCTCCACTAGAGGAAGAGGTTAATCTGGAGATGAGAGTGACAGATGTCACCAAGATACAGCTGACACAGGGCTGGCACCTGCAGTTATGTGAGAGAATAAATCTCCTGACTCTTTAAGCTGGTGTTTGCTCTTGTACATGTGTGTTCAGTTGCTCAGGCATGTCTGACTCTTTGCCACCCTATAGACTGTAGCCCACCAGGTTCCTCTGTCCATGGGATTCTCCAGGCAAGAATACTGGAGTGGGTTGCTGTTTTCTCCTCCAGGGGATCTTCCCAATCCAGGGATCAAACCGACATCTCCTGCATTAACAGGCACATTCTTTCCCACTGAGGCACCTGGGAAGCCCGGTGTTTGCTCTTATTTGCAGCCAAAAGCATTCTCACTGACAGGTACACAATACAAATGAGAACTCTGAGGCTTGCAGAAGTTAAGGAACTGGCCCAAGATCCCACACGTGATGGACTGGGACTTGAGCCCAGACCATCCGGCCCCAGAGCTCCACCCTTCACCAACAGGAGGTGATGCCTACCTCTTTGGATTGTTGCAAATAAAATGTCTGGCACAAATGAGGATAAAGCTATCTACTGCACAGGAAAGGATAAAAATATCTGCCCCACAAGAGACACAAATGGCTGCTCAAGGAACTTGAAACCTATACCCCGTGCTTCAGCCCTGGCTTGGTGTCCATTTATTCCCAAAGGTTCAGTGGCTAGACTGCCTCCATGCTCCTGCCAGTCCATGTCCCTCCAAGAAGAGCACTGGTTTCCAAACTCTGGCCACAGCCCTCCTCTTCCTGGCAGCCTTCCTAGATTACCCAGTGCATTCTCTAGCCCCACCCCTAGTAGCCTGCTTATCGTCCCACACAGGCTTCAGGGATCTTGAGGTGATCTCTTGCTATTATCTACACAGCACCCAGAGGGATCTTGCAAAAGTCAGATCAGAGTCATGTCATTCCCCTGCCTAAAACCCTTTCACTTCTTTCTGTTGCAAATGGAGTAAAACCCAAACTCACAAGCATGAGCCACCAGGCCATATAAGTCCAGCCCCTGCTTCTCTTTCAACTTTACCTGGTACAAATCTTCTCCTCCCTGACTCCACCGCAACAACACTGACCTTTTAGTTTCTCAAACCTGAAATGCTTGCTCCTTGGGAGGGAAGCTATGGCAAACCTAGACAGTGTATTAAAAAGCAGTGTATTAAAAACCTTTGCTGACAAAGGTCCATATAGTCAGAGTTATGGTTTTTCCAGTAGTCATGTACAGATGTGAGAGTTGGACCATAAAGAAGGCTGAGCACCAAAGAACTGATGCTTTCAGACTGTGCTGGAAAAGACTCTTGAGAGTCCCTCGGACTGCAGGGAGATCAAAGCAGTCAATCCTAAAGGAAATCAACCCTGAATATTCTTTGGAAGGACTGATGCTGAAGCTGAAACTCCAGTACTTTGGCCACCTGATGCAAAAAGCCAACTCATTGGGGGGGGGGGGGGGGAGAAGAACCCAGATTCTGGGAAAGATTGAAGGCAAAAGGAGACAGGAGCAGCAGAGGATAAGATGGTTAGATAGCATCACCGACTCAATAGGCATGAGTTTGAGCAAATTCCTGGAGACGGGAGGATAGAAGGGGCTGGCCTGGTGTTCTGCAGTCCATCGGGTCGCAGAGTCAGACACAGCTTAGTGACTGGACAACAAAAAGCCGAGTCTCTGTCCTTCATGGTCCTCTCACAGGAGTAATACTCTTCCTCCGAGGTCTTGCCATAGTCACCTCATCTCAACATGCAAGATTCTGAAGAGGCCTCCCCAGGCCCACCCTATCTCCATCTCTATCGTGTCACCCAATTTTATTTCTCTGTTTCTCATAGGCTACTCTGACTCAGTTTCTTGTTTGTACAGCTTTATTTCATTATTCTCCATCATCCCCTTAGAATGTAGACTCTGCCAGAAACAGATGTCAGTTTGATTCCCTGCAGAATCCTCAGCACCTCGAACAACACTCAGTACACAGCAGGTGCTCAATAAACACTCACAGAAGGAATAAAACTTCCTCTCCACTTGCCGTCTTAGTAAGACAAGAACTCCTTGATGGGAGTGTGTGTTTTATACTCGTTCTTATCTTGACATTTCAAGAAACTTGAGGTCGTTAAAACATACTTTTCTCGGATTCACAGCGAAAAGCACAGACTTTTAACTCTCATCCTCAGCTGTGCCAGTTTTTCCATGATGGGACCTTGAACAAGTCGCTTAACCTCTTTCTGTGTGTCTCCACGGCCCTGACTGTCAAACAGAAATGATTATTCTCCTGGTGTTATTGTGAGGAATGTGTGAGAAAATACGCTTGCATTGAACATGATGTCTGGTACACAGAGCACTCAATATACAGGCACAGCCACTGCTTGCTTGTTTTATCAGAAAGTAAAAGAAAGAAGCGGGGGGATGCAGGGAGGAAGGGAGGGAGAGAAGGAAGGAAGAGGGAGGAGGGAGAAACAAAGAAAGGTGGAGGAGGGATGGGAGGGAGGAGGGAGAGAGGGAAGGGAGAGGGAGGGAGGGAAGGAGATAGGGAGGAAGGATGGGGGAAGAAAGGAAAGAAGGAAGGAGGAGGGAAAGGGAGGAAGAGAGGGAAAGTGGGAGGAAGGGAGGGACGGAGACAGGGAAGGGGAAACAGCAGCATCTGAGTCCTAGCTGCAGGTTCTGCGGCAGGCAGCCTGCCTATGGGTCAGAGAACCTGCACCATCTCAAAGTGGGCCTGGGGAAGAAGTAGACAGGAGGTCTGGGTAGACAGCAGCCCAAGCCTTTCCTGTGGGTTCCCTGATAGGGTCAGACAGTGCTGGTGTCCGGAACGCAGTACTCCCCCGAGGCTTAATCTGGGGAGTGAGTTTTGGGACACCAGAGGGAGGAGCAGGAAGTCCACCCCGAGTCCTCAGGTTCTCAGCAGTGCCAGCCACTGCTAGGGAAAAACTTCATGCCAGGATGAGTTGGGTCTTAATAGCTGCTAATTGGTCATAAGGCAAATGGGGGAAGGTATTAACGAGCAATCCATTTGGCTCCAAGTGAACGGACTATAACCCAGAAGGATTTTATTGGTCTGTCTGTTTTTTAAGAGTTTTCATTTCAGGAGGTCCTAAAATGGTCTGCTGTGACCAAAGCTGTGTGATAATGAGCAAAAGATCTGAGGAGTTCAGGCTTCAAGCACCTGCAGTCCACCCCTCCCATCTTCCTGTCTACCTGCTGAGTATGGGCTCCTTCAAAGCCCAAGTCCATCCCACCCACTCACAGCATCACAGGTCTTTCTTTCCGCCCACCTCACTGACCCTTCCAGGAGGAATTACCTCCACTCTAGCAGGGCATCCACCCACGTTTCTACCCTGAGTAGTCAGGAAGAAACATGCTTTCTTTAACTGAGAATTAGCACATGTAGCATGCACAGGTTACCAATTTCCTCTTTTTCTTCCTTTTAAAAATGATTCTGCAAGCAATGCATACTACTTAAAAATTCAACAGACATATACAAAGTAGAAAATGAAATACACTCTCCCCCATAATCTTACTCCTCAGACATAACCACCATTAACATTTTGATATAGAACCATCCAGATGGATGGATGGATAAATCTTACTTTGATATTAAGTATTTCAGAGATCAATGTAATGAATATCCAAGAACGCACCATCCATCTTAAGAAATAAAACATTATAGACAAAATTGAAAGTCCTTGTGTCTCTTCCTTATATCATTCCCTTCCTCCCTCTCCAGAGGTAACCTTTGTCTGGAAATTATCATTTTGATACCCCTGGTATACTTCTGCCTCATGTATTTTTAGTCATAAAACAACAGATTACAGTTTTATTCAGTGCTGCTCGTTATAGAAATAGAATCATAGTATAGAAGCCGTCTGCAGCTTGGTTATTCTCCTTCTACGTTATTTGCAGATTCTCCATGTAGTTACATTGTAATACTGCTTTATTCTTTTTTAACCCAGTATCATATTTTACTGTGTCCTTTTACCACAGTTTATTTATAGGTTCTCCCTTAGAGAAATACTGGTGGTGTTTCTGATTTCTCACTTTGTGAACAATGCTGCAATAAACATTTTTGTATCCATCTCCTTGTGTATTGGATACATGGGCATAAGTTTCTTCAGTATAGAGCTAGCTGGAATGTCTGGATGTAAGTATCTTCCTCCTTACTGAACATTCACAAATGGCTCAGCAAAGTGGCTGCCCTAATTTGTATTCCTGTCATTAATATTAATTAATTGACTCACTTCAGAGAACGGTTTTGCAATAGCCATTGGTGTGTGAAAGTTTGTGTTGCTCCACTTTCTCTGCCCTCAACACAATGTTGTCATCATCAGACTTTTGCTAATTGACTGGGTGTGAACTGATATTTCATGGTTATTTTCATTGAACTTCATGGTTTCCAATGAAATTGAGCATCTCTCGTATATTTACTGGCCTTTTCTATTTCCTCTTCTGTGAATTGCCTTTTCACAGGAGCGATATATATGGAGAGAGATGGATGCTAGACAGATAGATAGATGATAGGCAGAGATAGTTTTTAAGACAATTTTCAAAAAGGCCACCATAAAACATTTCCTGACATATAAGAGACATACATAATCCATCTTCTATATAATATACTGCAATATGCCTTCTATAACCTCACTAAAATTAGTACATCTCCAGGCTAGTACTTTTTCATATTATTTTGCAGTGGTGTAATATGGGGATATTATGATTTTTTAATCATTCCTCTATTGACATTTAGATTATTTTCATTTATTTCCAGTATAAACAGTGAGTACTTTTGCAGCAGTTTATTTAGGTATAATCACAGCTGTTTCTATGGAAGATTGTCAATTCTCAGTGACTTGTAAGTAGTGTAAGAAAGAGGAAATTGGAACTCAATAAAATTCAATGAAATAAATTCAGCATTAACTCTCTTCTAAACTTAATTCCTTCTCTTAAAAAGATTCTTAACAAGTCAAAAAGTAATCTGTGAGTAACTGCTCACTTTGGAAATGTTTGGCGAGATCTTCTGAAGTACACATGCACTTAGCTATGACTCAGCAACTCCATTCCTGGATATCCACCCAACAAAAATAAGTTCATATATCCATGAAAAGACAAGTAGGAGAAGGTTCCCAGCAGCTTTATTCATAAACAACTTAAAGTCGGGTATGGCCCAAGTGCATACCAGTGGACATGTACGATAACATAGATGTCCACAGATGGATCCATACATATCCACAGATAACACAGATGGATCTGAAGACACCCTCTTGAACTGAAAATGCCAGACACGAAAGAATACATACTTTATTATCTCACTGATGTGAAGTTCAGGAACAGGCAAAACTAAGCTATAGTATTAGAAATAAGGATTACAGGTGTCTCTAAGGGTGAGAGCATTGATGGAAAAGAGGCACACTGGAGCCCCAAGAGGTGCCGGAAATGTTCTCTATCTTGATCTGAGTCATGAATATATTTGCAAAAATTCATTGAATTTCACTTTAAGAGGTATCTATCTTTTGTGTGCTGTAGAAGACTCTTGAGAACCCCTTGGCTACAAGGAGATCAAACCAGTCAATCCTAAAGGAAATCAATCCTGAATATTCATTGGAAGGACTGATGCTGAAGTTGAAGCTCCAATACCCTGGCCACCTGATGAGAAGAGCCCACTCATTGGAAAAGACTCTGAGGCTGAGAAAGACTGAAGACAGGAGAAAGAGGTGACAGAGGGTGAGATAGGTAGACAGTATCACAAACTCGGTGGGCATAAATCTGAGCAAACTCCAGGAGACAGTGGAGGACAGAGGCTGGTTTTCTGCTGTCCATGAGGTCACCAAGAGTCAGACACAACTTAGCAACTGAACAACAGCAACTTCCGGATGGACCTAGAGAGTACTGTGCTTAGTGAAGTAAGTCAGAGAAAGACAAATACTCTGTTATCATAGAGTCTAAAAAATAAACAAATGAAAATATGTAAGAAAGCAGAAGCAGACTCACAGATACAGGGAACAGATTAGTGGTCACCAGTAAGGAGAGGGAAAGGAGGAGGACAAGAAAAGAGTAGATTAAGGGATACAAACTACTATACATAACATAAATAAATAAGTGGGGATGCCCTGGGAGTCCAGTGGCTAAGACTCCGTGCTCCCAATGCAGGGGGCTGGGGTTCGATTCCTAGTCAGGGAACTAGATCTCACATGCTGCAACTAAGAGTTGTTTACAGGTTACAACTAAAGATCTCACAGGCTGCAAGGAAGACAGAAGTTGTTGAGTGTTGCAACTAAGATTCAGTGCAGTCAAATAAATAAATAAACAAACTGCTTTAAATAAAGAATGGAATAAATACATTTTATATTTTTTAATTTTTTAAAATTAAAAAACTAAAATAAATAAATAAGGATATATTGTACAACAAAGGGAAATACAGCCGTTATTTAGTAATAACTTTAAATGGAGAATTATCCATAAAAATATTGAATCACTATGCTGTACATCTGAAACTAATATAATATTGTGGACTTACCCTGTGGCTCAGCTGGTAAAGAATCTGCCTGCAATGCGGGAGACCTGGGTTTGATCCCTGGGTTGGGAAGATCTCCTGGAGAAGGGAAATGTTACCCACTCCAGTATTCTGGCCTGAAGAATTCACCACAGACTGTATGGTCCACGGGGTTGCAAAGAGTCAGACATGACTGAGCGACTTTCACTTTCACTTTAAATCCACTATTCTTCGATTAAAAATTAATTCATTTCAAAGAACATATAATAAATATCATTGCAACTAAAAAAAAAGAGAGAGATGTATACTTTAAATTTGTTATGCTTCAATAACTTTGTTTTTCCTTAAGGAAACAACACTGTTATTTTAACAGACCATTTGTTTGGGTCTAGTCTCAGTGAAAGGAAGGAAACTAATTTTATCGAAAACCTGCTAAAGTGCTAACCAACGCCCTAAGCATTTTCCTAAGTTTTTATAATTTTCAATTATGATTTTTGAAACTACCCTCATAACACAAGGGATGATTGTCCCTTCATTTACAGATGAAGAAACTGCGGCATGAAAAATGTAGGCAACCTGTCCAAGGTCACAGAGCCATTTCAGCTTGACTGATAACCATTTGAATGGAAACTGTATTAGCTGACTGCATGTGAGGCATGATTCTGAATGTTTTCCATGTATTATCTCATGTTACCTGCAGTGTGGTTCTACAGGACAAGCACCATTATGCATTCCCACTTTACAGATGGAGAAATTGTGGCAGTCAGTCACTTCCCTTCCCTGAGGTTTGTTATTGTTGTTCAATCACTAAGTCATGTCTGACTCTTTGCAACCCCATGGACGGTAGCACACCAGGCTCCTCTGTCCGTGGGATTCTCCAGGCAAGAATACTGGAGTGGGTTGCCATGCCCTCCTCCAGGGGATCTTCCCCACCCAGGGATCAAACCCACGTCTCCTGCACTGGCAGGTGGATTCTTTACCACTGAGCCACCAGTGAAACCCTCCCTGAGGTTGCACAGCCAATAACTGGAGGAACTATGACTTTCTTATTTCTGTATGACCCCAGCCTCGGTTCTTAGTTTTCTGGCTCCAAGACAGCAAGTGGAATTGGCCTCCTGCAGATGATGCTGGGGATGTCCTCGCGTCACTGATGCTGGCAGCTATTCACTTTGTTTCAAGGTCTTCTGATGGAAGCTTATGTTTCTGTGTTGACTTCTTTTTCACACTCATCTGTTTAGAGAGTCGGAAAACAGACTCATTAAGCATGGAAGCCCAAATGTACCAAGATAAATTTGCAGGCAGGTCTCCCCAAGGCAGAGGGGAGGAGGCACGGGAGGGAGAAGCAGAATTCCCCAGGGACCCCAGCACAGATAATAAACCAGCAGCAAAAGGCTTGTGGCTACATGTTTGTTGCAGAGTTGGACTTTACCTGGAGACCGCAACTTAATGGAAAATATACCTCGGTGGAGGTACACTTTGGAGGGTTATGAAGAATTGATGATTTAAATCAATGGAAACTTTTAGCCATCCTGGGCAGAGTGTGAGTAGTAGCAATGTCTCTCTCACACAAGGGAGGAAAGAAGGGATCGGGGATGGATAGTCAGGAAAGAACGGAAGATGTCTGACCACCAACCAGTTTATTGTTCACTGAGCAAGCCTGTTACACAGCCTGCCCTCCTTGGTGCTGCTTCCCAGCCACAGGGGTCCCATCTCAGGCCACGATCATCCGTCCCAGCTGATAAACCACTCTTGAAGAGGGAGGAAGAAACCCCCATCACTGGACATCTCCAGCCCTCAGACTCACTCATCAAAGCGAGCCACAGATATGTATCCCATTCCCCATCTCTGGACTTCTCTGATGGCTCAGACAGTAAAGCATCTGCCTACAATGTGGGGGACCCAGGTTCAATCCCTGATTCGGGAAGATCTCCTGAAGAAGGAAATGGCAACCCACTCCAGTATTCTTGCCTGGAAAATCCCATGGGCAGAGGAACCTGGTAGGCTATAGTCCGTGGGATCGCAAAAGTCGGACATGACTGAGCGACTTCACTTTCCCTTTCACTTTCCCCATCTCTGTAGAGCAGGTAGGTTCCCACAGGGTCCTTGGATGGAAGAAATTGGGTGGATTTCTTTTCACTGTCTCCTGTAAACTGCCCTTATTTCTCCTCCTCTCAGCAACGTTTGAAGTTCACTTAGCTGCCTGAGCAAAAATTCTGAGCAAAATGGCCCAAGTGTCTGACTTTCCCTGGCCCCCTGCTCTTGGTCCTTTAAGAGGTGAAATCCATTTCCCCATCCCTTGCATCAGGGCTCCCCTGGGAGCTGACATGTGGCTACATGGCAATGATCTACTCTTCTCATGTTTCGAATCCCTCCCAGCCCTTCTGCTCTTCCATGAGAACATGCCTTCTTGGAGGATGAAACATGGGACAGTACTGAGTCCACCAGACACCTCAGACTTGTGAGAAAATCCTTCCCAGCAAAGCCACCTTCAGGCCCACAGATAAACCCAGACCAGTGAGTGAGCCCTCCAGTGAACTCAGAGCCGCATTCCATTCCTCCATCAACCGGGAGACCCAGGAGCACACACACACACATAAAATGGTTCTTGGTCTATGTGGCTGAGTTTGTACATTAGTTACACAGCATCATTGGAGTCACAGATAGCAGATACACTCCTCCATATCCTATCAATTACCAAATCGATGCTCAGTTTTAAGACGGTGACATTGGAACCACACCTCCTAGTTTCAAATCCCATCTCCAACTCCTGGCCAGCTGTGTGAACCTGGCCAAGTTATGGTGATGATGCTAGAAGAACCTACCTCACAGAGAGGTTGTGACAATTAACTGAGTAAACAGTGTGAGATCCTAGAACAGTCCCTGATGCATAGTTAATGCTATGGAAGAATTTGCTTGTAACAGTATGCTGTCTGCTTAATACATTATAAATCTATTTTTCTCTGGATATCCTCCACTGATATTACCCTAATCCAGAACACTCTCTGGACGCTTTTCTCTGCTATCCTGTTCCCAATAATCCACTCTCTAGAAGGAAGCCAGATAAATCTTCCCAAAGTGGAGACCCAGTGATGTCATGCTTTGATTAAAAGCTCCAGGGCTGCCCCTTTGTCCTTGGGATAGTTTGAATTCCCAAATGATTATAGCGCTTTCATAAACCCACCCCTGTTTAATTCTTTGGCTTTCTCTTCCCCAGTTCCCTATACTCTCCTCAGTAGTAATAACAGTAAGGGGCGGGGGGAACTTCCCTGGTGGTCCAGTGGTTAAAAATCCACCTTCTAAGGAAAAAAAGAGAATCCACCTTGCAATGTAGGGGACATGAGTTCGATCCCTAGTCAGGGAACTAAGGTCCCACAAACTGGGGAACAAGTCTGCACTAAGCAACTAGAAAAGCCCCCACACCGCAACTCCTGAGCTTGCCTGCTCTAAAGCCTGTGTGCTGCAACTAGAGAAATCTGGCCCTGCAACGAAGACTGAGCACAGCCAATAAATAAAAAACAGGAGCCTTACTGAGCACCTACTCTGTGCCAGACCTGATTGTAAGCATGTTTTTCCATGATAACATCGATTGATTCTGTAACCATAAGCATGCTGTTGCATGATATCATTGATTGATAGATACCATCCTTATTTTACAGATTAAGAAACTGAAGCTTGCCACAGTCACTCTGCTAGCAGCGGAGAAAGGATGCAAAGCCCATCCCTGCTCCCCCGGCTCTAGGAACCAGGCTGCTCTGTGGGGACATCTTCAGAAAAGTCAGAAACTCTTGAGGGGGCAAAGCTCCTTTCTGCTCTGCCCTTGGCTTTGGGCCCAGACCCCACTAGGGTCTGGAAGGTACACAAGAATGAGAAAACATCCCTGTCATGGTTACGGATTTTCATTCCGTAAAGTGTAAGAAAGTTGGCAGAGAGTGAGGAATCACAAAGAGCTGCAGCCTGGCTGGATGGCAATGCCTTGCTGACCCCAGCACCAAGCTGGCCTGCAATTTATGTTCCTGTGGATCTTGTAGCCTGATTCATAACTCGCGTTTGGTGCCACAGGTAACAGAATTAAAACAGAGCTTACAGAGAGCTTACTGTGTGCCAGGCAACTTCCTGAAACGTATTACACACATGGACGATTTAACACTGACAATAAGCCTCAGAGACAGGTACTGTTTTTGACTCCGTTTGAAAAAGTGAGGGTCAGAAATGTTAGACTATTTCCTTGGGCTCAGATTCAAGCCCAGAAAGTCTGGCTCTAGAATCTGTGCTTATCACCACTGCACTACACCAGGTCTGGAGAAAGTCTAAGACAAGTTCTTCCAAAAGGGCTCCACTGAGACACAGTGCAGGAAGGAGAGGGTGGGACGAATTGAGAGAGGAGCATTGGAATATATACATTACCATATGCAAAACAGCTGGCTAGTGGGAAGTTGCTGTATAGCACAGAGAGATCAAGTTGGTGCTCTGTGGTGACTGAGACGGGTGGGACAGGCTGGGGGTGCGAGGGAGAGTCAAGAGGGAGGGGACATATGCATACTTATGAACAATACATTTTGCAGTATGGCAGAAACCAACACAACACTCTAAAGCAATTGTCTCCAATTAACATTTTTTTAATAAAGGACTCTACTGAGGAGCACACCAGGGTGGAGGTTGGGAGGGGGTCCCAAGCAGGAAGAAAGCAATTGGGCTTTGAGGAGAGTCATGCAGAAAGGGCCAAGAGCCCAGGGTCTTCAGTGGGGCCCAGACATCACTGTCACCAGGACCTACTCCTCTTCTGCTGTGGGACACGGGAGGAATGGTAATCCCCCACCTCCAGCACCAGTCATTGAGTCCTTTGAGTCGGTGATGCATCCCTGACTCAATGGACGTGAGTTTGAGCAAACTCGGGGAGATGGTGAAGAAAAGGGAGGCCTGGCGTGCTGCAGTCCGTGGGGTGGCTAAGAGTCGGACACAGCTGAGCGACTGAACAACAATATCAGTACTCATGGCCAGTGAGATGCGAGCAAGCTCAACTCTCTGGCCACCACTTCCCCTGGTGAGAGAGAACCCTGGAAGCTTCACGCGAAGGTGCCTGTGGTGTCAGTTGGGCCCTTCCCTCAGCCTGAGCCCCTGAGTGACAAACGGCATGGAGGAGAGTCCCCCTTCCACTAGCCCTAGTTCCACACCAAGCCCTGCCAGACATGAAGTGTGAGTGTGTGATGTGTGTGTAGGTGGGTGAGTGGGCGGATGTGTGCACGCGTGCATGCTCAGTCACTCACTCATCCAACTCTTCGCAGTCCCATGGACTGTAGCCCACCAGCCTCCTCTGTCCATGGGATTTCCCAGGCAAGAATACTGGGGTGGGTTGCCATTTCATTCTCCTTAGATCTTCTCAACCCAGAGATCAAACCTGCGTCTCTTGCATCTCCTTCACTGGCAGGCAGATTCTTTACCACTGCGCCACCTGGGAAGCCCCCATGAATGAGTCATAAACTTTGGCTTAAAGCCAGTGACATATGACATGAGGGGGGTGCTATTTGTTACAATATTGTAACCTAGCTTCTCCTGACTGGTATAAGCGGGCCAGGCCTGTGAGAAAGGAGGCAATTTCAGGTCTCTCTACTCTGGCAACCTTTAGGGGTTCCATGCGGCAGGGAGGGAGGAGAAAGGGGAGGATTCTCGGAAACCATCAGGTCTTGTTACTTAGATTTCGGTGGGAATAGGATGTTCTTTCTGCAGATGAACAGACAGATCTTTCCAATCTGACCGGAACATGATCCAAACATTAAAATTAGAGACAAAAACCTCACGGCAGAGAAAAACACCAAAACATGATCCTTCATGAGACCAGGGTGAAATAGAAGCAGCCCTATTGCCTCTGTGGCGGGAGAGGAGGCAGGGAGACAGCACCAATATCTGGGTCAAATGTGGAGCAGATCTGGCAGAACCAGGATAGACCCAAGTCTTCCCTGGTGACGCAGCGGTAAAGAATCTGCCTGTCAATGCAGGAGACAAGGGTTCAATCCCAGAGTCGGGAGAATCCCCTGGAGGAGGACATGGCAACCCACTCCAGTATTCTTGCCTGGAGAATTCCACAGACAGAGGAGCCTGGCGGGCTACAGTCCATGGGGGTTGCAAAGAGTCAAACAATGACTTAGCAACTAAACAGCAGCAGCCCCCAGTATCCAACAGCAGGATGGGCACCCACCTCCTGCTCCACTACCACCCTTTGCAGGGTTGAACCTCTGTCTAACCAGAAATCTGATCTCCTTGGCCTACCAATTCTGCTTCATGCATACTTTTCAAGTTACACCTTTCAAAACGTAGTCAAGTCCCAGAGATCGCTGATATCCCAGCCTGGAGATACTGTTTTGATGCTTAGTTCAACCTCCTTAGTGGGGACAGAGGCCCTGAGTCTTGTCTCGAAACCACCCAGTCTCGGAAGGATTCCCCAGAACCCTACCATCAGCCAAGTTAGACTCCCAAGCCCGTGGTGCCCCACCGCAGTCAGGGGCCTCGATCACCGGTACCCAAAAAAGGGTCCATATTTTACAATCACTCATATGTGAAAAATAAGACATAGAAGCTTGTGGAAGCTGAAGGAAAGTTGTATTGGGGTTGAATTTAGGTTAGATGTGAGATTCTGGCTGGTGCTGAGCCACCAAACCTTTATTAATTTGGTCCCAACTAGCTGAGCATCCGTGGACCCACCAACTGCTTCTAAAAGCTGCAAATTCAGAGGGAGGGAGGGGCAGAGATCTCCTAAAAGGTGACACCTCTGGGAAGTCAATGCATAGGCAAAGACCCAGGGTGCCTCATCATCTACTTCTGGTCTACCCTACACCCTTCTCAGGTTACAAGGGCAGTGGAGAGTCAAGACAAAGACTCAGGGGCATCAGGAGATGTGTGGACACGAGAGGGTGCACAGGAGCCTGTGCTGCACTACTGGCCTTGGGTCCAGCACTGAATTTAGGACTGATACCCCGAGCTTCCCAGCTGGCGCTAGCGGTACAGAAATTGCCTGCCAGTGCAGGAGACGTAAGAGACTCAGGTTCAATCCCTGGGTCAGGAAGATCCCCTGAAGGAGGGCATGGCAACCCACTCCAGTATCCTTGCCTAGAGACAGAGGAGCCCAGCAGACTATGGTCCATAGGGTCACAAAGAGTCGGACACAGCTGAAGCAATACACACGGATGCCCCAACTTCAAGCAGATTTGTGAGTTTGCCCTCTGCATGTGCCGTTCCTTACCTACAATTTCTCCTAGCTTTGTTAAGTGTACTTCGAAAGAAAAGTTTGAGTCCAGTGGATATTTGGAAATGGAAAGCCAGTACTCGTTGTCCTCGATAAAAAGGCAGCTTTAACAGCGAATGCGACACTTTAGACTCACGCTGTTCAAGGCCATTTTGATGCTATTACCTACCACAGCCTCTGCGCCTGAAGCCTGCTGTCTCTGTTCTTGTTTTTGGTTGTTTTTATCATGGTAAAATACACATAATGTAAGATTTTCCATTTTTACATGTCCAGGTATGTCAGCAGCTTTGTGTCCTCTCCACATCGTGTACGTACTGTGTGCATGCGTGCTAGGCCACTTCATTCATGTCTGACTATGACCCCATGGACTGTAGCCTGCCAGGCGCCTCTGTCCATGGGATTCTCCAGGCAAGAAGACTGGAGTGGGTTGCCATGCCCTCCTCCAGGGGATCTTCCCGACCCAAGGATCGGACCGACATCTCTAACATCTCTTTACCACTAGCACCTCCTGTGTACATATTAGCACTATTATCCCTCTTCCTTTCTAGAGCTTTCATCAGTTTCACTGAAACTCCATCTGCATTAAATAGTAACTCCTCATTCCCCCTCCTCTCAGCTCCTGGCAACCAATATTCTATTTTCTGTCTCTATAACCTGTCTTTGTTTAAAGGGAGATTAGAAAGAGTTGGGAAAGTGTTGAGGGCATATTAGCACCAAACTGAGATTCTCTTTTTTACTTAATTATGATAGAAAGAGGATTGAAAGGCAACACAGTTCATGCTCTGGAATTCTATGTCACTATGTCACAATATCACCCAGCGCCCCTCCTTGCAAGGCCTAAACCCCTGATAGTCATACCACAGTCGGCAAACAATGTATCCATGGTCCCTGGGTTTATTTTTAGATCTGTAGTCTCCTGGCAAGCACACAACAAAACTGGAATCTAACCTACCAGTAGACAAAGGGAAGAGAATCGTACCTAGAAAAGGAACCACAATTTCCTCTATTGTTCCCAACAACGCTGAGAAAAATTATACCCATTTTCCCAAAGAGGAAACTATAGCTCATGCAGACAGTAACTTAGCCGAAGAGACACAAGTCTCCCACACCAGGGCTTTTTGATCCAATGATAAACCTCTGTCCTTCCCACCCCATCTTGCTGGTCTCCATGGGCAAGTTTCAGGAGAAACCAAACCAGAGGCTGTGAACAATGACAGGGACCATCCTCAGAGGGGCTGCTAGGAGGCTCTGTAAACACAGCCTGCACTCAGCAAGAGGACTCCTAAGCAGTTCATCAGCGTCAATCAGAACAGTGCGTGCCTGATACCTGCTTCATAAGTGGTGCAGTCTCTCTCTGGCCATGGGGCCACCAAGCTGGCCCTTTAATGAATGCACAGAGGAGAGACTGGCCACCAGGAAATGTGGGGCCCTCTGCGCATCCCCAGGGGAGGGGGAACAGCCCTGCTCCTTCCCCGACCTTCACACTGGCAAATGGCTGTGCATACTCACTCTGCATTTGGGTCTTTCTGCCTTGCAGGATTCTGATGCAAATGGATTTGACAGAAACACCAAGCAGCTCCCTCCCAGCTGAGCTCTTCTGTTTGCTGACTGTTTCCAGTATCCTCCCTGGACTGCTTACCTTCATCTTTTGTGTTTATTTAAATAACAGTCAGGTAGAGACCTCAGTTCAATATCTTCCAAGATGCCAAGACTGGAAGTGTTTCTTTCCAGGGCACCCCACCCCCCAACAGCAGTTTCCCTGTATGCAGTGGTTTCCAAATCATCTCTGGCTGGTCTCCATTGATTTACAAGGCTGGGATGGATCCATATGAATAAAGCTTGCACATTAGTAGGATTCTCATGTATTTCCAGGCTGAGGGATGCAGCCAGGTACCCAGCCTGGCCCTTCAGCTGCCCACAGCCACTTTATTACCAATCCCCTGCCCAGCATGGGATAGCTTATATGCACTGTCCCCCAAGACCTTATACACACAAACATTTCGAAAAGAGTAATCATATCTTATTTTTTTAAAAATCTACCATTGCTCTCTATTCGTCTTTTTTCCTTATTATCATGAAACTGACCTTTTAAAAATGAGTCTATGCTTTGCCCAAGATGACCTTGTTGCTGGAAACTAAGAGAGAAATGCTCTCTGCCAAGCAGTCAGGAGATGATGAGGTGGATAAAGGCAACACTTGGGCAAGGAAATCAGGAGTCAGACTCCAGGCTGAGGGCCTTGGTTCGGACGGAGCACTGGGGCTATCTGTATGCAGGTGTTCAGGGATTGGGGTCAGCCTCCTTCACACCCCTCCACAGCTGCAGTAGCCACATAACTAAGGCCTGGAGGCTGGGAGCAGAGACCGTGGCGACAGACAGATCTAAGTCAAACCACAGTCATCCCCCCACCCACCAGTCCTGGACTTCTCTGAGCCTCAGCCTCCCCAGCCTTCCTGCAAAGCCCTTAGTCTAACTCCTGACACACAGTCATGGCCGGATACTGTGGCAGACACAACCAGATGTCTTCCCTTCACCATCCATCCTGCCCGCTCTTGCTAGCTGAGAGATCTGAGTTTGTTCAGGGCGGCCCTGGGCCCAGGACTCCACTGACTGCGGCAGGCTGGAGCTGCACTCCCAGCATGTCTTGCGGCTAGAGGTGGTCACACGACTTAGATCCGACCAATGGCACAGAAGGGTACAGGTGCACCAACTTTCTGGAAAGCTCTTCCTGCTTCAGCCCTTTCCCTTCCTCTACCTTTAATGCGGTGGCCATTTCGTGATGGTTTTGCAAAAGTCTAAGGGTAAAAGGCTAGCAAGCTGAGAATAGCCGAAGGGCATATAAAAGAGCCTGGGTCCTCCATGATATGGCTAGACTCCTGGCCCAAACCAGATCTGCCCTCCTTCAGACCTCTTATTGTGGAATACGATTCGATGGCTACATTGTTTCAGCCAGTCCTTACGGTCTTATACTTTATCCTGCTCTTTGCAGCCTAAAGCATTTCTACCCACCCTTCCCAGACTTACCCATATTTCTTTCCTGCATGGGGATTGAGGAAGAACGCTAGCAGAACGGATTTCCAAAGGAAGACAATCTACACTTGAAAAATAATTATTTTCATGACTCAGTGCTTTCAGGGGTTCTAAGACACCAGCTTCAAAACCTGGAGTGACCCCCTAGCCTGGGCTGTGACAGCTGAGCAGAGGGGGACAAGCTCTGGGCATCTGTGTGGGATGCTGGTCTCCCACCCACCACGATCTGCCCCAGATATCTCTGGCCAGGTGAACTGGGGCAAGCCCCTTACCCCTCCATCTACATGCCTCTGCTTTCTTAGTTATAAAACTGGGGATCATGACACCTGCTCTACAAAGTTGCTGACTTTAGATAAAAGTTACCCTTCTCCAGATAGGGCCCTTCTAAAGCAAAATTCAGAGCCCTGTCTGTACCTCCGGGCTCAAGGTCCCTTCTGACCTAGCACCTGTGACGTCCTGAGCCTCGTCCCTTGTCGCTCATACATGCCACCCCAAAGCCCAGCCGTACTGAACTGCTCAGACACAGCACGCTCTACGTTTTCCGTGCCTTCACCAATGCTGTTCCCTGCCTGGAGCATTCATTCCCCTGCTCAGCCCCTGGCTGGTCCCTGCACCGCTGAAGCCTCAGCTTCAAAGTCACTTGCTCCTGGAAGCGTTCCTTGACTCCGCTAACACTCATACACACACACACATATACACATATGCATCTTTTTTAAAGGAACTCTGCCCTGTGGTCCCGCTGTCTACTCCACAGCTGTCCTTCCCTCCACCTGTGTGCTGTGTAAGGGTTGACATCAGATCCCCCAGGCTCATCACGGTACCCCAGCAACTAAACCTAATACACAGTCACGCGTGTGTGTGCTTAGTCACTCAGTCGTGTCCAACTCTTTGCAGCCCCATGGACTGTAGCCCACGAGGCCCCTCTGCTCTTGGGGATTCTCCAGGCAAGAATACTGGAGTGGGATGCCATGCCCTCTTCCAGGGGATCTTCCCAACCTAGGGATCGAACCCAGATCTCCCTTCATAAATAAGTATTTATTAAAGGAATAAATACTCACAGAAAGTGATGCATATAAAGAATTTAACACAGTCTTGGGCACTTGACAGGCAGGCACACAGTAAATTCACATCTACTAAGAGAGAGCACCCCAGCAGTGGTTAAGCACCCTTCCCATGAAGCAGTCCTTCCTGGGTCTTCTGAACTGCGGCTGAGCTACTTATGTGACCCTGGGTGAGTCTCTTAACCTCTGTGAGCCTCGGTTTCCTTATCTGTCAATGCGAATTTTAGGAATCACAATCTCATAGTATTCTTGTGAGAATTAAATATGCTGATAAAAATAAAGTAGCAGAGTCTTCCTGGTGGTCCAGTGGCTAAGACTCCATGCTCCCAGTGCAGAGAGCATGGATTCCATCCCTGGTGGGGAACTAGATCCCCCATGCCACAACAAAGACAGAGGACCCCCTAAGCTACAACTAAGACCCAATACAGTCAAATAGATGAATGAGTATTAAAAATGCTAATTAATAAAATACCAGTACTAAGTAAGTGTTATGCTGTTCTTAGTCTCTCAGTTGTGTCCTGACTCTTTACAACCCCAGGGACTGTAGCCCACCAGGCTCCTCTGTCCATGAGGATTCTCCAGGCAATAATACTGGAGTGGGTTGCCATGCCTTTCTCCAGAGGACCTTCTTCGAACCTTCGAACCCAGGGATCGAACTCAGGTCTCCCACATTGCAGGTGGATTCTTTACCATCTGAACCACCAGGGAACCCCAAGAATACTGGAGTGGGTAGTCTATCCCTTCACTAGGGGATCTTCTCGACCCAAGTAAGTGCTAGCTATGATTATTATTGATGATCGCAACTGTTTTTATGCCAGAGCTATCCAAATGAATACTGGAGGAGGCTAAGCCGCCAGGGACCCCTTGGCCCAGGTTTTGGCTATCGCCCAGACTCTGCCACCTCCATGGCTGCCCACCCCACCCCCAGCCAGGAAGGCCACCTACCCAACCCAAGGTTTGCCCTCCGCCCGCCCCCGGCCTTCCTGCCTGTCTGCCGGCGGTCACAGGCACTCTCGCCTGATTGATAAAGTCCCTATCTGGTCATTTACGATCTGGCTGCTGAAGAGGCAGCTCCTGCCAGCTCGAAAAGCAATTAATCTGCAAACAAGCTGGGCAACAGCAGGCCTGGGCATTGCAGTCTCGGGCCGCGGCCGCTCCGGAGAGCAGATAAGGCAGCAGTCGGCTATTTATTGTACATTTTAATTAAGTGCTTGTTAACGACAGTTATTTTAACAGTCATAAAATTACTGTTGTAATGCATTTTGTTGGAGGGAGAATGGAGGGGCCTCAGGACTTTATGAAAGCAACCACAGATTGCCTTCACTTTAAATCAAAGAATAAATTCTGAAGAGGAGGGACGGTCCTGTGATCCAGGCCGAGACGCTAATGGTTATTTAATGCCCTCATCAGTGTTTGTAAGTCCCGAGCATACGGCGCGGACACAACAGCCTCCAAACCCTCTTTAACACTTATTTGAGATGACAGGAAAAATGAAACCGTTTGTGCTTTCAATGGAAAAGCAATCATTGGGACATTATATTCGCCTTGCCCTACCATGCTAATGCATGGTAAAAATGTCACCAAATGTATTTAAGGGCCTGATGGACTGTTACCGTTGGATCTCTGGTACTGGACTGATTAATAAAAATCTTCAATTTGTATGTAAATGCAGCGAGGCCTCCTATCATCCACATACCTGCACCCAGAGAAAATAATAAACTGAAGCTTAATGCAACAATTATCAGCATTTATGGAACTCTTAAAGCAAGGGTGGCCCTTGGAAGCAGGCGTGGACGGAAATGGCTGGGGATGGGCAAAGATGCTCCTTCTGAAATGCCTGGGCTTCTCCCAGAGGGCCAGCATTGGCTAAACTGGTCATATCACACCATGAGATCCTGCTCTCATCTGAGGGGTGAGCCAAGTTGGGGGTGAATTGGGGCTGCCGGAAAGATGTTCTTAGAGGTGGCTTCTGTTCCACTAACGCCATCATTTCGGAACATGTGTCTATGACTTTCCCTACTTTGATTTGTAAGAAACAGAGGGAGTATCAGACTACCTGCTGGGCTAGGTCAAGTGTGGGGATGAGAAAGAGATACACCACATGTTTGCAGGGACTTGATATCAGGGTACAAACGGCAACAGTGACAAGAGCAGCCACTTGCTGCCTGTCTCTGTATCAGGTACAGAGTTAAGTAGTTTATCACATAGTATCTTAATTCTCATAAGGTCTATGCCAGAGACTGGCTCACTGTTCACTAGACCTACTTCCTTTCCCTCCTGGATACACAGATAAACTACATTTCCCAGACTCCCTTGCAGTTAAGAGTAGGCATGTGCATTAGTTCAGGTTGGCTGAGAAGTAGACATCATAATGGAATTAGACATGCAAGGGTTTCATTGAGGGTGGCAGAAGGAAGCATGAAGAACTTTCAAGACACATGAGGGTCTGATTCTTGTGGGAATAAAGTTAGGAGGAAGAAGGAGTACGAAAAGTCTCAGACTGCACCGCACCCCCAAGAAAGTTGCTGCCGGGCCAACGTGAGGTCTTCAAGCTAGAGTCGCCCATTGGAAGAGTCCCTGGTCTCTGCCATAATGAGTTTTGGCTGAGAGCAGTCCAGGAGAAACATGACCTCCATGCGTACTTCTCCTGGTCCACTTGATACACACAGTATGGGAACTTTGGAGCCACGTGTTAAAGAACCAAAGATGGAAGAAGCATCTTTGACCAAAGATTAAAGAAGCTTATCACTTGCAAAAGGGCTGCCCACGAATCAGAAACAACCGTTTAGGACATCACTTGAGTGAGAAAGAATCTTCCGTGTGTTAAGCCACTGAGAGTAAGGCTTCCTATTAAAAACAGTTAGGTTAAGCACTAACCGAATGAATACCAGAGCCACACAGATCAAATATTTTGGTCTCCATTTTTCAGGAAAGAAAGGTCAGTCTAGAGAGATAAGTGACTTGCCCAAATGTAAACAGTCTAGACGTGGCAGAGCTGGAATTCAAATCCAGGTCTATCTGATTCTAGACGCTGATCTCTCCCCTCCTGATCAGCCAGAAACACATAGATCAGGAACATGAAAATATTTCTAGCACCTTGTGTGCCTTCCAGACCTTAAAATGTTCCACTTTCCAGAATCTCCCTGAACAAGGAGAGAGAACGAGTCCCTAATGGAGCTTCACGAAGTGGGGAGTCTCTGAACTTGAGAGTAAAGGAACGGTGGAAGGCATGTGCTTGGGATGGGCAAGCCTGCCTTCCCACTCGCTCCTTTCTCTGGCTCATGACAGCCCTGAGACCATAACAAGCTCCTTGCCAGTGACAGAAAATTTCATGAGCGCTGAGACGCAGTCCACGGTGGTTTCCTGTGGTGGCTTTCTCACCCTCCTCACTTCACCGCTGCTCCATCCTGGGAGCCTAGCTCCCTGGGATTTTTCCCAAATAAGCTACCTGCCTGCCAGCTTTTGCCCAAGAATCTTGCCTTAACGCTTTAATAAGAAATAATCAGTTCCTGGAGAGCTAGAGATTTGAACTGGGATTTTAAGTAGAAAATAGAAATAGCTTGGCAGAGAGAAATGGGACCAAAACCCCCAGAAAGACAAGGAGAAAAATTAAGCCAAAAAAGAGAGATAGAGGGGGGAAAAAAAACCTCAATTTGCCGGTTAGCCCACTGCTTTTCTCTCTTTCCAAGTCCCAAATTGCCTTCACTTTCTCTGAATTCCAATCAAGCCTATTGCAAGGGAGGCAATTTCTGCCCGTGGACGGTCTAGCCTTCTTCCAACGCAGAAGATCTCAACACTTTAGCTAAAAAAGACCCAGTGGACATTAGCAATTTAACTGGAAAAATTTAAAAAAAAAAAAAAAACTATCCACAGGTCATTGCAGTGTGTTCCAGCTGACACAATAGGCTCACTCACCGCCCGGACCCTAAAGAGAATGAGGCCAGGAGACCTGGGAGCTTTGTGACAAGAGGGGAGACAGTCAGGTCTCTATAGCCACGAATACTCACACAAAGCAACGGAGCAACCGCAAAAACTCACACATTTCCCCCTTTTCCCTCAACGACACACAGATAATAATAGGACGCTTCCCCCCAAACTTCAAAATGAATCAATTTAAAAAGCTTCCTGACTGCCTGAGCCACTGGCTCTGTTGACTCTCACAGTGCTGGTCCTTCTCAAAGGTGGAGTGAGGATGGGTCTCAGCCATGCACGGCCACTCTCAGCAGGATATCGGGGGCTCAATGCTCTTGGTCACCACTAACGTCATCACACCACAAATTCAGCGCATGAGCAAGAGATGGAGTCACTGACTGGGGCAACCACAGCCCCCAGATTAGCATCAAAAGGACTCAGAGAAAACTGAGTGCTGTCATCTCTTTCCTGGGGGCAGAAGAGGGGCAGCGCTTCATTTTTTTGGTTTGTTTTTGTGGATTTTTTGCAGTAAAATACACAGAACAAAACACTTACCATCATGGAACTTCCCTGGTTGTCCAGAGGTTAAGAATCTGCTTGCCAGTGCAGGAGACAAGGGTTCAGTTCCTGGTCCGGGAATGAAGATCCCACATGCTGTGGGACAGCTGAGCCATGTGCCACAACTACTGAGCCAGCGTACTGCAGCTACTGCAGCCTTGGTGCCTAGAGCCTGTGCTCCGAAGCAAGAGAAGCCTGTGCAGCTAGAGAAAGCACATGTGCAGCAAAGAAGACCCAGAGCAGCCAAACATAACTCACTAAAAAATGCACCATCATAACCATTTTAAATGTCCAGTTCAGCGTCATGAAATCCATGCACACTATTGGGCAACCATGCGCACCAGCCATCCACAGCACTCCTTCCATCTTGGGAAAACGGAAGTCTGTACCCATTAACCACTAACTATTCATTTCTCCCTCCCCTAGGTCCTGGGAATCACCACTTTACCTGCCATCTCTCTGGTTTTGACTACTCTAAGGACCTCGTATAAGTGGAATCATACAGTAAGCTGTCTTTGGGGGACTGGCTTATTTCAGTCAGCATAGTGTCTTCAAGGTTTATTCATGTCATACTCTATGTCAGGACTTCTTTCCTTTTTAAGACTGAATTATATTGCACTGTAGGCATTGACATTTGTTTATCCATTCACCCATCAACGGCCACATGAGTTGCTTCTACTTCTTGCCAATGGGAGTAAGGCTGCTATGAGCATATGTGTACAAATATCTCTTTGAGATTCTACTTTTCATTCCTTGGGGCATACGGGGAGGGAACATTTTTGTAACTAAAAGTGGCCCCATGCTAAGCCTGAAGGAAGAAGGCAGGACCGTTATTATAAACACAGTTTCACTGCCAGATAAAACTGGTTTCCAATTCAGATTCTGCCTGTAACTCTATGTACAACAGAATAATTAACACTCATTGGGCACTTACTGTAAGAAAACTTTCTTCTCAGCTCTTCTACATATGGTATGATCTTTCTCAATCTTCACAGCAATTCTATATGGTATATATTCTTATTAACATTTTTTTACATTGGAAAAAGGTGCATGGAAGCTAAGTAGTTTACCTGGATCCTAGTAAGTCCTAGAGTCAAGATGTTAATTCAGATAGCCTGGTCCCAGAGCCCATAAAATGGGGGGGGGGCGTAAAAAGGGGGAGGGAAGGAGGAAGGGGAGAGAAGGGGGAGCAGAAGAGGAGGGAGGGGAAGAGGAGGAGCAGAAAAGGATGGGGGTGGAGGGGAAGGATGGTGGCGCCAGTGTTGAGGGTTCAGGGGAAACTGGGTCCAAGGGAAGCTGAGCTCAGTCACTTCTCTCCTGGGGCAGAAGAGGACCAACCTTTCTTTTCTCCCTGCTGGTGAAAGACATTTCAGGATGGTGACAGAGTGAGCTCACTCCATGTCAGGTACTGGAAGAACATCTCAATAAGTTAACTCATTTGACCCTAATGACTCTCTAAAGTAAGTAGGTTACTTCCCTGTTTTGCTCAAAAGGAAGCTGACTTTCCAAATGGCTTCATCACTACTTGCATAACGTCACATGGCAAACGAGAAGAGGATCCAGGATCCAAACCCAGATGCTCTGGTTAGCCAAGTCGTCTTTCATCTGTTCCTGTGATCACTGATCTCAGCATGAGTCCCCTCTCTGAAAAATGAGGAAGGACTCTGAGCAAAGAGCTCATGTGTTTGCCAACCCTTCTAGCATGTTCTTTTGGCCAGAGCGGACATCCCAGGGACATCTGGCAGCGAGGCCATGCAGCGTGACATGTGGGAAGGAGGAAGAGGAAATGCCACAGAGGCTCCAGATGAGGAACAGACTTGGGGGCATCTGGAGAGCTGGCATCCCTGCAGCGGCCTCAGGATGTATGAGGACCAGAGTAGAGGGGAAGAGGGGATGTCACCACAGGAGGCGTGGCTCTAGATTATGAATTAAATCCACATGGAAGTGTCCCATGAGTCACAAATAAAATTAGAATCGTTTTTAAATCCTGTGTATTTTTTATTTTGGACCCTGTTTCTCTAAATCCCACACTGAGGTAAGACTAAGCCACAAAGAGCCCCTAGCTTATAGTTTGGATTAAACTAGTTGAATAACATGGGCTTCCCAGGTGGCGCTACTGGTAAAGACCCCATCTGCCAGTGCAAGAGACACAAGAAACCCAGGTTCGATCCCTGGGTCAGGAAGATCCCCTGGTGGAGGGCTTGGCAACCCACTCCAGTATTCTTGCCTGGAGAATCCCATGGACAGAGGAGCCTGGTGGCCTACAGTCCACAGGGTCGCAAAGAGTCAGACACGACTGAAGCAACATAGCATGCAGCGCAGTTGAATAATATTAGTTTTCAGATACTCTAGGTCTGCGGCAATAACTAAGACAGAGATATCCATCCTCACAGATCAGGAAGCCCAGCAGAGGGCTGGCTTAAATCAGGAAATGGGGTGCTCGAGACACTGGGAGTTCTGGGCATAGTACAGCTTCTTTCTCTTTCTTCTTTTACAAACTGTGTGAGGGAAAATCCAAGTACATCCAACCTGTCCTTTGGTATGAATATCTGTCCTTAGGATCTCTCCTCTGCCCTGATCCATCCCTCAGGGTGGGGTCCCCCTCGCAACTCCTTCTCATCCCCTCTCCCCACACTCCTGCTGTGGTCCCACCATCCTGCTCCAATTCAGATGCTAAGTTCAGCATCAGCCCCTTCTCCCTCATTCAAGGCTCTGGTCTCCACCCGAGACCATGGGCTCCCATGTTGCCCTCAAAAAAAACTGATGTTTGTCATCAATTCCTGGACCCAGAGCTCCAAAAGACAGATGCTTGCCTCAAATTCCACTCTCTCTAACCTCCTCTTTCCTCTTACGTAATGTTCTCCAGTCTTCAGAAGCTCTCTTCATTTTCCAGAATCAAGATTGCCAGGAGAAATATCAATAACCTTAGATATGCAGATGATACCACTCTTATGGCAGAAAGCCAAGAGGAACTAAAGAGCCTCTTGATGAAAGTGAAAGAGAAGAGTGAAAAAGCTGGCTTAAAACTCAGTATTCAAAAAATGAAGATTATGGCATCTGGTCCCATCACTTCATGGCAAACGGAAAGAGTGAGAGACTTTATTTTCCTGGGCTCCAGAATCCCTGAGGATGGTGACTGCAGCCATGAAACAAAAAGATGCTTGCTCCTTGGGAGAAAATCGATGACCAACCTAGACAGCATATTTAAAAAGCAGAGACATTACTTTGTCAACAAAGGTCCGTCTAGTCAAAGCTATGGTTTTTCCAGTAGTTATGTATGGATGTGAGAGTCGGACCATAAAAAAGGCTGAGCACCAAAGAACTGATGTTTTTGAACTGTGGTGTTGGAGAAGACTCTTGAGAGTTCCTTGGACTTCAAGGAGATCAAACCAGTCAACCCTAAAGGAAATCAGTCCTGAATATTCATTGGAAAGACTGATGCTAAAGCTGAAGCTCCAATACTTTGGCCATCTGAGGCAAAGAACTGACTCATTGGAAAAGACCCTGATGCTGGGAAAAGTTGAAAGTAGGAGGAGAAGGGGTTGACAGAGAATGAGAAGGTAAGATGGCATCACTGACTGAATGGCCATGAGCTTGAGTAAGCTCTGGGAGTTGGTAATGGACAGGGAAGCCTGGCATGCTGTAGTTCATGGGGTTGCAAAGAGTTGGACACAACTGAGAGACTGAACTGAACTCAACTTCATTTTCCAATTGCCCATATTGATTTTCTTAGATATCAAAACATTTACATGTAACTTGCACAAAACTTGGAAAATAAGAAAAAGAACAAGAAAAACTGATAGCACTCCAGTCCCTCTACTCGGGGATCACCACCCTTCCTGAGGCATTAGGGCACTTGATGTCCATAACCACACCGGAAAAGTAGAGATATGGATATTATTAGCTTAATGCTATTTCACTTAACATTTGGGTGAAATATCTGGGCCCCTGACACAGTAATTTACCTAAGGTCACAGAACAAGGTGTCAATACCCTGAAATGTAGTTAGAATCTGGAGGATTGACTTCCTTGGTGGCACAGTGGATAAGAATCCGCCTGCCTGTGCAGGGGACACAAGTTTGACCCGTGGTCCAGGAAGCTCCCACAAGCCACAGGGCAACTAAACCCATGTACCACAACTACTGAGCCTGCGCACTGCAACTTCTGAAGCCCGCGTGCCTAGAGCCTGTGCTCTGAAGCAAGAGAAGTCCCCACAGTGAGAAGCCTGAGTGCCACAGTGAAGAATAGCCCTGCTCATTAGGTTAGAGAAAGTCCATGCGAAAGCAAGAAAGACCCAGTGCAGCCAAAAATGAGGAAATAAATAAATAACCACCTTCTAGAGGACGTTCAAGGGTTCTGGGACTGACATGCTAGACCCGAGTTGCTAAGGCACTGTCCTACTCTGGAGCTTAAAAGCAGAGTCCGAGAAAAGAACTGGGGTGCAGGGAGTCTACTAGGGGGCTGATCCCAGAAGCACAATAAGGTGGGGGCAAAGCGAGGCAGGGAAGGAGGCAAGCCATGAGAGGTGCATCAGGGAGCAGGTTACCACTGGGACCCAGCCCCTGGGACCCTGCCCCTGGGACCCTCAGAGGAACCACAGAGACCCTGCCTAAGAATCATCCCCCAGGGGGATGGGTAAGTTGAGCTGTGTATCCATATGATCCTGTTTGTTCCTCCATCAATTAGCTAACTAACTATAACTATAAATGTGAGTGAAAATATAAAAATCCCATCTCACATGATCACCCTGCGTGATATTCTGTGTATGTCTCTCAAACGAATTCTTTTGTTGGTAGCAAATGTCTCTGGCAAGCCACGATCTTCTGGAACCTTACCTTGGCAATTCTTTTCCCTTTGAAATGATGGAAGGGCTCATAACAGCAGAAGTGGGGTTCCTCTCAGACCTTGAGGGGCCCCAGACCCTCCCTGACAGTGTGACTGGGACTGAGGGTCTCCCAGGACACTAGGAATGTTCTGGAGGACCAGGCCAGGATTTGGATTCTGCCAGAGTCTCAAATCCTCAGCAACGACTCTCCGAGCCTCAGCTGGACTTGAGGCCATAGCTGGATTATCAAAGCACAACAGAGATGGCCCGGGGTCACAGCCCGATGACCCGACTCGGGTCACAAGCCCATCCGGCTCCCCGAGCTACCGGGACAGGTCCTCTGCTGAAGAGTTCCACTTCCCTCCCCAGAGGCCTGGAAGTCCAAGGGCCTAGCACTTGGACACTCTCTGCTTTTCAAGTGCTCTTCCTTCCTCCCTTCTGGCTTACACAATGGAGAAAGCCCCTTTATCATTAATCACCCGGGGCCTCCAGGGACAGGAACTGCAGGATTTCCAAGCCCTGAAAAGCCCACATCAAAAGCAACTGCCCCATTTGGGTCCGAATTTGCTCTCCCCAAAGCCTCAGTGCCAGGTTCAGAACTTGTAAGATGCAGAGAAATGAGGGGAAAGGGGAGGAGCAAGGAGAAACTGCAGGGTCCTCCAGGCTCAGCCCTTGGGGTGCTTTACATGCAGTTTCTTTGTCCCTCACCCCAACAACCTGGGAGGACCAGTTACATGATCCACAGGGCCCACGACAAAATGAAAACTCAGGCTCCTTGTTCAAAAATTATTAATTTGGGGGGACTTCCCTGGCAGTACAGTGGTTAAGACTCCAAGCTTCCAATGCAAGGAGCAAGGGTTTGATCCCTGGTTGGGGAACTAAGATCCCACATGTCATGAAGCTTCATCAAAAAAAAAAAAAAATTAAGACTTTTAGGACGGGAAGAGCAGAACATGACAGCAAGGGCACAGATCTGCGTACCCACGAGCCTGGCCCTGCTCAGTATTTGTAAATATTTAGGTATTTCTAAATATTAGGGTATTTCTAAGCTGATGACTGGTGTCTTTTCCCTGGGCTGTCTCCAATTCCACCCCTCTTTCTGATTTCTTGCTTTATCATCTCCTTGTTTTATTTATTTTTTTCATTTTCTTATAATGCTCTGAAAATATTTGTGTCAATTGGTTTGGGTCCGTGTTTGTGTCTGCCTTCCCCAGAAGAAGGTAAGCTCAGAGAGGACAGGAATCCAGCTGACCTTGTATATCACCGTGTCCCTGATGTCCAGCTCAGGGGAGGCCACGCAGAGAGAGCTTAGTTGATGTTTGGCCATGAGCAGAGGGGTCACTCCATCACATTAGCCCTGTGGACTCAGAGGATGAGAGGGGCTCCGTGCCTGACTCACACCCACCCAGGAACAGTGTCACCATCAGCCCCACTGATACTCCGCCTTTCAGCTCTAACAGCCCTATCACGAGTCCTGCATGGTTTGCACTTTCGGCCAACTTTACAGGAAGAGGATATCCTGCAGAAATTAAAGAAAGGTGGGATGTTTAACAAAACCCCATAAATAAGCCCCTGGCATGCCTTGATGAGACTCTGCCTGCCACTAGGTCCAAATGTCACGTTTCATTTCCACTCAATGGTCAGAAAGGGAGATCATTTGTGAAATATCCAGCCCCCGATCTCATTCTCCACCATCACCACCACCACAGGGCATCCTGAAAATACTTTGGCCAACTGTTTAGCACTGTCTACTGAAGCTGAATATATGCCCATCCTACACCCTATTCCTAGGTGTATACGTGACAGAAATGCATATATATGTCCACCCAAAGGCGTGTGCCAGGGGCCTCCCTGGTGGTCCAGTGGTTAAGACTCCACCTTCTAATGCAAGGGGTGTGGGTTCTATCCCTGGTTGGGAGCTAAGATCCCACATGCCTCCCAGCCAAAATATCAATACATAAAACAAAACCAACATTGTAACAAATTCTAAAGAATTTTTTAAAATGGCCCAAATCAAAATAAAAAAAGCATGAACGTTCCTAGCAGCACCGTTCATGAAAATGACCCAAATGCCCATCAACAGTAGATAGATAAATTATAAATGAGATCCCGTGCAGTATGTGAATAAATAATCTACAACCACAAGCAACAATATGCATGAATCTTATAATATTGAGCAAAACAGGCCAGAGTCAAAAGAATACATGTTGCATGATTCTGTTTGCATGAAGTATAAAACTAGACAAAACTAATCTCTGCTGTTGGAAGTCGGGCTAGTCCGGCAGGGAGTGGGAATGGAGTGACCAGAAGACGCAGGGGGTGCCTGGGGGACCGCCATCTTCCATTTTCTGGTGTGGATACTTACATGTTTACATGAGTGTTTTCACTTTGTGAAAATGAATGCATTCTTACAGTTAGGATACATGCATTTCAAGTCAGTTATTCTTCAATAAGCAGTTGAAGACATTATGGAAAAATGAAAAATCCTAAATGTTTAGCAAAGCGTGAGTTGTATGTATGAGCAGATCCCAAAGGGTAGGTGTTGGGGGGTGGGGGGCAGGTGGTAACCACAGCCGTGAAAGCCTGAGTGTCTCTTGGTTCTAGCTGTGTGGCCTCAGGCAGGTTACTTAACGTCTCTGTGCCCCAGTTTCCTTAATCTTTAAAATGAGGGGCACATCAGTCCCTAGCTCATACTGTCATTTTGAGGTTTGAGTGAGGTAATTCTTGGAGCGGGCTTAAAACTGCACCTGGATGTAAAGAGCATTATATACATGTGTTTTTACAGATAGACATATGACGATGGAGACAATAGTATATCCATACATAATAATATGTGGGAAAGATGTCTTTTAGAATATGTCATACACATGCACTTATACACCAAAACACTTAACTATGAGTTCTAAGTACTTCATACGTATTAAGTCATTTAATCCTCCTCTGGGCATTTTATAGATGAGAAAATTGAGGCACAGAGAGGCCAAGTAACTTCCCAGAGGTCCCCGAGAGTGAGCGGCAAAGCTAAGATTTGAGCACATGCTCTTATCCAATGGATCTAGCTGAAGATGGAACCTGAGTTATAATCCATACCCACATCTTGATTGCCTGTGGCAGACCACAAAAAAAAAAAAATTAAGGACCCATCAGTGGCACCCGATGAGCCAAGAAAACAATCCTCCCGACCAAGATGTGAATTTAATGAGGGAAAGACACAAGCTACTGGAATCTTTGCTGGTGAGAAGGAGGTGAGTTTACTGATGTGGAAAAGGAGGAAAGACACAGTTGCCCAATTAAGATTTCACTTTCAGGATAAACCCCCTAAATACAGATGGTGCGAGTGGGCACAAACCCTGAAAGAGTCTGGGTTTCGGTTTTCTCTCTTTTTTCCTTTCCTTTTCTCCTAAAAGCCTAGAGGAGCCAGGAACGGGGAGGGAGTTTAGAACCCGCACACCTCCCAGCATGCCAGCCTGGGCCCTGCTGAGCGACTCGACTTGTCTATTGCTTCCAAACAGCTGGAAAAATGTCAAACTGTCATCAGTGATTTAAGTGGGATTTTCCAAAGGTTTCAAAAATATTTCAGAATTCAAGACCTTACTCCTCTTGCAGAAAATAAATCCAAGCAGAATTCCCTGAACGGAGGCATTATGGGACCTGGTTTCCCAGCTGCAGTTCCTCCCAGGGTTGCCATGATGGAATCAGGCAGGCTTGGCCTTTGCTGTGTTCTCTTTGCAGCTTCAAACAGGTCTTCTGGGCCATTCTCCCCCACCATAGATGCGTGGGTGGACATGCGCAGGCCTGACGCTCCCCCAGGATGTGTATAGCTCTGTGATGAGATTACCTTGGGTCCATCCACCCACGCAGCAGGCATGCAAAACTTTCAAGGAACAGAAGTGAGCCTCACCCACTGCTGTGTACAAGATCCTTACATAATCCTGGGGCTCGGCACAAAATGAAAATGTGAACCCCTTGTTCAAAAAGTACTTAAGAATCTTGAGATGGCAGCAGCAGAGCATTAAAACAAGTCCAGGGTGCTTTTAAGCATGGGGCACTGGGCACAGGTCACATGCCCAGGAAACCAGCCCTTGCGTGGAAAGCTCATCAATCCTCAGTACACACTGACTGAATGAACTTCTTGCCATTGTCAAGACCAGCTCTGAGTTTATTCTTCTGGCCCCTAGACTCTTTCTCTAACATTCGCTGAGTATTTACTAAATACAGGTATTATTCTTAGCACTTGTGTTAGTGCTGTCTTTGCATTATTAAATTATATATAACTATATTATAGAGGTATAATATATTGACATGCTATATATATGTGGGTCTTCCCTGGTGGCTCAGACAGTAAAGAATCTGCCTTCAATGGGGGAGACTAGGCTTCAGTTCCTGGATCAGGAAGATCCCCTGGAGGAGAGCGTGGCAACGCATCCCAGTATTCTTGCCTGTAGAATCCCATGGACAGAGGAGCCTGGTGGGTTACAATTCATGAGGCTGCAAAAAGCTGGACATGACTGAGCGACTAACACACACGTACCTATTGTAATTATATACGTATGTATATATACACCGGGCTTCTCTGATGACTCAGCTGGTAAAGAATCCACCTGAATGTGGGAGACCTGGATTTGATCCCTGGATTGGGAAGATTCCCAGGAGAAGGGAATGGATACATATATGCATGCATGTGTATGTATTTCTGTGCTTAGTCACTCAGTCATGTCTGACTCTTTGCATCCCTTTTGGACTGTAGCCTGTCAAGCTCCTCTGTCCATGGGATTTGCAGGAAAGAATATTGGAGCAGGTTACCACGTTCCTCCAGGGGATATTCCCAACCCAGGCATCGACCCATGTATCCTGTGTCTCCTGGATTGCAAGCAGATTCTTTATCTGCTGAGCAACTAGGGAAGTGAGCCATTGGGGAAAACCATATGTATATGTAATTATATTACTTTCTCTTTAATAAAAATGCCATGATGTAGGGACCATTATTGTCACAGAAGAGGAAACTTAAGCACAGAGAACTGAGTCACTTGCCTGAGGTCAGAAGTGGAGTTTGATTATGAGCAGAAGGTCTGGCTACAGACCCTCCCATGTCTTACTGTTCTTTGCATCCTCTCCCCTGTTAATCCCGTAAAGGGGCAAACGTTCAGTAGACACCTGTGAATTCTGTCAGCTTTGCTGAGTGTCTCTTCTGGACTAGGTTGAGGTCTGGCCTTGGAAAGCAGTGGTGATGGGCCTTCTTCTTCCACAAGCCAAGACCAAGGTGGAGCAGTGGCTGGCAGTCGGGGTTTTGTCTTTGGGTGACATTAAATATGCCACCATCGGCATGACATGGGAATTGACCAATCAGTGTGTGTGCACGCTAAGTCACTTCAGTCCTGTCTGACTCTTTGGAACCCCATGGACAATAGCCCCAAGGCTCCTCTGTCCATGGGATTCTCCAGGCAAGAATACTGGAGTGTGTTGCCCTGCCCTCCTCTAGGGGATCTTTCCTACCCAGGGATCGAATCCTCATCTGCATCTCCTATATTGGCAAGTGAGTTCTTTACCACTAGCGCCACCTGGGAAGCCCGACCAGTCAGCAAGGTGAGGGTAAGGTAAGGTGAAGTTGCTCAGTTGTGTCCGACTCTTTGCAACCCCGTGGACTGTAACCTACTAGGCTTCTCCGTCCATGGGATTCTCCAGGCAAGAATACTGGAGTGGATTGCCATTTCCTTCTCCAGGGGACCTTTCCGACCCAGGGATCGAACTCGGGTCTCCCGCATTGGAGGCAGACGCTTTAACCTCTGAGCCACCAGGGAAGCCCCCGACCAGTCAGGGTAGACCCTAAAGACTTGGAAGGCCCCTGCTGTGCCTGCCTTACGCCCTTCGGTTGCTGGATCATTGGGCCAAGGGTCGGGGTGACGGTGGGAGAGGGAAGGGGCTGGTGGGCTGCTGTGGCAGCAGAAGAGCCCTGAGAGGCTCAGGACAAAGTGCTAAGAACACTTCTAGAGTTTCACAACCAACAAACGTACTTAGCAGCTGAACATGTTTGCTCTCTGCTCACCACCCCATGATTACAGAGTCTTCCGTCGTGTGTCCTGCTAATTCCGATCTCTGAAAGGCAATTCACATCCACAGACACTTGTCACACCTACAGAATGGCATCAGCTGCAGAAGTGCCTGAGGGGACCGTAGATGCAGGAGTGGACACAGCACTCTGGAATATGATAGAGGCTGGGCCTGGCACACAATAAATGCTCAGTTCACAGCCAACATCATTGACATGCTAGTTTATTTTCAGTTGCTCAGTCTTGCCCAACTCTTTGGGACCCCATGGACTGTAGCATGCCAGGCTTCCCTGTCTTTCACCACTCCCAGAGCTTGCTCAGACTCATGTCCATTGAGTTCGTGATGCCATTCAACCATCTTGTTCTCTGTCATCCCCTTCTCCTCCTGCCTTCAATCTTTCTGAGGCCACGTGATGCTCTTCACATCAGGTGGCCAAGTACTGGAACTTCAGCTTCAGCATCAGTCCTTCCAGTGAATATTCAGGATTGATTTCCTTTAGGATTGACTGGCTTGATCTCCTTGCTGTCCAAGGGACTCTCAAGAGTCTTCTCCAGCACCACAGTTCAAAAGCATCAATTCTTTGGCGCTCAGCCTTCTTTATAGTCCAACTCTCACATCCATACGTGACTACTGGAAAAAAACATAGCTTTGACTAAATGGACCTTTGTTAGCAAAGTAATGTCTCTGCTTCTTAATATGCTGTCTAGGTTGGTCATAGCTTTTCTTCCAAGGAGTAAGTGTCCTTTAATTTCACAGCTGCAGTCACCACCTTGCAGTGATTTTGGAGCCCAAGAAAATAAAGTTTGTTTACTGTTTCCATTGTTTCCCCATCTGTTTGCCATGAAGTGATGGGACTGGATGCCATGATCTTAGTTTTCTGAATGTTGAGCTTTAAGCCAGCTTTTTCACTCTCCTCTTTCATCTTCATCTAGAGGCTCTTTAGCTCCTCTTCACTTTCTTCCATAAGAGTGGTGTCATCTGCATATCTGAGGCTATTGATATTTCTCCCAGTAATCTTGATTCCAGCTTGTGCTTCATCCAGCCCAGCATTTCACACAATGTACTCTGCATATAAGTTAAATAAGCAGGGTGACAATATACAGCCTTGACGTACTCCTTGAAGCAACACCTATTACATGAAGCTAAACTGAAAGCAGAAGCCTTAATCTATAACATACAAGCCATGTTAGGCCCACTGTTCTAGATCCTAAAGTCATTGTATTAGTTAGTTATTATTGTATAACAATTATTCTAAAACACAGCATCTTAAAACGGGAATCAATAAACTTTTCCTTAAAGAGCCAAATAGTAAATACTTCAGGCTTGTGGGTTGTATGACGTTCACTGCAACTGCTCAACAGGTTCTGCCATGGAGTCTGAAAGCAACCATAGACATTGGGCATTCTTGTGTTCCAATAAAACTTTATTTATAAAAACAGGCAGCCTACCCACCTGTAGTTTGCCAACATTTAGCTTCAAACAACAAACATATAATATTTCACAGTTTCATGAGTCACACTCCAGGTGCAGCTGCCTCAGGATTCCTTATAGGGTTACGCTCAAGTGGTTGGCCTGGGCTATAGTCCCCTGAAGACCCAGCAGGGACTGGAGAATCCACATCCAAGCTCACCCTCATGGTGGTCAGAAAGCCTTGTTCCTTTCCAGGTGGACCCCTTCAACGGTGGTCTGAGCATCTTCACAACATGGCAGCTGGTAATCTCAAAGAGAGAGTCAGAAGTGCCCGACACAGAAGCCATAGTCTTGTTATAGTCTCATCTCAGAGGCAACACCCCATTGTCCAGAGTATCCTTTTGTGACCTCTGTCTTGAAAGAACAAAATTCTAGCTTCATAAGTGGACTAATGCAGTCTCTGAAGTTCACTTTGCAAGCTGCGGCTTTGGGGAGGGTGGACTCTGCTTTCGTATCACCCCAGCGCCTCGGCACCAGGAGTTAGCCCTCGGTGTAAGTCCTCATGTTAACAAGCATAGGGAGAGGGTGAGATGAATGTACCAAGCAAAAAGGACGGCAAAATTTGTGTCTAAGGGTGTTGGCAAATAGAAAGGAGGCACCATTCAGGTTGAAGGACTGAACTTCATGGCCACCCTTTCCACTGAGAAGGAACAAAGATCTATTTACTCTTTGTAAGTTCCACAGGGCTTCTCAGACCAGCTCCCCATGCCTAGCAACATCACCAAATAAATACCAACATGCAAGCTGAGCAGTGAACCACTCCTCCCTGCCCCAGGGCCTTTGCACATGCTGTTCTTACCTTTAGAACAACACCATGCAATAGAAATGTAATGTGAGTCACAAATGTAATTCGAAATCTCCTACTGCCCACGTTAAGAAAGGTAAAAGAAGCAGGTGAAATTAATTTTAATAATATTCTTTATTTAACTCGAGCTATCCAAAATATTGTTTCAATGTGCCATCAATATTAAAAAATGAATGAAGTGGTTTACATTCTTTTCTTTTCATACTAAGTCTTTGAAATCTGGTGGGGGTTTTACTCTTTCAGCTTATCTCAATTTGGACCAGCTGCATTTTAAGTGTTCTGGTGGTCACATGTGGCTAGCAGCTACCGTATTGGACTGAGCAGCTTTAAAACACACTTCTCCCAGAACTTCACGGCTGACTCCATCTCAGCTAAAACATCATCTCCTCCTTACAGCTCTGTGATTGTGCTATCTAAAGGAAGAGCTCTCTTATCCCTCTGTACATTAGTTTCTTAGGGTTGCTGTAACAAATTATCACAAACTAGATGGCTTGAAACTACAGAAATTTATGGTTCTGAAGACTAGATGTCTGAAATCAAGATGTTGACAGGGCTATGCTCTCTCAAAAGGCCCTAGGGGAGAATTCTTTCTTGCCTCTTTCTAGCTTCTGGTGATTGTCAGCAATTTTGGGCATTCCTTGGTTTACAGATGCATCAATCCAATTTTTGCCTCTGTCTTCGCATCACCTGTTCCCTTCTGTGTCCATCTCTGTGTCTTTTCTCCCCTTCTTACAATGACACTGGTCTTACTGGATTCCAAGCCCACTCTGCTCCAATAGGAGATGAAACTCCAATCTAAGCTTCGTCTCAATTTATTACGTCTTCAAGGGCCCTATTTCCACATAAGCTTGGGTTCCTAGGTTCTGGGAAAGACATGAATCTGAGGAAGACATCATCCAACTCAGTATACCCTGTATTACTGTTTGTGCTGTTTTGTAGAACTTAACACATCTTAATTTGTCCTCCTTGTTTTCCTCATTGGTATTTGATTGTCCCACTAAATGTAAGCTCCATGAGAACAGGGTCCTGGCCTGTCCAGCTCATGTTTCCCAGAACTCAGCACAGTTCCTAGCTTGTGGGAGCCATTCAATAAATGTTTGCTGCAAGGAGAAAGGGAGGGGGAGAAAAGAAGGGAGGAAGCAGGCTTTGTGGCTTGACATTTTTAAGACGGTACATGGGAATCAAGAAAGGGTTGATGCACAGGATTTCCCTGGTAGTCGAATGGTTAAGACTCTACCCTCCCAATGCAGGGGGCCTGGGTTCAATCCCTGGTTAGGGAACTAGATTCCCATCCCCCATTCAACAACAACTAAGACCCAGTGCAGCCAAATTTAAAAAGGGGGGAATGGG
The DNA here is from genome assembly GCF_016772045.2 of Ovis aries. Lineage (NCBI taxonomy): Eukaryota > Metazoa > Chordata > Mammalia > Artiodactyla > Bovidae > Ovis > Ovis aries. The sequence continues at coordinate 22,131,191 of NC_056067.1, read as the reverse complement.
GCTGATGCTAAGGATGGGAAAGCAAGGGGGTGCGGGCATCCTACAAATGGCGGCTTAGGGACCAGTCTGTCTATTCCCTTCCCAGACGCTTTAGAATTGGCCTAGCTGGGTCTCCTGGACATCCTCTCAGAGCTATTCATTTCTTCGACTCCTGGAAACCTGCCTTCCACCTGGTTAGCTGGAAAAGCAGCTACCCAGCTAACCAGGGGTGTGGTAGAGAGAAAAGGAAAGAAGCAGCTCTTACAACCTTGCCCAGATCACACTCTGTGCTACTCAGTGGAGGAGCGGCATCCACTGCGAGGGCTTCCATTCTCTCAACTAAGGACTCAAAGCAGTGCTACCGCTCAGCTGCCTGCAGACAACAGAGCAAATTGGAGCAAATGGGTGTCCAGAGACATGAGTAGCTGCTGTGATCTCATTGAGTACAGTCTTGATTTCTTAGCCTTCTGGTTTTTCTAACAACCTGAAATCTAGACTTTTAAATAAAATCACCTAATTAGCAAGTATTGGCAAGCAATTCAACTTTTAAAAAAAGATTCTATGGAGACAAAATTTCCCCCCAAAGATGTCTATGACCAGAAAAAAGTGTTAGTCACTCAATCTTGTCCAACTCTTTGCGACCCCATGGATTGTATCCCGGCAGGCCCCTCTGTCCTTGGGATTTCCCAGGCAAAAATACTGGAGTGGGTAGCCATTCCCTTCTCCAGAGGTCACCCTAATTCTCAATCTCTGATGCAATGCAATTCCTGTTTGCCCTTAAGAATCTGAAACTTCTTAACAGTATCGATGGCAACAAAGCAGGACTCTGGGCTATAAACTCATGCAGGTAAACTGAACCCAAAAAAAGGCAAGGAACGGTCGAAACACCCATGGTTAGGTCAAACAAACCAAGAACATCTTCTCCCCCTGCCCCAACCTCGTTGCTAGCTGAGATAATGTACATTCGATCTGCTGTATTTTCACCCAAGTCCTCTGCAAATATTTGCAAGAAGTGTGAGGCTCAAGGCGAAGGGAAAGCACAGCAGTCCTGTTGCCTTTGTGTGTGTGTCTTTGCGTGTGTGTGTGTGCACGGGCTCAGTTGTGTTCAACTCTTTGGGACCCTATGGATTGTAGCCCGCCAGGCTTCTCTGTCCATGGGGATGCTTCAGGGAAGAATTCTAGAGTGCATTGCCATTTCCTACTCCAGGGGGATCTTCCGGACCCAGGGATCGAACCCAAGTCTCTTGCATCTCCTGCATTGGCAGGCCCATTGCCTTTACCTTTGGTCAAACCAGGAACTAGTCTTCCAGTAACCTCCTCCCAGACGCTTACACCACCTCCCCCAATCACCCAAAAGCCCTGATCTTCCTCCCAGAGGAGGGATAAATATTAGCTGGGGCTCCAGCCTGGGCTTTGCCAAGCTCTCTAAGTCTTGTTTCCCCTTCTCTAGGGCTGGGTCATACCCCAACTTTGTACAGATTAGAGAAACCTGCTTTTCCTTGAGTGCAGCCCTGAGCACGGAAAGACTGGACTTCAGAGCCTCTTAGTTCTTCAGTTAGGTGCCCTTGTTCAGTAAGCATCCTGCACAACCAGACATTGCCACCCTAAGTAGCCTCTTTCTCATAGGTCTATTGTGAGAATTAAATGTGATTTTGTGTTACTATGCTTAACACAATTATTTGGTAATTAACTCAACACGTCATTCTTTTCTCTTGAGTTTTTACGTACTCTTCCACAGACTTTTGTAAACCCAAAACCAATGCAGCTTTTAGGGTCCTGGACATAATATTAGGTAGCGTGGAGACAGAGAATTAGCTAACATTATTAAATAGTGAGAAACATTTCCTTTTCAATTCTCTCATCTTCTAGAAGGATTCAGTATTTGACATTCCCAACACTTGCTAAAGGGGACAACAGAGGACAAGATGGCTAGATGGCATCACCAACTCAATAGACATGAGTTTGAGCAAGCTCTGGGAGATGGTGAAGGACAGGGAAGCCTGGTGTGCTGCAGTCCATGGGTCGCAAGTCAGACACGAATGAGCAACTGAAAAACAACACTTGCTAACACACACACACACACACACACACACACACACACACACAGCTGGACCTCTAGAAGGCATTCCCAAGCAAGCAATCATGGCTAAAATGTATTAACATTGCTTGGTTTTACTTGTGTTTATCTTTTACAATTTACTTTTATGGTAAGTGATAGCCACTTTTCCATTTACAGCAGTAGTATTAAGTTTTCTTTCTAAAAACATGTATTTAAATATTTAACTTGAGTCAACGAAAGGAATAATATTAAGCAAATAATAGTAGAGGTGGTGGTGAGGGCTTGAAGTTTGGGGGACAAGATCCAACACAATTCCAAACAAGGCCAAATCTTGACTTTTTTTGCTTGTAAACCAAAAACTCTCAACTTTCCCAGTATGAAGTTGGAAGAGAATGATGGTGGTGGGGTGATTAATGCAAAAGTCTAATGTCCAAAGAACCTCCACTCCACTGTGTCTAGAATGAGGGCTTCACACTCTTCTGAATTTCCAGCAAGGAGTATGTCGGTTCCGTCTTAGCTCATTTCAGAGTTTGTGCTCTTGGAGATCCTGACGTTCAGAAACCATCTCTTGGAGAGGCGAGCCTGGGACCTGGTCCTGAGCTTTGCAGACCTTCTCGGGAAAGGGCAAGCAGCAAGACTGGTCCTCCAGGTAGGCTGAGAGCCAAGGGCCTGAGCGCAACCTTCCCTGACCAAGCGCGGCCACTGCGCGCCGCAAGATTAACGAGGAGCGAGCCGGGTTTCGTACACAATGCGGCTGTGTTTGATCTCGCGACGTGTCGCTCGGAATCGCAAACAATTTATTGCCATTAGACGCTGTTGTCAGGCACTAATTTCCTGGTGGCGCTCCATCGCAGGCCTCAAAACAACAGGGGAGGGAGGTCCGAGGCCCCTAGGCTGGGGGCGCCTAAAGAACCGTCGCGAGCCAGGCGGGGGTTCCCATAACGAGGCTTTAATGAGGGGAGAGCAGACAGCCTTTGTGGAGGAGCCCAAGGAGGCGGCGGCCCGCCCGGGCCCTAGCCGAGGTCACTTCCTTCCCCGGGCCCTGAGCACCGTGAACCCGCTGAGGGCCAGCTGAGGCCATCAGGCCAGGTGCCCACTGCGGTCACCCTTGGGCCCGCGACACCCTTGCCGGCTCCGAACTGCGGCAGGAAACGCAGCATCTCCACGCAACAATGCAAACGTGCTCATTACCATCTCGTCAATATGCATGAAGAAAATACGCTAGGCTGGCCGAGCCCCATCACCCAGCTCTGGCCTCGGCATCTAATAAAGCGACATACTCATCTCCCAAGATGGATGAGAAGGGGGCGCCGCCGGCAAGACAGATCCACGGGGGGAGGGGACGAATGCTGGAGAGGAAGAGCAGAGAAAATACACGCAGAGGACCTGAGAGACAGACCAAGAAATCGACGAAGGAAATAGATTAGGATGAACGAGAGGGACGGGGAAAAAAGAAAAGAAAGAACGAGAAATGAGGAAGAGGGGGAGAGACGCAGAGTCAGAAAGGGGAAAAAAGAGACATGAATTAAGGGAAGAGAGAAGGAGCACAATTGAGAAAAGTGAACTGAAAAGTGGTCCAGACGGGGGAGAAAAAGATAACAGCGAATGGGGGAATTGAGGGAGGAGAAGTAAAATCAATGACCCAGAAATCGAATATATACAAAGTGGAAAAGACAGATAGAGGAAAAAACAAAAGAGGGGAAGGGAGTGAAACTGCTCGAATCAGGTGGAAAAGATGATCCTGGAGAGGTAAAGAGAAATATCACTCGCGTTGAGGGCCAGGTTTCCAATCCTGGCAGCTCTGGGTGCTGCTGCGCATCGCGGCAGCTTGGAGTCCCAGGGGCTCGAGCCATTTCGGGGGGTGGCGGGCCATTTTGGGGGGCGCCCGGGCGGCTTGGGGAAGCGAGGGGCCCGCCGCCGGCCAGCCTCGCGCCCCTCCTTGGGCAGCCCGGCCGGCTCCGAGTGCCCGGGCCTGGCTGGGGGCCCACCCCTCCCGTGGCGGCCAGTCGCTGGCCCGGCCCTTCGGGGAGCCTCTCCCTCGCCGAGAACAAAGTTGGCAAACTTTCTCCCAAAGTTTCCCAGTCGCTTCTCTGGGCCCAGAGAAGGGGTCCGAGGCCCTGAGAACCGGCGGCAAGAGGCAGTCCGTTCCTGGGCGGCCCGGAAGGCCGCGCCCCACGCCTCCAGGGAGGCTGGGGTCTGGACTCTTAGCATGATACAAACCCCTCCCGGTGCCGACCCCAAGCCACGCACTCGGGCGTCCACGCGGCTACTAATAGCGGAGAGAGAGAGAACGCAGAAGAGAGAGAGAAAGAAAAAAATATTCTCAGCTCAATTTAAGTCTCATGGAAAGGGCTTACAACTGTAATTAAATCATTAAATTCTTGTCTACGCTTCACAGAGCGGAGAGAAATTAACTTCCCACCAACCTCATTTTCTATTTGAACATGAAATAATGATTTTCTGCCCGTCTAATTACAAAGCCAACATCTGATCAAGCCAGCATCCAGAGGGGATTATCGCATGCACGAGTATTAGACCTCATTACCAGCTTGAGTGCAAAATTATTACATCTTGTAATTGGATGGTGAGATTTATATACAGATCGGCCCGGTTTCTGTAAGATTGTAATTACAAGCTTCGTTGGTTAGCTACTTATCAGAACTTTGCAGGAAAACAAAACAAATGACTGAGGAAAACGAGCATTTCATTAACCTGTAACCCGAGCGCGGGGGGGAGGGAGCGGTGGGAGCGTGCGCCGCGGCGTCTGCAGGAAGCAGAGGGATCGCGGGTCCTCACTACAGCCCAGGGACTTCGGGCCTGGGAGGGAAGGACAGAAGATGGGCCTCGGCGGAGAAACCTAGGGCTACAGCGGCGCCCCCCGATGGGGACGCGTGGGCGCCGTGAGGCCGAGCGAGGAGGGGGCAGGAAGGGGGCCTGGTGACTGGAGTCCCGGGTACAATGCGCCGCTCAGCCCTTGAGCCAGGCGGGACACCGGCCCTGGGCACACGTCGGGCCCGCACCTCCGAGTGTGAGACCCGGGAGCGGTGCAGTGAGTGCGCGCTAAGCCAGTGCTGTGGACGCCCCCTGCTCATTCCCCACACCTTCAGCCGCGTTGAGAGAGCGTCTACAGCAAGCCTCCGAAGCATTTTGTGCTCTGGGAACGTTGGAAGAAAGCGAGATGGTGGAAAAGGGTTTGTGTGCGTTTTTGCGCGCACGACTTTCCCAAATCAACTTCCCATGCACCTGCTTCTCCTCCCTGTGCGAATGTCACTTTGACCCCATCTCTTGGATTAAAAATCCCTGGAAAAGGCTCGGCTGTTTTTGGACCCGTGAGTTCAGTTCAGAGTCGGATTCCACTGGCCTGGTGGCATTGGGGAGCTAGCGCCACGTCGAGGCTCGGCTGCCTAGGGCTCTGGGTCCCGAGGTGGGGCGCGGACCGCCCGGGCTAGGGTCTCCGCTGGAGACTAGGGGAGCGGAGAGGCTGTTCTGCTGAAGACCTGGGGCGCCTGGAGGTTTCTAAATAATCGAGGTCCTTGAGTCCTCATCTGGGTTGGAGGTTCGTCTTCTGGGTCATGGGTCCCCTAGTCCGGCGTGGCTAATTCATTGAGCACAGCTTCGCCCCTTGCCTGGCCTCTTTCCCGCCTCTCACCGTCCAGCGCAGCCAGGTCGATAGCGAGTTACTGCGGGCGGAGGAAGCATCTCCTGTGTTCATTGTTCCTGTTCTTCTCGAAGAGCTGCGCGTTAGACAGGGGCCCAGCGCAGCCCCAGGCTCCCCACTTCAGCATCTCGCTCTTGGCTCTCCCCGGGGTTGGGTCTGGTGCGTCTACCTTGTGCAAACTCTAGGTCTGCGGGCCGTCGAGGCTCCGCGTCTGACACTTAGGGAACACTCCAGGCAATAACGTTACCCTCAATTTTATAACCCTGAGATTAGTCTTGAGTCGGTGAGCCCGTGATTCCCTATGCCACTCGGCTGAGACGGTTAACTGAAAACGAAATCAGGCGCCGGGGAAACATTTCAAAGCTTCCTCTGATACCTCCTCTTCTGGGGAGACTCCAGCTAAGGCCAACACCTGGCACCAGGCAGACGCAGGTGAGTAGAAGGTCAGGGAAGCAGGCTGACTCAGTTTGAGGAGGCCGCACGTTACTCTCCCCTATCGAACCCCAAACCTAGCTGCCCCCAAACTTTCCCTTGTATACCCCCCACCACCACCCAATTTTCTCGGCCTTCATGTCTACTCGAGGCGCCGACCCACACGAAGACTGGTAGAAAGAGGCGGGGAATAGGGGCGAGGTCAAAACCGGGTGTCCACGGGACTCCCAGCGGGGCTCCTTGGAGCCACTGAGACCAGAGACAGCTAGGGCCAAGACTCTCCGATCCCTCCGCTCTTCTAGAATTCGGATTAGATTCTTCTATCAGAGCAAGGCAGCCACTTTCCGCCTCCGATCCGGGACGGGCAACTCCAAGACAGGCACCGCCCGGGGGTTGTCCCGGAGCGCTCCTGCTGCTGGCCTGGCCTGTGCGTGGGTCGCCGCAGCGGCCTAAAGCGTTCAGCCCGGAGTCGCCGCAATACCGGGAATTTCAATCCTCCTCTCGGCTGCACGCCCTAACCTGTGAAGGTGGGCGCGCGGATTCTAAGATTTCAGCTTTGGTTTAGGAAATACTCCACTGTAAAACTTAAGTCTTGCCTCCCATCCCCACCCCCGCGGATGGGAGGACCTCTGCCGAAGGAAAACAGGTTGGCGCGGAGACCCCGGGAGCAGGAGAAGGGGGAGGGAAACGAAGAATCTCTACGGACCGAAAATTCCAGCATATTAACTTTTCCAAGCGCTCGCTGAAAGTTCCTGGAGCCTCCGCCACCCGGCTCCCTGCTCCTGCCCCATCCCACGCCGGCTTAGGGCTCCGGCGGGCTCCGTCTCCCTGACATCGTTCCCCAGGATGCCTGAGGTGTCCACTCTGCAGCACCGCCCTCCCCCAACACACACGCCATTTCTAAGGAAGGATTCTGCACCCTGACATCCGCGTGGCGTGAACGTGGTTAACTGCAGGATTTAGTCCTCTGGGAAGGGGGCTACCTCGCCTCCCCGCCCCACCCCGGGCAGTGAGACAGTCCTCGAAGACTCCCTTAAAGCACACGCCCCCACTTCCCTCACGCCTCTTCCACCCCCTCCCTAAGCCACTAAGGGTGGCCGAGAGTCTAGAGGTGCGAGCTGGAAAGCGGGCCGGGGCAGAGTAAAGTCCCAGCGCCTGCCCCGGACCAGGGTCTGTCTGGTCCTGACCCAGATCCCACGCGCTGGGGCAGGGGGAGAGGCACCGAGAGGCGAGAGCGAGAGGGGTGAGCTGACCCAGTGCTAACCCCGGTCCCCGCGCCTCCCGCGCCCCCTTCCGCCGCGGGCCAGAGGGGGCGGGAAGGGACTCGCTGCGCCGGGGCTCCCGCCCCCGCCCCGCCCCGCGCGCCTTCTCTGCGGGGTGGGCGGCCTCGCCTGCAGGGCGCCCAGGCGATTGGCGACTCGCGAAGGAGACGCGAGGAAAAGTCGAATAAGAGGGCGCGACGTCAGACCCGAGATTTGGGGAAGGGCGAGGGAGGGGGCGAGGGCGGGGACGGACACACCGACACAGATACGGACACACACACACCCTCCCCCCCACCCCACCCTACCCCCCGCGCACGGCACCCCGAGTGTCCACAAGTTTGGGCCACCTTAACCCAAAGCTCAGAGGCCGGGGGGATGGGAGTGTGGGGAGTGTGGTGTGTGTACAGAGAAAATAGATTTTAAAAAGAAAGAGTGACGGGAACAGAAAGGGGAGAGAAAGGAACAGCGAGAAAGGGAAAGACGAGAAAGAGTTCCGTAGTCCAGGAGCGTGAAAGAGCCCGAAGGAGCGGAAGCGATCCTGGGGGGAAGAGGAGCGCAGAAAGGGGAGGAGAGAGGAAGGGCGAGGAGGGGGAGTGAAAACTAGAGGAGGGCGAAGGAAGCAAGGCGCGACACTGCTCGGGGAGAGGAGGGCAGCGAGGAGCCAGGCGCGGGCAGAGGCAGCTCCGGCGGCCGAGAGGAGGGAGCGCGGCGCAGAGAGGAGGGGCTTGTGGGCCCGTAGAAATGTCAATCAGATTCCGGAGCCCCGGGAATCTCCGCCAATCTGTTCGGACCTGACCTGGCTCCTCGCCGCCGCCGCCGCCGCCGCCGCCGCCGCCCCGGAGCAGATCGATAGGCGAACGCGGAGCGCAGCGCAGCGCGGAAGGCAGCGCGGCCGCAGCCGGGCCCAGCCCCCGATGTGCCCCGGAGCCCGCGGGCGGCGCTGAGCTGGGCGGCCCCGGGGGGCAGGGCCCCCTCTCTGTCCGTGCCCCGCGGGCCACCATGTCCTTCCCCCAGCTCGGATACCAGTACATCCGCCCGCTCTACCCACCCGAGCGCCCGGGGGCCGCCGCCGGCGGTGGCAGCGCTGGGGCCCGGGGCGGCCCGGGAGCCGGCGCCTCGGAGCTGGCTGCCTCGGGGTCCCTGTCCAACGTGCTCTCGTCCGTGTACGGGGCGCCCTACGCCGCGGCTGCAGCCGCAGCCGCAGCCGCCCAAGGCTACGGCGCCTTCCTGCCCTACGCCGCCGAGCTGCCCATCTTCCCTCAGCTGGTAAGTGCCCTGGGAGCCGCGGAAGGGGGGTTAGAGCTGGGGCGCCGGACGAGGTGTGCGCGCTCAGTAGACTGGCGCGGCCTGGGCCGGGCGGGTGGAGGCGGCGACGGCCGGGGCTCATCCTCGCTCCCTCCGCGCGCGTCCCTTCCTTGTCCATGTGCGTACAGGGCACGCAGTATGAGCTGAAGGACAGCCCCGGGGTGCAGCATACGGCCGCGGCCACCGCGTTTCCACACCCGCACCCCGCCTTCTACCCTTACGGCCAGTACCAGTTCGGGGACCCGTCCCGGCCCAAGAACGCCACCCGAGAGAGCACCAGCACGCTCAAGGCCTGGCTCAACGAGCACCGCAAGAACCCCTACCCCACCAAGGGCGAGAAGATCATGCTGGCCATCATCACCAAGATGACCCTCACCCAGGTGTCCACCTGGTTCGCCAACGCGCGCCGGCGCCTCAAGAAGGAGAACAAGATGACCTGGGCGCCCCGGAGCCGCACCGACGAGGAGGGCAACGCTTATGGGAGCGAGCGCGAGGAGGAAGACGAGGAGGAGGATGAAGAAGACGGCAAGCGCGAACTGGAGCTGGAGGAGGAGGAGCTCGGGGGGGAGGAGGAGGACACCGGGGGCGAGGGCCTGGCGGACGACGATGAAGACGAGGAGATCGATTTGGAGAACTTAGACGGCGCGGTCGCGGGACCCGAGCTGGCCCTGACTGGGGCGTCGCACAGGGACGGCGACCTCGGCCTGGAACCCATCTCAGACTCCAAGAATAGCGACTCGGACGACAGCTCCGAGGGCTTGGAGGAGCGTCCGCTGCCCGTCCTGAGTCTGGCCCCAGTGCCACCGCCCGTGGCCACCGCTCCGCCATCTCCGCCCTCGCCCCCAGCGGGCCTGGACCCCTGCGCTCCTGCACCGGCGCCCGCCTCGGCCCTGCAAAAACCCAAGATCTGGTCCCTGGCCGAGACGGCCACAAGCCCGGACAACCCTCGCCGCTCGCCTCAGGGCGCGGGGGGTTCTCCCCCCGGGGCAGCGGTCGCGCCCTCGGCCCTGCAGCTCTCTCCGGCCGCCGCCGCCGCCGCGGCTCACAGACTCGTCTCGGCGCCGCTGGGCAAGTTCCCCGCTTGGACCAACCGGCCGTTCCCAGGCCCGCCGCCTGGCCCACGTCCGCACCCGCTCTCCCTGCTGGGCTCAGGCCCGCCACACCTGCTGGGACTTCCCGGAGCCGCGGGCCACCCGGCCGCCGCCGCCGCCGCTGCCTTCGCTCGGCCGGCGGAGCCCGAGGGCGGAACAGGTGACTGCGGCGCGCAGGATTCGGAGGGAGGGGGTGAGTCTGGGGGTCGCGCCCGGGCAGGTCCCTCGCGAGCGCAGGGCGCTTACCGCGCCGCGCCCGCCTCCCGCGGCCCGGGTCGCCGAGCGCTCTAAAGGCCCTCCTTTTTCTCCCCGCTTCCCGTAGATCGCTGTAGTGCCTTGGAAGTGGAGAAAAAGTTACTCAAGACAGCTTTCCAGCCGGTGCCCAGGCGGTAAGAGACCCCCGAACTGGGGTGGGGGTATTGGGACTGGCAGGCCGGGGAAGGAAGGAATGCGGAGAAAACTAGGTTTCAGGTCCCTCCACCCCACCCCGCCCCGGGGGAACGCAGCTAGGAAGCGCTTTCACAAGGGGACGAAACACTCCTCCGTCTTTCCCGCGGGCTCTGAGATGACTCTCCGACAGCCCCAGTCCAGACACCGGGGCTCCGGTGAAGCCCACCTCCTACAAGCCCCAGACCTCGGGTCCTGACGCCTCCCGCCCAGTCTTATAGTTAAACTGGAAGACCAGCGTCCACAGCTGGACCTCATTTCACAGTGAGATCTGCCTGCTTCCTTGCCCCCCGGCCTCCTCCCTGGGTTGGGTCTCCCAGTCCTAGGGTGCATCGATCTCCCCTAAAAATCTCTTTCTTTACTACCATCGCCTCTCTCTTGCAGGCCCCAGAACCACCTGGATGCCGCTCTGGTCTTATCGGCTCTCTCCTCATCCTAGTTCTTTTTTTAAAAGAAATTTTTAAATCCTTGTAATAATTGTAAAAAAAAAAAATCGCTCTGTATAGTTATGACTTGTAAGCATGTCGGTGTATGAATACCTAAAAAGAAAACTAAAGAAAAAAAAAAAGGAATAAAACAAATCCCCCCCCCTCAGTCCTCCCCCCAGTGGCTTCTGTTCCCCACATTAGCTGAGTTTGTGAGGTTGGTTTGTTCGGTTGGTTTTGGGGGGTGGAGTTTCAGTGAGAATAAGCGCGTCTGACTTTTTTTTTTTTGTATATACAGAAAAATGTACATATGTGTGAACCAAATTGTACAAGAAAGTATCTATTTTTGGCTAAATAAATGAGCTGTTGCCACTTTGACTATAAACCGCCTGTCTGCCCCGAGAGGGGTCTGCTTGGTGCTTTTTGTTTTGTTTTACCCTCCACCCCACGCCCATGTTTGAAGAGTCGCCGGAATCAGCAGAAAAGAAGGCGAAGCGAGTCAGGGATAGCAGAAGCGGAGGAGAGGCCGGCCGAAGGGGCCGGGCTGGGGGCGCCGCTGGAGAAGAGGCAGTTGGAGAAGTACCCCCGGCGCTCGAGAGAAAGGGCAGAGGAGACAGGTGGGAAACGGGGCAAGATTCCCCTCCAGGAGCCGGGAAACTGGGCCCAGCTCCCAGTTCCACTGAAGCAACCGCGGGGCCTTGGGGCCTTGTCTGATGACACAGCAAAAAGACTCACAAGAAGGATCTGGAAGCCTGCCCCCCATCCTTCCATAGACACAACTGAGGCTTTCTCAGTCTTGTATAAGGGACTCTGCAAGCTCCGCTTCAGACCCCCTGCCAACCACACGGACCCCCAGACACCTCCTTACAGTTATATGGATGTGGGGTGGCAGTGAGTGGGGGTGTATGGAGGAGCAGGAAATCCAGGGGTGCACATCCTTCCCCTTGTTGACACTGCCCAGCCCGCATTATGAGTTGAGGGGTCGGTTCCGCGCGGCATTTGTGCGTCTTGGCACCCCAGTGGGTTTTCCCAAAGTGCCCTGGAAGGGCAGCCTTCTGAGGTCCCTGCGCGGGGAAGGCGGGGGAGCTGCGGTTCGGGCCGATGCAAGGGTCCAACCCGGAGTCCGGCTCCAGGCCGGACAGGGGTGGGCGGGCCGGGGGAGGGAGCCGGGAAATTTGGGGCTGGAGCTCCCTCTACAGGACAAAAGGGCCTCTCGGCGCTTGCCTCGGCGGCCTCTCCAGCCAGGCCGCGCATCTCATCCCTTCCGCGCCTTCTTTTCTCCCTTGAAGTCAGCCAGCCCTGCCCAACTGTGACTTAAGTTGTAGAGATTCTGGAAGATTGTCGCCTTGGGATACAAAGTGGGAGTATCCTTTTTGCATCTCCCTTCCCACGTGGAGTTGGTAAATGTAAAGAGCGGCCAGACACCCTGTGTTTGCCCCCGCACAGTGGGGCATGTGTCAGTCTCTGCGGGTCCCCGGGAAGTTTGGGGGGAGCCTGCACACTCGAAGTCATGAAACAGGGCTCTGCGTCATACTGTACATCCTAGAGATCCGGTGGAAGCGGAGGGAGTCCGGCAAGGACCCACCGAGGCGGGGCACAGCCGCCAGTTCTGTGCCCCAGCTGACCCGCCTGGAGGCTGGGAGAGCCTGGTGTGGCGGCTCCCCGAGGGCAGGCAGGAAGGAGGGTCGGTCTTCGGCCTTTGGGGCTCACTGTGGGCGGGCGAGACAGAAGCATATACCCAGCAAAGATGGGACTTGTTCCTCCAGCCTCTAACCCAGAAGAGAAGCTTTAGGCTCCTTCCCAAGTGACAGGCATAGACTGTGGCTCAACCCTGGACCTGGACATAGTGCCTCCAGGCATGGAGTCCAGTTCAGCTGCCTGCACCTTGAACCTCAGAGGCCAGGGCTCTATACCCGGGCAGAGGCCTCTGGATAACATGAGTGTCTGCACATGGACAAGCCTGATAGCCCCTCAGCTAGTAACTCACAGGCTTCATGGAGCACAGACCAGAGTTCCCCCTCTCTGCATCCTGGGAAACTCTGGGCAGACAATGAGCTTCTCTGCAGCCTACTTCTTCACCTGTAAAATGGGAATAGTGACCTGGGAGGGTGGTGGTGAGCATGAGAAACAAAAGCATGTCCAGTGCTGGCACGTGGTAGGAGGAGTAAACAGCTCTAGTCTTCTCCTTGTATCCCAGAATCTCGATCCCCACTCCTCAAACTCCTGATAGTGTTCTGCCCCATCCTCTCCCATCAGCCGTAAAAGTCAGACATCTGAGGACCCAGCTGAACTCAGGGAGAAGGGGCACTCTCCAGGTAGGAGGGCAGCAGAGAGAGCAAGTGAGAGCAGAAGTTGGATGGACAACCTTTCCACACCAACCGTCCAGCAAGAGACTGAACCCGGCATCCGTCTGTTCAGAGGGAGATGGGCATGGAGAGGCCAGCCTCAGCTTGGAGAGGTCTGGTCTGGTGCCTGTCGGTTTGGTCAGCATGTCAACCCATCCTATTCTGGGGATGTTGGTCCTTGGAGGAGGCCAATCACACCCCCACTGAGAGGGCAGGATATGTGATACCAGAGGAGAGTTGAGGTAGACCTGGGAGAGACCCCGTATGTGTGTATTTTGCCTATCGCATAGAATACATGGCCACTTCAGATGGCCCCAAGTGTTATTGTTTAGGCATTCAGTCGTGTCTGACTCTTCGCCACCCCATGGACTGTAACCTACCAGGCTCCTCTGCCCAGGGGATTCTCCCAGCAAGAATACTGGAGTGGGTTGCCATTTCCTCCTCCAGGGCATCTTCCCTGCCCAGGGATTGAACCCAGGTCTCTCACAGATGGGCAGATTCTTTACCATCTGAGCCACGAGGGAAGCCCCAATGGTCCCAAGGTGACCCCAATAAGATAATTGATCAACACAGAAAGGAACCCCACAGGCTTTTCAGCAATTAGGGGGAAGAGGAGGCCATTTCTCTGCACCACTTTCATTTCACCAGGAAACAGATTCCCCAGCCTCCTCTCAGGACCTCCTCCCTGAGTTTCCCACCTCATCACTCTCCATTCAGGGATCCTAGAAACTGCCTCTGTCCTTTATCATCTGGCCCTATGATTTAAAAAGGAAACTAGGGAAGAGTGGGAGAGAAAAACAGAAAGCCAGAGAATGAGAGAGAGAGAGAAAATATTTGGGAATCTCATCCTGGGTCCTGATTAAGCTTCAATTAGAAATAAAATATGTCAATCACTCCGCCTGGAAGGAGTTCCTGCTGTCGGGGCTGGTTATGCAAAGCACTGGGAGGTGTGTGGGGATAATCAATTAGGTCAGAGGAAGGAGTAGATGTCACTGCTTCTCTCATTATCTGCATGGAGCTGGAGGTGGGGGTGCTTCGCCGGGCCAGGGAGCCAGAGGAGAATAAAATTATCTCACTAAGTGATGGCCCACCTCTGGGACCAGCAGGTTCATGGTTTCCAGTTGAATTTATTTTGGGATAGAATGCAGCAAGGAGGAAGCAGGGTCTCTAGTCAGAAGGCACCATGGCAGGGCCAGGGGGCTTTGGGGAGAGGAACGGTTGCTCCAGCCACTCACCTGCTCCAGAGGAGGAGTGAGGAGAGGGAGGGACCACCTCCTGGGCTGCTGTCCTCTGGGCACCTGGTGGCCAGGCAGAGCCAGTGGGTCCTCTGTCTTAGGCCTGGGTTCTGGAAGATTAGAGAAAGGGACTGAATGCTTGGGAAGGAATTGGATGTCAGAGGCCTTCACTGGTTCATTGGGAGTTTCTGTCAGGATCTCACTTTGGGCCTAATTATTTATATCCTTCTAGAAATGTCCTCTGCATCCTGCAGTTTCTGGTTGTATGTCCCTTCTACCTCTATCAAATGAAAATGAGCAATTGCAGGTGTGTAAAAATTGCATCTGTGGTTAGAAGCACTTGCAACTTGAGTGGGGGCAAGCTTCATACTCTCTCAAGATCCCAGGCTTTCATCAACTGCCACTTGGAAGAGATCAGATTAGATGAATTTGTTCAGAATTTCTTACAAATCCAACATTGGCTAGGATTAGGTGCAAATGAAAGAAATGTGAGTTCTCAAGACAATGACAGGGAGGAAAAGTCCCCGTAACCTCTCTAGAAACCACCCCTGGATCCTAATTGGTCACTGTCACCTGGTCTAGTCAGCCTGCTTGACCACATTAAAAAATATCCATCTATTGTGTCACCAACTCAGCTTTAATGTTGCTGCTGTTCCCCTTTGAACAGAAGCTCCAGCCCCTCTCAAGGCCATCCTGATGGTCTGGATGGAAAACCCCACAAGGCATCTCTTCCTGAAGCTGGAAAGCATGAGTACTCAGGGCGAGAGACCCAGAAGAGCTCCTAAGAGCAGTCATCAGCCAGGTGATCCCTCCACTTCCGGGACAGATGGCAATGTCTGGAGACACTTTCAGTCGTCATGATTGGGTAGGGGTGCTGCTAGCATCTCATGGATGGAAACCAGGGAAGGTCCTATAAGGCAAAGTCGGGCTCCCTGCAACGGAGAATTATCCAGTCCAAAATGTCAACAGTGCCAAGCTTGAGAAACATGTAGTTGAGAGAGGGGAGAGGTGTCTGGGGGCAATCACGGAAGGTATTTTCTCCTAGAAACCACAGCTTTGCAGAGGCAAACAGTAACACAGGGCGCTAAGTGGAGTGTTTTTGTTCTTTAAAAAAACTTTTTAGCCCTGGAATGGGGAAGCAGGAGTGAGGGAGGCAAACAGGAAACTATGCCAGCCTGGGAAAAATAAAGATCAGATTTTCAGCTCAGCCTGGTGCCTGAGGAGCCACTAGAGGTGGCATCGTCTTGGGCCAGAGCGCCAGAGTCAACCCTAAAGAGGACATGTGCCTGTAAAGTTTGAGCCTTTTCCCCTGGATATTTATATCAGGAGCAGGTTACAGGAATATGGTCACAGCTGAAAGCTTACCTCCTGCCGCCTAATTATTGCCACCTCTAAACTGTTGCCAGTCCTTCCATGCACATAAATGCATTTGTTTATTGACTTGTTTATTTAACCCGGAGCGTGTGTGTGTGTGTGTGTGTGTGTGTGTGTGTGTGTGTGTGTGTGTGTGCATGCACCCCATGACAGGGAGCTGGAGCCTGATGGAGGCAGACAGGGTAAGGTCTTACTCTGGGGCTGGCCCTCTAGGACGAGAAGGCTGTGATTTCACGGCTTTTGTCCTGCATTCTCTCACTGCTCTGGGCGGCTAACAAGTGGGCCCACAGCCCTCAGGGCCTTTGGAGTGCGCTCATCTGAGAGACTGTGCTCTTCTCAGCCGCTCAGATTCATTTTGCCAAAGTTACAGGGCAATTATGGAAATGCGCCCTTTGAAGCTGGGCTGATTTCTCTTTATTTCCTTCTCCCTGACAAAGCAGACCTTGCCTGCCTCTGGTGGGCTTTTTTATTTTTTTTCTTCTCCCCCCTCCGTTTCCTTTTCCTCTCTCCTTTTTTTCTGATAATTATTAGATAGTGGGAGTTTCCAAGGGTAATTTGAAAAAAATCTTTTAAACGGTGATTTAAAAAAAGTATGAAGAGATTAGAAGAAACTTGCTATTATTTAAATGTTATGTTGGGGTCTTTTTTTTTTCCTTAATGGGATTTCAATGGCTAGGAGGAAAAAATGAATTCATGTGGTAAGAGACCCGCCTCCCATGCCCAGGTCGCTGTGGGCCTATGATACCGCTGCCAGCAGGACGTCCAGAGTGCGGAGCCAGGCAGGCCACCTGCCTGGGCAGCAGACTGTTCAGTTACCAGGGGCTCCTGCTAGGGCACTGGAATCGCAGCTCCACAAACTTAGCAGTAAAAGAGCTCTGCTCCCCTCTGCTCACACTTCTGTATGAATAAGAGGCCCGGACCCAACCAAACTGTGTGTTTTCTGGGTCTTGGACCTTATTCATCACTGTAGCATGGAATCTAGAGGCTCTGTGTGAACCAACCCCATTCATTTCTCTCCTCCTGTCCCACTTCACTTGACTTGATGCTGGGGTGTGGAGGGAAAGTGTCTGAAGCCAGATGATGTTCACCTCAGTGCTGGCGAGGCCATTGAAAGGGGGTGAGGGTGGGGGCGGGGTCTCAGTTTCTATTTTTCAGAGTGATTTTGAAGTTTTCTTCATCCATGTTTTGGTTCACGCCTTCCTTCCTCCCTTCTGTCTTCAGGGCTGAATGGCTCATTATCTGACCACAAACTTCAACAGGAAATCTCATCACCTTTAGGAGCCAGCATTGGCCTCCGAGGCCTGTCCAGATTGGAGGCCATTTCAACCTTCATTTCCATTATCCTGCTTCAATAAAATACAATCAATTAGATGGAGTGAGGTATTTATTATTCAATAGGCCCCATGGTAAACACTTTCCGTGCATTTTATTCAATGTTTATCGCCATAGATGAAGACGTTTCAGGCTTGGGGGAGGGGGACGGCGTTTAAGAAAGTCTTCTGGTAAAGTGAATGATCTTTATCGAGTGAAAAATATCCAGGCAGAATACTCCATATGGCATGCTATTATCTGAATTAAAAGGAGAATGTACATTTGTTTGTATAAGAAGCTGGTAAGAGTGGTCGCCTTAAGGAAAGGACCTGGGTGGCTGGGGATCAAGGCCCTGAGGGATATTTTTCAGTTTCTATCTCTTTGTTCCTTTTGAACAATGTGAATATGTTAGCTCTTCAAAAAGCGGTTCTTGTTTGTTGTTTTTAAATAACTAATATACTTGAGAGAGATAGAAAGCAGTCTCTCTGGACCTCACAGTGGAGCTGAGACTCATTCATGCATTCATTCATTTACCAAGCACCCTGGATATTCATGAAGCAGCAGGGTCAGATGCCCTTGGTTCGAATCCCAGTTTCATCCCTCTCTAACTGTGTGACCTTGGGCTACTCACTGCACCTCTCTGAACTTTTCTTCCTTTAAAACAGAAAGAATAATTATAATAATTATAATTTCACCTCCCTCATAGGTTTTATTTTTAATTTTTATTTTATTTCTTAGTTTTCTTGCAGCATTGTGCAGTTTGTGAGATCTTAGTTCCCTGACTTGTGAGTCAAAACCAGACCTTCAGCAGTGAGAGCTGAGTCCTAACCACTGGACCACCGGGGAAACCTCATCCTCATTGTTAATAGAGTTAAATGAGTTAATTCACGCTTAGAACAATGCATCATGCATAATGATTTGCCTCTTGCCTAATAATTACTTACTACATTACAAATATTATTTTTATCGATGACAACAAACCTAGGCAATAGCTATTGTTGTCTCCAGTGTACGCATAAGGAAACCCAAGCTCAGCCTTTTGTTCAACTTGACCAAGTGTTCTGACCCAGACCCTGGGACCCTGATGCACTTGGGCCTGGCCTGTCTCAGGCCCAGTGCACCAGCTCTCACTGCAGCCCACCCTCTGCATGGAGGGCAGTGCCTGGGAGCAGGGCCTGGGCCTGGGAGCAGATGCGCCCGAGGGGTAAGTTTGAGTCTGTCACCTTTGATTTTATCCTTGTAAGTGAGCACAGGACAGGATGAGGGGCTCTGTCCGCTCCTTTCACTCCATCTCCAGTCCCGGTAAAACAGGGTTTCCGAGAGAGTTCAGACACCAGTGGTTTGCTGTGAGAGGCCATCCACATTAGCAGAAGAAAGGCTTGTCCTACTTGTAGATCTCTAGTGCTCAATGTGTGATCCCTGGACCAGCAACATCAGCATCACCCTCAGAGCTTGTTGAAAATGCAGAGTCTCAGGCCCCTTCCAGATCCGCGGAATTAGCAGCTACATTTGCTTAGGACTCTGGCTGATGAGAGAGCTCACTGAAGTGAGAGAAGCACTGGCCTGGATGCTCCTCAGCAAAGCCTGTGGTCCTTCCAGGCTGGAGACAGGAACCGGCTCTGAGATGTGGATCTCTGCGGGATGCACAGGCTGGAGGGTGCTGGAGGGAGGGCAGGGAAGAAGGGAATGAAAGCAGTCAAGGGAGAAGGTGCCACGTGCCAACCCGAGGCTGAGACTGTCAGGGCTCAAGAGGCATTTCACCCCTTCTTCCACCTTCACGTGTGTTCAAGATCAGCTGTGAGTAGCACTGGGTTCCTCACGGCCACAGCCTCTGCCCACAGGCCCTTCCGGATACTTCACAGTGTAGTGAGTGTGTGCCTGCTAAGTCACTTCAGTCATGTCCGACTCTTGCAACCCCATGGACTGTAGCCTGCCAGGCCCCTCTGTCCTTGGGATTCTCCAGGCAAGAATACTGGAGTGGGTTGCCAGGCCCTCCTTCCAGGGGATCTTCCTGGCCCAGTGATGGAACCTGCGTCTCCTGCGGCTCTTGCATTGCAGGCAGATTCTTTACCACTGAGCCACCCGGGAGACCCCATTTCACAGCATAGGGGCATGTGTGTGTTAGTCATTTAGCCGTGTCTGACTATTTGTGACCTCATGGACTGTAGCTAGCCAGGCTCCTCTGTCCATGGGATTCTCCAGGCAAGAATACTGGAGTGGGTTGCCATTTCTTTCTCTGGGATATACATAAATAGAAAGTGTAGGACTAAATTCAGAGGAACTGATTTCTTATAGACTGCCTCACGGCTGATCCCCACTAAACTTGAGTACATCTCATGAAGAGCAGGAAGGAGAGGTGGGAGGAAAAGAGAGAAAGGAGAAGAGGAAGGAAGAAGTGGAGAGAGAAGGAGGAAGGGAGGGAGGAGGGCAGGAAGGAAGGAAGGCAGGGCAGCTATACCAGATGGGCACAAAACAGGTAGGAACTTCTGGGTCAAGGATTGACTCCTCTGCTTATTTTTATTCATTCATTCATTCAAGAATATTTATCAAGGATAACAATATTTATTAATTAATTCATTCAATAATGTGCCAGAGACACAAGATGAACAAAGTCCCTGTCCTCCTGGAGCTTTCACTCTATTGGAGACACATAATTTATTCATAATAATAGTCATAATAATAAAAATACTGGACTGTGATAGAGGATGAGATGGTTGGATGGCATCACTGACTCAATGGACACGAGTTTGAGCAAACTCGGAGATAGTGAAGGACAGGGAAGCCTGGTGTGCTGCAGTTCATGGGGTCGCAAAGAGTTGGACACGACTTAGCAGCTGAACAACAGCAACGTGAAGGATAAGGACAAGATGCTATAAGCATGCCTAAGGAAGAGGGGTATACCCTAGCTTGGGGTGGAAGTTGGACCCCAATGTCTCGGAAGGGTGACAACGGTCAGAAGGATGGGGTCAGATTCTTGGGGACCATGTTTTGCTTGAAGTCATGAACATGCTTGGCATGGTCCCTTCTCTTTAATTGTCCCTCTCTCTTGCCCTTTTGTACTTGAACCTGAGCTGGGGGATGCATCTTTAGGCTGGCAATATCTTGGTGCTGGGTACCTCCTAGAGCCTAGTATTAGTGATCACTCAATAAATTGCTGCTTTGGAATTCAGCAATCAAATTAAGATTTTTTTTTCTAAAAGTGTATTTAGATGGTTAGGAAAACCACCTACAGATACTTTATAAAACAAGAATTATTACATCTTATCATTCTAAATAGAATTTTGGAAAAATAGTTTCGTAGTCATCAAATACAACAACTTTAAATACAATTATAACATGCAATCATTATACGAGATAGCAAGAGTTAGCCGTTGTTCAGGTATGCCCTGTGTCAGGGACTTTCATCGTGTTTTGCTATATGAAGTCAGCCCGAGAGCATGGTTTGAAGGCAGCAGCCACTCCGTTTTTGGTTTCCTCTGTCCTCCCCCTGCCATACCTGAGCACCCTAAATAGATGCCCAGTTCCTCCTGACCATTCATATATTATGGTGCAGTCGGGACTTTTTCTGAGGCCAGTCAATGAGGCTGGGGAAACCTGTCATACGCTCTCACTGATTTTTCCCTAAGACATTCCTTTACTGGCCATGTAACAGTTGGGCCAGGAGGTCTCCACACCGCAGTCTGTTCCCCCGGCAAGACCCCTGACCTTTTGTGTCCTGGACTTCAGCAGAAGAACAAGATGGCACAGCCTACTGGAAATAGTACTTGGGAAAAGGCCATTGACTCACCGGTTCACACCACAGCACGCAGAAGGGCCACTACCAAAAATACAATTATCCAGAAATGTGGTGGGAAGACACTGCAGGAGAGAAGGGCTGAGCAGAGACGGGGGAGGGAGGGCGGGCACAGAAGGGCTGACAGAAATGGAGTTCCTCTGATGCCTGGGCAGCGTCCCTCTCCGTGGCCCAGCAAGCTGCAGACACAGGGCCTTAGAAGGCACCAGACACTAGTCGTTTTTTGTTGTTTAGCTGCTAAGTGGTGTCTGACTCTTTTGTGACACTAAACTGATCCACACACCAGAGGCGTCTAAGGAAGTTGTCTTGACCATGTCACCTTTCCAAGAAAGGGAGAGGCTCCTTCCATCCCATAAAACGGTGGACGGTCAAACTCACTCTGAGAATCAGGCTAACCCCCTAGGAGATGGCAGAGGAGGAACCCACCCAGCTCATCTCCCTGGTCCTCAGATGGCACATTTGTGATGGGAGCATCAGATGGGTTAGAAGTTTGCCTGTGGAGAAACCACAGTAGAATGTTCTCTTCTTGTCGACTGAGATCTTTAGCTCACAGGTTTTCATGCAACTACTGAGCTCATTTTGGGGCAGGGTCCACCCTTGTCTAGTCCTCACTGATGTGCTAATTACAGAAGAGCTGACCATTCCCTTTGGTCTAGCAGCACCCCCTCCAGGTACAATACATGGTTATTTATGGCAAGTTATGGGTTATCTCTGAATTGATATTGGCATCACCAACCCCGAGAATGTGTCACAACACACACCAACACATAGGTGTAACATTTGAAATATTTAACAACTGGGACTTCACCAGCATCAGGGCTGGCAGGGACCTGAGGCTTCTCACTGGGCCAGACATTGACAAGTTGTTCTGTGAGTCGTGGGAATGAGCAGGAAGTAGGGGAATTGTCAGAGCAAAAGAGGGGACACAATTTACAAACTGGCACAGAACTATTTCTATATTTTAAAAATGGAGACAACGGGATATCCATGTACAAAAGAACCTAGTTGGATCCTTCCTCATTCCATATCTAAAAATTAAATCAAAATGTATTAAATATCATAGACTTAATTGAAAGAGCTAAAGCTATAAAACTCTTAGAAGAAAATACAGGCAAAAATACTTGTGACCCTAAGCAAAGTAAAGCCTTCTTAGATATGAAACCAAACTACAAGTAATATAAGAAAAAAAATAGGTAAGTTGGACTTTATCAAAATGTAAAACTACAAAGGATAACTATAAAGGTGCTATAAATGTTCTGTGAAGGTGAAAAGATAACACACATAATGGGGGAAATACTTACAAATTATATATTTGATGAGAGAACTGTATTAGAATATATATATTAAAACACTATTTCAACTTAACAATAAAGCACAAATAATCCAATTTAAAAGTGGGCCAAGGATCTGAATATACATTTCTCCAAAGAAAAATGACCAATAAGCACATGAAAAGATGCGCAACATGATTCATCCACAGAAAAACGCAAATCAAAACCACAATGAGATATCACTTCACATTCATTAGTTTATCTATAATACAAAAGACAGGCTTCCCTGGTGGCTCAGATGGTAAAGAATCCCCCTGCCAAAGCAGGAGACTTGAGTTCAATCCCTGAGTTGCGAAGATCCCCTGGAGAAGGAAATGGCAATCCACTCCCGTAGCCTTGCCTGGGAAATTTCACGCACAGAGGAGCCTGGTGGAGTCCACAGGGTCGCAGAAAAGTTGGACATGACTTAACGACTCAATGACAACAATAAAAAGATAGGCATTAACGTGTGTTGGTGACAGCGTGAAGAAACTGCAACCTTGATACAGCGCTGATGGGAATGTAAAATGGGCAATCCCTTGAAAAAAAAGATTTGACCTGTACTCAAAAAGTTAAACACAGTTTCTATATGACCCAGCAATTCCATTCTTAGATACACATTCAAGAGAAATGAAAACAGACATCCACAAAAGCTTGTCCACCAATGTTCACAGCAGTGTTAACAGCCCCAAAGTGGAAACAACCCGAATGTTTCTCAACTGATGAATGAATGAACGAAATGCGGTATATCCGGTACTGCTTGGCCTTAAAGAAGAATGCAGTACTCATACAGGCTACCGCAGCGGTCCCCAGCCTTTTTGGCACCAGAAACTAGTTTCATGGAATTTTTCCATGGACCAGAGGTTGGGGGAGGTTTGGGGGTTATTCAAGCACCTGATACCTATTGCACTGTATTTCTACCATTATTACATCAGTTCCACCTCAGATCGTCAGGCATTAGATCCCAGAGGTTGGGGACCTCTGTGCTACCACATGGATGAACTTTAAAACCGTGCTAAGTTAAAGAAGCCCATTTTAAAAGAGCACATATTACGTAATTCCATTCATCTGAAATATCCAGAATGAGCAAATCTATAGAGACAGGAAATTGGTTAGTGGTTTCCTAGGGTTGTAAGGGCAGGGCAGACTGCGGGGAGTGACTGCTAAAGTGTACAAGATTTCTTTTGAGTGATTGAAAATGCTTTGAAATTGATTACGGTAACGGTTGCACAACACTGTAAGTATACTAAAGCCTTTGAATACTGTACACTTTAATGAGTGAATTACAATTTCCTGTGAATTGTATCTCAAAAACTGTGGGGTGTGCCCCGCTGGCCAACACATACTATTTGAAGACGCTCCCCAAAATGTTCAGACATGTGCTCACACACATACACACACACAACAACAACCAGACACAAGTGCAAGAAGATAAAGAAACCGAGAGAACTAGGTCAACACAAACAGGCTGGTAAAGGAAACTGAATTGTTGTTGCAGAGTTTTGGCATAAGAAGTCCTGTTGAAACTACTTAACAGATTTTACAGATGATGTTACCTCCCCATAGAATAAGCCCTTGTACCCTCAAATAATGATGTTCTGAAATGTTCTTATTCGAGAAGCTCCTGGATTGTGCTCATCTCCCTATTATTACAGTAATAAGACTCCAAATGGCCATATTTGAAGGGAGATCTGCACGGGGCTTAAAAAAGCAGATGACTTTCCCTCCACATCAGCAAACTGCTGTTGTCTGACACCCACTATGAAGATGCAGTGGAAGGACATGCTTTCTGGAAAACTGCACCACCACGGTGCCATTCTGTATCCAGGAAAGATGGAAGTTTGAGCTACACACACACCCCCAGGCCAGGGCAGGGAGCCCTCAGTTACACACCGTGTGGGAAAGACTGGGAGAAGAATATTTGCCAAGCAGATTAAACCCACATATTTATTCAGAAGGTCATGAAATCTATCAAACACACTGGCTGGTTAAATGAAATTCCAGAGAAGATGAGTTTGGGTTCAGGAAAGCAATGTGGTCTTCTCAGTGGCTCCTCTTTTGCACCGCTGCACAAGATCGCTACCATCAAATTCTACTACCATTTAACAATCATTGATGCTAGAATAAACACCTATATGCTTTATCTCTTTTAATCCTCAGAACCACTCAGCAAGGTCAGTACCATTGTCATGCCCCACATTGCAGGTGGGGAACTGAGGTCCCAAAGGCAGAGTGAAGTTTTTAACCCAGTTGCCAAACTCTGAATCACTCAGGTGCTCTGAACACGTATTAACAAACTCCTAGCTGGAGAAGACTCTTGAGCGTCCCTTGGACAGCAAGGAGATAAAACCAGTCAATCCTAAAGGAAATCAACCCTGAAGATTCATTGGAAGGACTGAAGCTGAAGTTCCAATACTGTGGCCACCTGATGTGAGGCGCCAACTCATTGGTAAAGACCCTGATGCTGGGCAAGAATGAAGGCAAGAGGAAAAGGGGGTGACAGAGGATGAGATGATTGGCTGGCATCCCTGATTCAACGGACATGAGTTTGAACAAACTCAGGGAGATGGTGAAGGACAGGGAAGCCTGGCGTGATGCAGTTTGTGGGTCGCAAAGAGTCCGACACAGCTTAGCTACTAAACAAGAGGGGGAATGGCTAACGAGGGAAAAGACTCGCTCCTTTCTCTTTTTGGCCATTGTGTTGAATTACTACTGAAACTGTAGGGAAGCAACATTTTGAAATATAAGAAACCTTTGAGAGGAATGGCCCTATCCAAGATAAGGGAAGAGAGTTAATAAGGGGAGGGATATATCACATTGAAAAAAATCTTCCGGCACATGTTTAGGGAAGACAGGAGGATCAATGGGTAAGCGAGAAAGACGAGCGTGCAGAGAGGACCCTCAAAGGTTGAGCCACACCCTCTTACCTGTGTCCACACTGGGACCCAGACAGACACCTCCTGGTCTAGTGCTCCAGCAGCATCAAAAGACCCTAGATGTGTGGCCTCAGCCCCCACAGAGGGTGCCTGCTCCTCTTCTGTGAGCATGTCAGGGATCCTGCCTACCAATGAATGAGCAGAGGGGTGGGAAATCCATTCGCCCTGTGTTGACCTTCACCTGAGGCTCCTCCCTAGGTCCTCACCCAGAAGGAAGAGCAGGGTGTGCGATAAGAAAGAGACCCCCTCACCGGGGACCTGAAGGCCTAGGTTCAAGCCTCAGTCTCAACTCTCACAAGCGAGCCATCCATTTAAATTTCTTTTAATTTTTCAATTTTGACCTACTTTCAGATTTACAGGAAAACTTGCAAGAATTGTACCGAGGGGTTCCATACATAACCCCTACCCATTGTACCTCCAATTCCAATGAACACTGTACCTCCAGTTCCAATCCAACATGTCAGAGTTTGTTAGATCTTTCTTTTTTCCCTATATGTGAGTCCCTTCCCTGTCAATGAGAAACCTGGCTCCCGTTATGCACAGTGTATTTACTTATCTGCTCAATTCCAGTATTTTCAGCATTGCTAACCTATACACCTGCAAAAAAGAAACCAACTATCCAGAGTTTAAGACTCAAGTAGGATTCTTTTTATCTTTCATCCAAACACTGTGTTCCAAAATCACTGGGGTCGGCTCTCCCTGACCCTTCCTTTCAGTGTGGCTGCGCATTTCTTTTGGAAAAATGGTTCAGTTCATTTGTTTTCACTTGTATCTCATTTTAAGACTTTTCCCCAACTCTGTGGATTTTATTTCTCTTTTTTTAGCACATGAAATAGTAACATGGTTCCAAAAGTCAGAAGTGTACAAAAAAGTATACTAGAGAGGTGTTGCTCCCTCCCATTCCTTCTCATTCAACCCCACTCCCACTCACTTCCTGTGACCAACAGTTTCATTAGTTTCTGTCTTATCCTTCTAGCACTTTTTTTGCACAAATGAGCAAATGCATATATATTTTCTCCCCCCTCATTCTACTTTAACAATATGTCCTTTAAATCACTCCCACTTAAGGCCACAGATCTTATCCTCAATCATTTTTATAGCAGCATAGAACTACCCTACTCCATGGGTAGCTATATCACAAGTATGCAACCAGTCTCATATTGTGGATTTTTAGAGGTTTTTCAATGTTTTGCAATTACAAATGATACAGCAGTGAACAACCTTTCACATACATATTTTCTCATTGCTGGAATGGCATCTGCTTTTAAGTGTTATGTATCAGTAATGATTAGACCCAATTGCATGTAATAGAAAACTCAAAATAATAGAAACATTGAACGGGTTATTGTTACATACATGAAAGAAATACTGAGGTAGGCAGTCCAGGGTTGGTACAGTGGCTCCATGGTTCCTCAGGGACCCAGGCTCCTTCTGTCATTCTGTTCTTCCGTTCTTAGTATGTTCTTTCCATCTGCAGCTGCCTCATGATCTAAAATGGCTGCTGATACTCCTGCCATCACATCTATGCTTCAGAAGGGAGAAGGAAGTAAGAACAAAAAAGGCCTTCCTCAGCAGTTGCTATTTATGGCGACATCCTGAATGGCTCTCCCAACAATTTCTACTTGCATTTCACTGGCCAGAATTAAGTCTCAGAGAAGGTTGGGGGAAACAGTCTTATAGCTGGCTGCACTCTAATCACGTAATAAGGGAAGATTAGGCGTTAACTGGGCAACTAGCAATCTCTACCATGTTACTACGATGAATGTTTCAGCCCTTCCATTCTACTAAACAACCAGTAAATGTTTCACATACAAGAGTGAAGCCAAAAAGTCATTTCTTTCCCTAGGGTACCTGGGACAATTTTAGGAGAATTCTCATAGCTCTGAGCCAGTGCAAGGCTCTCCTCCCGTTGGAGACCAGGAATGCCCCTGAGACAGCAGCCACTGGGGACCACCTCTGTTATCTGAGCCACAAGGAGGGTCAGGTATTTTCAGGAGAAGAGGAAATACAGTGATCCTTCAGCAAGCACAGGAGATAAGCCCAGAAGCCAGATGCCACTGTCTTTCACCAGAGGTGAAAGTAACAAGATATTCAATGTCAGCCAGAGAACCAAACGTATTAGGAAACATTAAAAAGTGCCCTGGTTCATTCCAGGGGGGGATGAGGACTGTCATTTGAAGCAGCATTAAGTACAAACTGAATGATGTCGGAGGTTCCAGAAGAGCAGAGTTTCTATGTAAGTCTGGGAGCAGAGGCTAGGTTGGGATGAGGTTAGATGGGGAGGTGGTGAGACTGAGCTGATGGACTCAAGCACCAGGACACAGAAAAGGGGATCCCAGGGATGCCGTGGGGAAAGACACTAGGGTTCTGGCATCCAACAGAGGTGAGTTCACACCCCAGCTTCACGTGTAACAATCACAAAATCACTTCCCCTCGTTGGGGCTCAGTTTTTTCCTCCACGCACTATTCTCTAGCTTGGAGCATGTGGAAGGAATTAAAAGATGGATTGAGTCAGAAAGAGGAAAAACAAATATTGTATATTAGCACATATTTATAGACTCTAGGAAAATGGTACTGGTGAACCCGTTTGCAGGGAAGCGGTGGAGAAGCAGCTGTAGAGAACGGACTTGTAGGCGCAATGGGGGAGGGCGAGAGCAGGATGAATGGAGACAGTAGCCTCGTCATATATACATGCTCACATGTGAAACAGATAGTCTGGCGCTCTGTGATTACCTAGAGGGGTGGGATGGGAGGAGAGGAGGGAGGCTCAAGCGGGAGGAGATATGTGTATAATTATGGCTGATTCGCATCGTTGTATGGCAGAAACCAACACAGCATAGTAAAAATTGAAGAACAAACAGAAGATCCGGGAAAGCGATTATTTCATTAATAGTCACTGTTGTAGCATTGACTACAAAGGCTCCCAGGCGGTCCTTCCCTGGGTGTCAGTGTCTAGTTACCAGCTCCTCCTGCACAAAGCAAGTCTGCCTGTGGGAAGCCCTGGGAGGACAAAGACAGAAATGCAGCATTAAAGGATTCTCCACTCTCCTTGGCTGAACCTCGTAACCCTCCACTATGTAAGGCTAGAAGGATGGCCTCAGGGGCCAACAGAGGCCCCCTCACGTAAGATACGGGAGGACATTTGACGTTTCCTTTCTCACATTTCAACATGCTGGGTCATAAGGACTTCTGTCCCCAAGGCGTTGGCCATTAAGGGGTCAATTCCCTCATACTCAGGACTCCAGGGATGTCAACCTATAATTTAGTGATGTCTCAGTGTCCACTGGACATGCAGCCCTGACCATATCTCAGCCTCTGGACATGTCCCTTGTTTCTCCCTCAGGCTCTTTGGAGAAGGCAATCAAAGCCCCACTCTGAATAGTCAAAGTATCAGAAAGTGCTCATGCCCATAAAGCAAACTTGTGGAAAGCACAGTAGCTCTGACTCACTGGATTCTCTTGGATAAGGGGGAAAAAAAGTCACCATCTGCTGAGCACCTTCTATGGTTTCTTGTCCCTTTAGCACATTTTACCTTCAGTATTGCTATCATCATAGTCTGTAGCCGTATAGTCACTCAGAGTACACTACACTTATTTCAAAATCTTGAAGCTGGGTCTAGGTGGCTCACTGATAAAGAATCTGCCTCTAATACAGGAGACCTGAGTTTGATCCCTGGATCAGGAAGATCCCCTGGAGAAGGAGATGGCAATCCACTCCAGTATTCTTGCCTGGGAAATCCCATGGAGAGGGGAGACTGGCGGGCTACAATCCATGAGGTCACAAAAGAATCAGACATGACTTAGCCTGAACAACAACTATGCCTTTATACTGTATATGCGTATCTCCTCTCAGCCTGACAACCATCACGCAGGTGTAGGAAGCAATTGTTATTTTCCCCATTTTACTGAGACTAAAGGAGATTTGGAGAACTTAAGGGGCATGTCTGAAGTTACAGATCTAGTAAATAGTAAATAAATGGGACTGAAACCTAGTGCCCTATAACCCAGACTTAGAGTCTTAAAAGTCTAGGCCCTTTAGCAGAGGACCTTTCAAAGGCTGAAGAGCAGGGCTTGGATGGGAGGGCATGGGGTGAGTACTCAGGTCCCAGAAACCTCGTTGCCTTGGGAGATCCGCTCATGTCCAGTGACAACCACTGGCACAGGGCACCCACAGCTCAAAATCCAGATGCTCCCCCCCGACTTTGCTTCTCAGCCACAGTGAAATCAAAGTTTATTTTCATTCTCCCCTTCTCCATGTTAAAGGAAAGCAGAGCTTGGGCCCCAAATTCCATTCTAAATAAGGGATTGGAAGACTGTTCAATCTAATTAAGATGATTGGGTAGTTTCAAAAGAAGTATTTCACATGCGCATGTGTATGCCTGCACACACACACACACACGCACACACACGCCCTTCCAGGCAGACCTGGAATATATTTTGAGAAACAACATGCTTCCTTGTAATAAAGGCAACCAGAGTCCCTTGTATTACCTTTAGGAGAAGGCAGCTGGGGTGCGCATGTGACACTCCATTTTTAATCATCCATTCTAAGACTTCAGGATGCATAAATCAGGAACCTATTTTAAAGGTGACAGGGAATCTTACATCACTTACGTTTCACTAGGGCCACGCCCTCGTTGCTTCAGGATTCCAATCTGCATCCCCACAGTCCCTCAGACTCGGGGTCCCCAACCCAGCGTCACCACACAGCGACCCTCCCCCTTAACAACAGCACTCTCCTCCCAGGCTCTAGAACTGTGTCTTCTCTCCCCGTCCCTTGTTACCTCTCACTCCCCTCCCACCCCCACTGCCAGTCTCCTCCATCTAATCCATCACCCGGTTCTTCATACTTGATCTCTGCTGTATCTCTCAGCTCTTAGCATCCTTCTCCTTCCCACTCTGACTATCCAGTTTCCTGCCTCCTCAGCACCTCCCTGCCCTCATTTCTCCATAATTCATCCTACCCCCTGCAACTAGAGGGATTTCTCAATGCACAGATTCACCTGCTCAAACAATATCATCCTCAGGCACCATTGTGGGTGAGGTTTATTAAGCACTTGCTTTGCTCTATGTCTTACATGATTTTTCCTAGTCTGAAAACTTGGAAATTGAAGCACATGGAGGCTTAGCGATTTGCCTAAGACGTTGCATTTAGTAAATGATGACAAGAGTAGGCGTAGGGTTGGGCAATATGGCGCCAGAAGCTGAGTGCTTCACCCATTCATGGTCCCACCTCCCTTCACAGACTGCCAGGAACGTTATCTTGACCTTCCACCAGCCCTGCTGGCTCCTCCTGTCCCAGCCACGCCAGGTCCATCGCTCAGATGGACACATCTTCACCCATCAACATCCTCTTGACATCTTTGCTGAAACACATTTCCTCCATTGCCCAACCACACACCCCCAGCTGCTGTTATTAGTGGAATCCGTAATCACCCCTATGAGATGGTCAACTTTCTGAGGGTGAGGATCCAACCTTACCTATCTATGTCTGCCTTTCCTGGGTCTCACACAAGGTCAGTGCCCCTCCGCCACCAACCCCCACAGGCCACTCTCTACCCTGCTTTAAAAGATCTGGAGAGAGCTTTAAGTATTTTTATTATGGAAATTTCCTAACACACACCAAAAAAAAAAAAAAAAATCTGTAAACAGCAGACAGAACGGTTTGATGGGCCCCTGTCAACCATCTTCGGCAGCTATCAATATTTTGTCAGTTTTGTCCCATCTGTTTATCCCTTTTGTTTTTGCCTGAGATAGGAAATAAGTCTCAGACATCATGGCATGTCATCCACAATTTCTACAGTCCCTAGTTCTAACAGATAAGAGCCTTTAAAAAACTATAATTATAATATTGCTATCACTGACAAAATTAACATTATCATACAAAAGGTGTCAGTAAACTTCAGACCTCAGGCCAAATCTGGCCCTTTGTCTATTTTTGTAAATAAAGTTTTATTGGAACACAGTGACACCCATTTGCTTTCCTATTCCCTAAGGCTACTTTCAAGCTGCCACAGCAGAGTCGAGCAGTTGTAACAGAAACCATACAGTCCACAGAGCCTAACATATTTACCCTTGCCCTTACAGAAAGCTTGCTGGCCCCTGCTATGTAATATCCCATCTGCCTTGAAACATCTTGGATTGAAAAGACATCTCTTTATTCTTTACGTTTTAATTGAAATACAACTGATGTATAATATCATGTAAGTTACAGGTATACCAAATGGTGATTCACAATTTTTAAAGGTTACACTCCACTTATAATCCTTATAAAGTATTGGCTATACTCCCTATGCTGCATACTATACCCTTGTATTAACAGCTTATTTTATACACAGCAGTTTGTGCCTCTTACTCCCCTGACTCTATATGGCTCTCCGTTTTCCTCTCTCCATTTTAACCACTAATTTGTTCTTTTTGTCTGTGGGTGAAAGATCTTTTTAAACCATAGTTCTGATCCAGTCTCTTACCTCCTTAATTTTCATTGACCTCTCGTTGCCTGTGGGTGGAAGATCAGAAATCGAGTGGAATTTTCCAGGATCTCACTGCCCTCTGCTGCAGCCTAATCTTCCTTGTCCTTCAACCCCATGCTCTCTCTGTCCCAGCTTTTTGGTCCTCGTGTAATTCCTCAACAATCCCTTTTTTGGGCCTTTACACAAGCTGTTCCCACCAGTTATCTTCCCCTCCCCAGTCACTGTCTTTGCTCAGTTAAACCAAGTCTTTCCTCAGTTGTTAGCTCAAAGCCACCTTCTCCAGAGGGTCCTCTCTGAGCCCCCAAACTTCCCTGAGCCTGCAGAACCCTCTGTCGTGGACAGTGTTAGTCGTTTGCTCTGCATCGTGAGCACACTTGTAACCACGCACATCCTCGTTGGTTGCTGGACCGCCGTCTGTTTCTACACTGGATGCCAGGTCTAGGAGAGTGGCCAGTATCTTCTTTCTCATCCTTGAGTCCTTGGACTTTAACATGTTGCCCAACACATAGTAGGAGTTCAATAAATATTTGGCGAGTAGATGAATCGATTAGTTTATATTTGTTGACCTAAAATGTCCCAGTATAAGGAGGCAAACGAGGGCCTCCCAGGTGGCCCAGCTGTAAAGACTCTGCCTGCCAAAGCAGGAGACGAGGGAGACATGGGTTCAAACCCTGAGTCGAGAAGATCCCCCGAAGAAGGAAATGGCCACCCACTCCAATATCCGTGCTCTGGAAAATCCCGTGGACAGAGGAACTTGGCAGGCTGCAGTCCAGGGAGTCCCAAAGAATTGAACACGACTGAGGGACTGAGCATGCATGCAGTTAAGTGCAGATGATAAAGAGACAGCTATCTGAGCAGGCCAGGACAATTTTCCCCATCCTCTTAATCAAGAACAAAGAGAGTAGTGGGGAGACAAAGATGTTGAGGTCACACAGCAGGAAAATATTAGAGCAAAAAATCCCATCCTGAATCAAAATTGCTTCGTTGGATATCTTTCTGTTTAATTTTTAATTACAAAAGTAATATAAAAGTGTGAAAAACTACTAAAGAGCATGATGGCAAAGTCCTTCCATTCTAGTTCTAAAATCACTGTGGATGTATTTTTCCAGGCATTTTAATTCACCTATAAATGTACGTATATATGTATATATGTATCAGTTCAGTTCAGTCCGTCATGTCTGACTCTTTGCAACCCCATGAGTCACAGCATGCCAGGCCTCCATGTCCATCACCAACTCCCGGAGTTTACCCAAACTCATGTCCATCAAGTCGGTGATGCCATCCAGCCATCTCATCCTCTGTTGTCCCCTTCTCCTGCCCTCAATATTTCCCAGCATCAGGGTCTTTTCAAATGAGTCAGCTCTTCACATGAGATGGCCAAAGTACTGGAGCTTCAGCTTCAGCATTAGTCCTTCCAATGAACACCCAGGACTGATATCCTTTAGGATGGATATATGCACCTATAAATGTACGTATATGTGTGTGTGTGTGTGTATATATATATACACACACACATACTTACACATGTACCTACCAACACTCACACACGCAGGGAGTTTTACAAACACAGGAGTAACCTCTGCATGTGCGTCTGGATGTGTGCTTGGTGTATCCCGCAATCCCTCACTGTGTCCTCTAGCCTGTCCAGTGTAGCTTGCATTGGGGTCAGGACCAAAGTGAGGTGAAAGAGGCAGCCTGCACTTTAATGACCCCCTGGTTACCTCCTTAAATTTTGCACCTTGGGCATCTCTTTTTCCTCGTCCTAACCTTGGCAGTGGTCCTGCTTTGCAATATACATCCTCTTATTTAATCCTCAGGGGACATCTGTGTTGTAAATAGGTGCTATTATTATTGGACTTCCCTGGTGGCTCAGGTGGTAAAGAATCTGCCTGCCATGTGGCAGACCTAGGTCCAATCACTGGGTCAAGAAGATCCCCTGGAGAAGGCAACACACTCCAGTATTCTTGCCTGGGAAATCCCATGGTCAGAGAAGCCTTGTGGCTACAGTCCACGGGTCACAGAGTCAGACATGACTAAGTGACTAACACACTTTCAACACACTATTATTATTACCTTTTTTTGGCTATACCACACAGCATGCAGGATCTTAATTCCCTGACCAGGAATCAAACCCATGCCCCTTGCAGTGGAAGCTTGGAGTCCTAACCTCTGTAGCATCAGGGAAGTCCCCTTATTATTATAACTACTATTATTTTCATTTCACAAATAAGAAAACTTAGGTCCGAGAGGTAAAGTGATTTTCCCAAGTTGATTCCGGATTGAACCCCAGACTGTCCAATTCCAAGGCTCTGTGTTAAACCACAGGGCGCTGTGTGATTCTTTGAAGGTTAGAGAGCAGCACAAATGAAGTCTGTGCTTGGCAGACTGTCCTGACATTCACAAGAGGAGAGCTGGACCCTGTAGAGGGGCAAGGACTCGGCTGGAAGGACGGGCAGCACTCGGAGGAGGTGGCATTTGAGATGAGATGGAAGGACGGCTAGGAGTTCAACAGGAGGTGCTTTGTAGGAGGTTATTCCAGAAAGAGAGAACAGAAAGTAGGTCGGAGGTGGGAAGGGTAGGGGCTGCTCCAGGAAGGCGTATGGTCGAGTTTGGCTAGACCATGATCAGAAACACAGAAAGGAGTAGGGTGAGGCACAAGCTATGGGGCGTGCCCACACAGGGATGCCCCTGGCGAGGGTGGGAGGGCTTCGCCCAGCTATGCCCAAGGGCAGGGTGACTTCTCTTGGGGCTGGGGTGGGCTCCAAGCCCTGACTGCGCCCGGGAGTTGCGTACATCTGTGGACCTCAGATTGGAGCAGGACTTTGCCCCTTCTCACTGGATAAAGAGGAGGAGAATCAGGCAAGGATCTGCAGGTTGCTTGGAGAAAATCCCTCTCGTCTCTTGGCACCAAAGTTTTCAGCTGTAAAGCCTGACCCAGAAAGTTGTAGTGAGTCCCAGGGCATGGGGCAGAGTCTCAGAGGTAACATGAGAGATGGTTCCTGGGCTCTCGGGGAGTCAAAGGCAAGGAGGCAGTTGTGATGAGAGGGCTTGCCTCCTGCCCCCATGATGGAAGATGCCCCTCTTCCCTCCCCATGAACAGACAGCTTGATTTCCTTCATCCTAAAATGCATGGGAACTTTTAAGGACAACTGGAATGCCCAGGTTTCAGGAAAACAGGCTCTTTCTCAATGATTTGTACCCTCTCTGTGGATCATCTGTGAAAAATCATTAATTCCTTACAGGCCCCCAGAGCCACCCAGCTGGTTTCCCAGTGAACTCCCAGCAGGCACTTCCTAGAGTGTCTGCCTGGCTTCTCTTTGAGACCTCCATCCTTAGCACAGAGGGGCATGTCAGGGCCAGTGGTCCACACAGACAGCTTCACCTTGACTCCTCACCTCTGCCCGTCAACTGCTTCATCACCTGGGGAGCCAGGCCAGCAGGGGGTCCATCCGAGAAGGCCTGTCATTGTGACTATCGCAGCCTCACTGCCTGGCTGCCTTCCTGCCATTACAGGAAGTAATGAGTCTTTCAAGTGAGGTCTCTGCCAATCCTCAAACCCAACTTCTTGGTTACCAGACAAAGATCCCTCAGGCAACTCTTACAGGCATCTACAGCCACTAAGTTTTTCCAGTAACTTAACCCTGCTGCCATGTCTTCTTTATTACAGTAAAATATATGTAACATAAAATTTACCATGTTACCCTAAAATTAACAATTCAGGGACTTCCCTGGTGTGCCCATGGCTAGGACTCTGCACTTTCACAGCCCTGGGTTCCATCCCTGATTGAGGAGCTAAGATCCCGCAAGCTGTGTGATGCAGCCTAAAAATAAAATAAAATTTAAAAATAAAGTACACAATTCAGCGACATCCAGTACATCCACATTGTTGTATAACCATCATTGCTACCTAGGTTCCACAATGTTTTCATTACCCTAAAAGAACCCCTCTAGTCATTAAGCCGTCTCCCTGAAGCCCTAGGCAACCACTCATTTGTTTTCCGGTAAGGATACTCCACATGGCCTTTCGCATTTGGCTTCTCTCACTTAGCATAATGTTTTCAAGGTTCATCTCTGTTGTAGCAGGGGTTAGCACTTCATTCTTTTTTATGGTCAAATAATGATTTCTTTGGAGGGAATGATGCTAAAGCTGAAGCTCCAGTACTTTGGCCACCTCATGCGAAGAGTTGACTCATTGGAAAAGACTCTGATGCTGGGAGGGATTGGGGGCAGGAGGAGAAGGGGACGACCGAGGATGAGATGGCTGGATGGCATCATGGACTCGATGGACGTGAGTCTGAGTGAACTCCGGGAGATGGTGATGGATAGGGAGGCCTGGCGTGCTGCGATTCATGGGGTCGCAAAGAGTCAGACATGACTGAGCGACTGAACTGAACTGAACTGAACTGAATGTTCCATTATATGGATATACCACATACTATTTTGTTCATCCCTTAGAGGACATTGGGTTGTTTAATGTCCTCTGTCTAATCTGAATAGCACTGCTATGAACATTTAAGTACAAATTTTTGTGTGAACACCAAGTATATAATCAGGGGTGGGAGTACTAGATCATACAGTCATTCTGTGTTTAACTTACTGAGGAATCGCCAAAATCAATTACCAGTTTTTCCCAAAAGGCATACATCTTTATCACGGTTGTTTAGAAAATGTATGCAGAGAGAAGAAAAAGTTAAAATCACCCATAGTCTTGGCATAAGCCTTGTCAACATCTCTGAATGTTTCCCAACAGGCTTTTTTAGAATGCTAAGTTGATCCATGTTAGTACACTTTATTAACAATTTTATTTTATTAAAGAATAGTTGATTTACAGTGTGTTATTTCTGCTATACAGCAAAGTGACTCAGTTATACACACACACATACATACATACATACATACATATACACACACTGCTTCTCATGTTCTTTCTCATTATGGCCGTCATGGGATATTGAACGTAGTTCCCTGTGTTAAGCAGTAGGATCTTGTTGTTCATCCATTCTGTTTATAATAATCTGCATCTGTTCGCATTAGTACGCTTTTCATCGGCCAGTTCACACAACGGCAGAAATGTCATTTTATGCCACCTTCTGGGTGACCGCTTTTTAAAATTATTTATTTATGTATTTGGGGCTGTGCTGGGTCTTAGCGGCTGCACAGATTTTTCTCTTGTTGCGGCAAGGGGGACTGCTCTCTAGTTGTGAGGCATGAGCGTCTCATTTCAGGGGCTTCTCTTGTTGCGAAGCGCAGGGTGTACAGCACATGGGCTCCGCAGCTGTGGCTCGCAGGCTCAGCTGCTTCCAAGCATGTGGGATCTTCCTGGACCAGGAATCAAACCTGTGTCTCCTGCATTGTCAGGCAGATTCTTTGCCACTTGAGCCACGAGAGAAGACTGACAATAATTTTTCAAATGGCAACCTTGGTCCTCCCTATCTTCTTTCTCGCTGTACTTTACCCCCTTCCATTCATCACCATCCACCTCTCCTGTGCTTATCAGAAACCCTGTCAGATGGGATTGCTGACTGTTCTGTTCACTGCCCCGCATACTGCAGAGATTCAGTGAGTGTTCATTGAATCAACTAATGTTTGTGAATGACTGAAACATGGCTGCCAACTTAGGATATCAGCTGAGTTTTCAATGCATTTGCTGGAACACAGCAGAAAGGGTTATCCGTTATTCCCCACGGATCACCAGCCACACTGGAATCTCCCCTCCACCCCTTATTTTTCTTATGAAGAATAAGGAAGCCTGGAGGCAGTCCCTGGGAATTGCATTGGCTCCAACTGAGTGTCTGCCCACCCTTAAACTTTCCACATACTATTTTGCAAGGAGGCCCCCCTCTCATTTTCACCCCAGGCTCCTGTAAGGGGCTGGAAAAGACCGTCCTGAAAATCTCAGAGCTCCAAGCCCATTTGGTCCTAATTTCAGGACGGGTTTCTTCCGAACTCCAACCAAAGCCAAGGGTCCCCAAGAGGGACCATGTCTCTGCCTCTACCTTCCTGTCCATGTCAGAGCAATTCTCCCAGCCACCTTGTCACGAGCCCGCTGTGCTGCTGATATTAGTTACAGATGATGGCAATTAGAGGCCGAATCTCCCTGGCTCCTGGTAGAATATTGAGACAGAGCTACAGCTATTTTGAGATTTTAAGCAGATTTATACTTAGTGCTTCAAAGCAGGCCAGTCAGCAAGGAAAATATGGTAACTGTTGCTTTAAATTATAGCTATCATTACTTCAAAAGGAGATTCAATCAGAAACCACTGAAGACTAAAACTATTTACATCTCCTGACACTTAAAAGCAAGCGAGCAGTTTTAACCTGTCAGCCTTGGACATGTTGGCTACAGAGGGAAAGGAGCCTCGCCGGCTGCGAAGAAAAACATTTTCAAGGGAGCAGGACCTGAGAAGGGATCCTGGGGGTCCTCCCCATCAGAGCTTGCTCCCATCTCTCTCGAGTGGCCCAGGAGGGATTGGGGATCTAGGGCGTGGGACTCTGCCCAGGCAGAGTCTCCAAACCCCTGGGAAGCCTGGCTGTCCCCAAAGCAGGAGGACTGCCCTTTTCTGTCTGGCCTCTGGCCCCCAGGTCCCTGCCTGGGGGAAATCCCGTCTCATCTCATTAACACGAATCCCAGGACAGGACTGTCCTTGCTTTCTCCAGGCTCCACTGCATGGACTGGACAGGAAGGCTGGGTTATGTATCGATCAACTCGGAGCCTTAGACAGTGGTCAAAAGCATTAGCTGCGGAGACAGACTTCTCTGGGTTAGAGTTCGGGCTCTTGAATTTACTGGCTGTGTGACCTTGGACAAGCCACTTAACCTCTCTGAGACTGAACTTCCTCATCTGTAAGAATGAGGTGATCCCCAGTCCCCATATCATAGGATTGTTGAGATGCTTACATGAGAGGATGTATGTAATGCAGCCTGCCCCCTCTACACACACACACACACGCAAATACACGCACACTGGCATCTGGCTCTGAAGCTTACAGCACCCGCAACTCTTCCCTGAAGGTTTACCTTGTCTCCCCGAATAGATCTTTAGCTCCTTGAGAGCAGGAATACTATTTTAGAATTCTTCTGGATTGTTCTCTGTCTCAGCTGGGCCTGCCAAGGAGGGATGGAGGTTGGGGAGCACCGGCTTTACTGTCAGGAAGAACTGGCTCACAGCATCGCCCAGCTGTGTTGCCCCCGGAGAAGTGCCTGAAGCTCTCAGAACTTGTTTCCTTACCTCTAACTGAACCATGGAGATGTTCTGAGGACCAAAATAGGAAAACATAACTAAATTACCTAATGAACTAAAAGGGGCTATTGCTATTATCACAATTGAAGCCAAATGAATGTCTTTTCAGTTGCAAGATGGATTCTGTTCTTTTCCAGGGGATGGTGGTATCAAGGAAGGTTTTTAATGAGAACTCCAAACTTGGAGAGCTCTCCCGGAGGCCCTACCACTCAGATTCCCCTGATAGGTTCTTAGCACCTGTTTTGTGTCAGGCAATTCCCCAGGTGCTTCCAAATAAGCTTTCTGGAAGCCAGAAGGTCCAGGCAATAAATAAGTCCCTTTCAGTTTCTCTTCGTTTTTTTTTTTTTTTTTTTCCCGCAAGAAAGAGTGTAGCAGAGAGATCTCATTTTCTAAATGGGTGTGGTCGGTTTTTCTGATGAGACGACTTCTTCGTCTCAGGCTGTCAGGGTGAGTTCTGAAGCACAAGGGAGCCTGTGCTGTGTTCTGGGCCTGGGAGGACAGATATGATGTCATCGGATGTCCCCAAAGGGCAGCCATTTGTCCCCAGAAGAAGCCAAGTGGAGGGTGAGACCAGAGTGCTATCCTCGCTTACACGGAGGAGAGTGGCAACTCAGGACCCAAGGGAACAAGAAAAGGACATAGCAGGGGAGATGGTTTCCCAAACAACAGGGCTCCGGGCAGAACCTGCTGGGCACTGACCATAGGCGTGCCTCACCCCTCAAAGCGCACTCCCCTCTCCTCTCCTGCTCTGCTGCCCTGGAAGCTGATCCAACCGGTCTGGATCAAACAGGTCCAGTATGCTTCCTGCTCACCTCCCCCCTGGGGAATTTATTCTCTGGCTCCCTCCCTGGGGCACCTGGGACAGGCAGTGAGGTCAACAGAGAACTCACGGAGGTCCTTTCTAGAGATTCTGACTTCTCAGTTCTGATGGCTGCTCCTTACCCTGGTCCCTTTGGGCAAAGAGGTGGCAACAGCTCAGTGCCATCCTTGGGTTTCTCTGCACCCTGCCCATATCTTTGCAAATACAGTAAGTCCCCTACCTATGAATGAGTTCCATTCCGAGAGAGGGTTCGTAAGTCCTATTTGTTCATTAAGTCCAACAAACTTAGCCTAGGTTCCCAACTAACACAACTGGCTATATAGTACTGTACTGTAATAGGTGTACAATGCTTTTCATCCAAATGATACAGAAAACCGAACAAAAAATTAAAGATAACATTTTAATCATGCAGTGCCCTGAAAAGTACAGTAGTACAGTACTACCACTGGTTTAAGGGCTGAACAGGCAAGAAGAGTTACAGACTAGAGGAGAGACAGGAACCAGGAGATGGCAGAACTGAAGAATCGCCAGCAATAGGAGACGGAGGGCAAGCTGCAATTTCTCTCCATGGTAGGCCAGCTGGTAAAGAATCCACCTGCAATGCAGGAGACCCCGTTTGATTCCTGGGTTGGGAAGACCCCCTGGAGAAGGGAACGGCTATCCACTCCAGTATTCTTGCCTGGAAAATCCCACGGACAGAGGCGCTTGGCAGACCCCAGTCCGTGGGATCGCGAAGAGTCAAACACGACTAAAGGACTTCCGCTTTCACTTTCCTTCATTGATGACACAGGTTCTGGTTCCCTGCTGGAAAACCAGAGGCATGTTTGCGTGTTAGTTAGTTGTTTGTATGAAGGGGACTTACTCTAGTACCTTTCAATGGCCTCCTCGAATGACTCTGTTTCCTACTGAAGCGCTAACTGCCAGTCTGGCATCGATGGTACCAGCCTGCTCCAGACCTTGTTTTCCATCAGTATGCATGATGGGAACACCCCTTCCAACCTCACCAGAGAGGTGGTTGCGACATAGGGCCCCCTTGGGGAGGGCTTGAGGGGAGACAAGGAACGTCACCCCTGCCAGGCCATCAGGGCCCCCAGGCAGCCCGGGAAAGCCCACTTTCTAAGAAACTGACCACCATAAATCATTCTAGGCAAGATGCTGTGAGTGTCTCAGCCACAGAAAGGAGAGTGGGAGAGCAGGGGGAGAGGAGCAGAGGCAGGAAGGGGTCAGAAAAGGGTTGGAGGAGACAGACAGACCTTACCTAATCTCCTGATGACCCCCGGGGAATTCCCTCTATTTCTAAGCGATCATAAAATACTCACCTAATTTAGGAGGAATCGGAGACAAAAGAAGTTGCTTCACCACGAGCACTTTGCACAAGACAGTCTTCATGATAAGTTGTGGAGGATTTAAAAGGTTGCTGACATTTTCCGTTATGTATCTTTTCATTAGAGGTAACTATCACTTTAAGCAAATTGTTTCAGGGCCTGGAATGTGGCAATAAGTGATCTAATTAGTGTAGGTTGTAATTTAGGAAGGTTCATTATGTCACAGACATTATGACTCCTGGGTATTACTAAAGGACTCATTTGTAGCCCTTGAAATGATTTTCTCATGAACACACATAATGTCACCCATCAAACTAGTGTGGAGCCTTCAGATGCCTGGACATGTACGAAACTCCAGCTTTCTTGGGAACTAGGTTTCCAGACGGTAATAAACAAGTGAACAGACAGTTAGAGGAAAACCCAGTTTTGACTAAAACAACACTGGACCCTTCAACTCTGTTACCCAACGTCAAACTAATCACTTAGGACAAACGTGGCATTCAGTGAGAACCAAGAAGCCTATGACCTCTAAATATTTTCAATCTCATGGAGCCAGAAAGCCTGAGAAATGGCTGGCTTTGAGTTTTTGCTATTTTCTTTGGTACCTTTCTGTCGCCCCAAAGAAAGCACATTTGTGATATTCATAGTCCTAAAAGGGAAACATGCTGTCAGCTGAACCACCAACTTGTAGTGGTGTCACTGGAGTGGAGCAGAGCCTAGCTGCTCTCTACCTACGTGTTTCCCTTCCTCCTGGACAACAAGGTCAACTACATCTCCCAGCTTCCCTTGCAGTTAGGGTGGCCGTGTGACTGGGTTCTAACCAATGGGATATGGACCGATGTGCATCACTGCTAGGCCTGGCTCATCAAACCTCAGCATCGTACTCCATGCTTTCTCTTCCTGCTGCCTACTATCAAACTGAAAGATCCAGAGTGGGGTTGGCAGGTGCAGGGGATGGCAGAACCACGAGATGGAAAGAAACCAGAGTCTGAATGACTGGAAGAAGAGAGTTCCCTCCTACCCATTGTCAGGAGGACAGGACATTGGTGAAAACTAGGCTGTGTGTGTGAAGTCACTGAGCTTCATGTGCTTTCACATCACTAGTTAGACCCTGGGTTAATACATGCCTATGGGGTTCCCCATTGCATCAGTCTTTCTCGGCTCCATTGGCTAAGATCTTGAGGGTCTCTCCCTTCTATAATTTGTGCTATGAAAGCAATGGGGTTCTTTTCCAGTATTTCCAATTTATATATTTTAAAGAAATATAAAAACATACTAACTTTCCAAACCTGGCAACTACAGACATTCACAGACATGAACAAAGCTGGCTGCCAGAGTTGGATCTGCTCCCCATGAACAATTGTTGTTGACATGGTGCCAGGGAACTGAGTAGCTCTGCTTCCAACTAGATGGGACCCGTCACTGAAGCAAGGGGGATGCACTGTTCTGACTGACCAGGCCAGGGTCATGTGGCCATCTCTAGTGCTAAGAGAAACCCAGGGACTGAGAGTAGAGAAGAGATAGCTTCTGAAGGCAACTCAAGGTGCTGTTGTCAAAAGAGAGGAGAAGTGGATGCTAGGCAGGTGAAAACTAGAGGTACCAATTGAACACACGTTCAGATGAGGAAACTAAGAAAAAAATCTAGGCACTTCTCTTGGATTGGTTAAGAAGATGTGATATATATTATATTACTCAGGCATAAAAAAGAATGAAATAGTACCTTCTGCAGAAACATGGATAGACATAGAGATTACCATACACAGTGATGTAAGTCAGACAGGAAAACACAGATATCATATATTGCTTATATGTGGGCTCTAAAAAATAATACAAATGAATCCATATAGAAAACAGAGACAGACTCACAGACATAGAAAACACATGTATGCTTACCACAGGGGAAGTAGATGAGAGGGGTATAAACTAGAAGACTGGGATTAACAGATCCAAACTACTATACATAAAATAGATAATCAACAAGGATTTACTGTATAGCAGAGGGAGCACTATTCAGTATCTTGTAATTACCTATCATGGAAAATAATCTGAAAATACATATGTAACTGAATAACTTTGCTGTATATCTGAAACTAACACAATATTATAAGTCAACCGTGCTTCAATTAAAAAGGAATGTACAATTAAAAAAGAAAACAATTCTCGGGACTTTGCCAGCAACAGACAGCTAAGAAAGGCAATAGAACAAACCATCCTCTCCTATGTCAGCTTTCTCCCAATCACCCCTGTGGTAGCGCGGGACAGCATGTCCACAGGGCAGATGTTTTTGGCTCTGTGACTCTCAAACTGCCAGCAACTGTGGATAATTATAACCACAGAGCAACCATGTTCCCTAATGCATGGGCCATAAACCCATCGGCTGTCCAGAGGCTGCAGAGGGATTTATAAGAGGCCATTCGTCTAATTAATAATTGGTCTGCTGCCAACTTAAGTGGTTTTGTGCTGTTAACCAAAGTATGTTTTTAATGTAAGGAACTTACTCCCATTAGCTGTCTTCTCTTTTGAAAATATGACCAAGTAAAAGGCAGAGATTTCACAAGCTGAGAGAATCACCTGGCATTAGCTGGCCTCTTAAGAGTTTACCTGCTCAGCCAAGTTTATTTTCAACATTAAGCCCCAAAGGACCAAACCCATCTTTCGTAGAATAAATGTTGAGGGAGAATCCCAGGCAGTGCTCGTCCATTGGCACTTAATTTTGTTCTAGCACATAGCATAAGGGACCAGGCATGACAAAAGACTTCCTGATTCAAACTTCCTAGGTGACACTGTCACCTACATCAGTGATTAGGACTCTTATGTTTTTTGTGCTTGCTAATGCAGAAGCATTTCTAGCAGATAGAATTTGGGGGAGGTGCTTGTGTCTTGCTTTGTTAAATATTTTGATGGTCTCAAGGGGTACCTTGGTGCTATTGACTAAGTTGTGCCTCCCCAAAATTATTACACTGAAGCCCTATCTCCCAATGTGATTGTATTTGTAGGTGGAGCCTTTGGAGGTAATTAGGTCACGAGGGTGGTGTCCTTGTAATGGGATTAGTGCCCTTATACGAAGAGATAGGGGCTTCCCAGGTGGAGCTGGTGGTAAAGAATCCAAACCTGCCTGACAATGTGGGAGCTCCAGGAGACACAGGGTTGATCTCTGGGTTAGAAAGATCCCTGGAAGAGGGCATGGCAACCCACTCCAATATTCTTGCTTGGAGAATTCCATGGACAGAAGAATCTGGTGGGTTATAGTCCATAGAGTTGAAAAGAGTCAGTCGGAAATGACTGAAGTGGCTTAGCATACATGCACACAAGAAGAGATGCAAGAGAAAAAAGAACTTTCTCTACCACACAAGAAACCATCTACAAGCCAGGAAGAAAGCTTCCACCAGTAACCAAATCAGCTGGAACCTTGAACTTGGACTTCTCAGCCTCCAGAACCGTGAGAAATAAGTCCACGTTGTGTAAGTCACCCAGTCTAAGGTATTTTGTCATAACAGCCTGTGCTAAGACACTTGGCTAGATCCTTTTCCATCTGCCAGTCACCCCACTGAGCACCCTCCAGTTTGGAATAAAACA
Organism: Ovis aries; assembly: GCF_016772045.2. Taxonomy (NCBI): domain Eukaryota; kingdom Metazoa; phylum Chordata; class Mammalia; order Artiodactyla; family Bovidae; genus Ovis; species Ovis aries. Next base: position 22,086,796 of record NC_056067.1, on the reverse strand, counting down.
AATCCTTCTTTCCTTTAGGAGCAATGACAATAATCTGCTTCCCCAGCCTCCCTATTGGTGATCCTTTCAAAATATCCTCAAGAATGTTCTTCTGGGCCAGGCACAAACCAGCATTCCTCCAGCTGATTGTGATTTAAAAATACGAGTTATTGAAATGTTTAATTTGGTCCAAAGCTTGCCTCAGCTGCTTGATCTGCTAGATTAAAACAAAAGAAAAAAATTTAAAATCCTCCTAGGACTTTTCCAGACTTTCTCTGCTTTTGCCAGGCTGTGATCTAATCCTAGAAACCTCTTAAGGACTGTTTGGGCCTAGTTAGAGTTATTTAAGGCAGGCCGGCCACTCGCTCTGCAAGTGGCACTCAACACCTACCAATAATCAGATGCCTGGGACCTGGATGCTTATATTTAAATAGCAGCTGCACTTTATGACCTCAAGCTTGTTTAATCTGCCCTATAAACATTTGGAAGTTTCAGGAAAGCCCTTTGCATAGACAGAATAGAGTTGGTTAGGGAAGAATCAATTCGGATAAAGCCTTTCCCTGAGTGGGAACCAGCTTTAGAAAGATGCTAGGCGTGTTAGCCATTTTCCCTTAAACATTTAACTGTTTCTTCTAACTGCTTCCAGAAAACACAGACAGAACACTCCAAGAGAAAAGAGCCAAACATCATGGAAAAATGAAAGCAAACCCCCTCCCCTAGCCCCCACTGGAGGCACCTCACCTCTTCTTGCTGAGACTTTGCATGGGGGGCCAGCAGTCACACCTGCCTGGGTGCGCAGTCTGCTGAAAGGTACCTGCCTCTTCCTGAGGGTGACTTGCCCACCAGCCTGTTCCGCCCGCTCTTGCCTAGCTGCAGTCAGACCCAGATGTGAAAGAGATTACAGTTTCTGTAATTTTTTGTGAGAAAAAATAAAAATACTCCCATCTCCTCAGCATTCCCTGCAGTGAAACCAAGCCATTTAAAGAGAACCCATGGGAGGGGAGGGAAGGATTGGGAGTTTGGTAGATTAGCCAATACAAACTATTATACATAAAATGGATAAACATCAAGGCCCTGCTGTATAACACAGGGAACTCCATACTCAATATCCTGTGATCAACCATCATGGAAAAGAATATGTAGATGTATAGCTGAGTCACTTTGCTGTGCAGCAGAGAGAACAGGACCAGAGGAGTTGGTGCCTGATAGCCTGCTCCGGACAGTGCTGTCTCTGCAGTCCTGGAAACATCTGGAGTGTGGAGATGAGGCTCATCTCTCCTCAAGCTGGAAAAACATGCACAGCAAAGAGACTGCCAGGGACCTCGGGGAAGGCTCCAGACTTCCCAGCTCACCCTGGCCTTCCGAGGTTAATATTCCAAAGGTAAGGACTTCATCTGAACACCGTGTTCTGTCGTAAGCCCTCACTTTGCTGAATCACTCGCTTGATGATTTTTAGCAAGCTTGAGGCCAAGGGCAGCAAAAGGCCTGCAGACAGAAGACGCTACACCCAGAGCAGCAACTCTGTTCATTTGTGGCATCTCGTACTCGGACAAGTGCTTTTAGATCCATTCTCTTATATGATTTCTGCGATAAAGCTGCCCACAGAGGCCAGACAGTCAGTGACTGGCACCCCCGCTTGATGGAAGAGAAAACTGACAAATAGAGTTTAAGCAGCCAAAAGAAGGACCTTTAGGAAAATCTCCTGTAGGAGCCTCCGTGATGCCTTCCACGCTGTTGGGCACAAGTCAAGTCACTCAAATCATCCTTGCTTGTTCTACCACTTTGTAGCTGTGTGATCTTAGGTACATCTCATCCCATCACAGATTTCTGAAACATGGGGCTATGATCGTACCTACTTCATCAGGTTGCTGCAAGTAAATTATATAATTGTGTAGACCTCTTAGAATAATGCCTGGCTCATAATGTTTTTGTTGTCCAGTCGCCAAGCTGTGTCTGACTCTTCGTGACCCCGTGGACTGCAGCACAGCAGGCTTCCCTGTCCTTCACCCTCTCCTGGAGTTTGCCCATGTCCATGTCCATTGCACCAGTGATGCTGTCCAACTAACTCATCCCCTGTTGCCTTCTTCTCCTCTGTCCTCAATCTTTCCCAGCATCAGGGTCTTATCCAATGAGTCAGCTGTTCACATCAGGTGGCCATAAGAAGTACTCAGTCAATGTTGGAGAAGGCAATGGCACCCCACTCCAGTACTCTTGTCTGGAAAATCCCATGGATGGAGGAGCCTGGTGGGCTGCAGTCCATGGGGTCTCGAAGAGTCAGACACAACTGAGCGACTTCACTTTCACTTTTCACTTTCCTGCACTGGAGAAGGAAATGGCAACCCACTCCAGTGTTCTTGCCTGGAGAATCCCAGGGACGGGGGAGCCTGGTGGGCTGCCGTCTATGGGGTCGCACAGAGTCAGACACAACTGAAGCGACTTAGCAGCAGCAGCATAAGGGAAAAGAATCTGAAATTGGTATATACGTATGTGTAACTGAATCACTTTGCTGTACACCTGAAACTAACACAACATTGTAAATCATCGGTGCTTTAACAGAAGAAGAAAAGAAAGACAGGAAATCTCCGCTGCTCTTTAGTCTCCCATCTTCCCTGCTCTCCAATGGCCAGTAGAAGAGTCTCCCACTTTGGCTGCGATCGGAAGTAATGCAGATAGCATCTAATTTGATGTTTAGGGAATAAAGACAATCTGGAAGCTTTGGACCCACTTCTCTCTCGATATCTGACATTTTACTGTTTCTTTAGGATCAAGAGCTGTCCAGAGACCCAGGGGCAGAGACAGCTGGCACTCCCAATGTCTGCGTTCTCTTTGTGTTCCTGGGCCTTACATTAGGCCACTGGAATTTGGGAGTAATGGTTTACAAAGTTAGCCTGCCCCTGATTAATAAGGCCACAGTTTTGGCAAACTCTAAAGGAGTGGCTTAGCTGGATGCTGTGCTATGCTCTGTCACTTCAGTCCTGGCTTATTCTTTGCAATCCCATGGACTGTAGCCCACCAGGCTCCTCTGACATGGGGTTCTCCAGGCAAGAACAGCGGAGTGGATTGCCATGCCCTCCTCCAGGAGGAGATCTTCCTGGCCCAGGAATTGAGCTGGGGTCTCCTGCATTGCCAGTGGATTCTTTACCAGCTGCTACCAGGGAAGCCTGACTTAGCTGGGGTCACACAGCTAATTGGGGATTTGGGCTCCAACTTCTTGTTCAAAGCTCTGACTATTAAAAGCCTATTAAAAGATCACATCCATCAGTTCCTGAAGGCTCTCCAAAGTCAGATGGGTGGATGGATGGGTGGATGGGTGGGTGGATGGATGGGTGGGTGGATGAATAATGGGTAACTGCAGTGCTGGGATAGCAGCAGGGATTGCCAGTGGTTGGATAGATGGATGGGGTGGTGGATGGATGGGCAGATAGGTAGATGAGTGGGTAGGCAATATTCCCATGGTCACTTATCTGCTTAATTGTCTTCAGTTCAGAGAGGAAGTGATCATTCTTGAGTCCTCAGAGGGATGGGCAATCCTGTTTGGGGCTGTGAATCCTGACCAAGGGCAGTTGGATATAGATTGGAATCACTAGGAAAATTATCCACTCAGACTCACAGAGATCCCCATTCAGTCTTACAGTGGCCATTCAGCCTCTCAAGACAAAACAGAAGACAGCTCTCTAGATTGGCATTGGCCACAGAATAGATTGTATTGATCAAGAAATGGGGGGTGTATCAGCTGGCTGGGCCAACTCCATCCCATTCATCCGTGCTTATCTCCCCCACCGTGTTGAAGTGCAGGATGCTAGAGTCTACTCTCTGCCCAGGATCCTCCTTCTGCGGGGTGGTAGGGGCTGAGTCCCAGAGCTCAGTGCTCCGCGGGGACGCACCAGGCTCTCTGCTTCTGGCAAGCAGGCCCTTTAAGCCTGTCTTTATGTCCTTATCAGGACTCCACGGCAGGCCCAGGTGCCAGGCCTCATTCACTCAATTACCGTCTTCACAGGACACAATGCTCTCTTCTGAAAGCTTACACTGGGCGCAGATAGAGACACTTTCATGGCAAGGGTTCAGAGCTAAATCCTCTTTTGATACTGTCAGAAACTCCCTGCCAAGCTGACACTGTACGTTAGAGGGAAAAGAGCTCACCGGCGCAGAAAGCCGAAATTAAATTAAACAGGATATTAATACCTAGTCGTTAAGGAAATGATATTTCCTTTTTTTGATTCCTCCCTCTCTCTCTCTCTCTCCATGCCGAAGCCAAAAAAAAAAAAAAGCATCCCAGCTTGGCTGAATCAGCCAGACCCTGGGATTTTAAAAGCAAAACACCAACATGATTCCTCTCAAAGAAGAATCTTCAGCAGGGTCTCTTCCCCACCCCCACCAGCCGCCCCCCCCCCCGCCCCAAATCCATTCTCTGTTCTATTGAGATGCAGTCTGTTTAATCCCTCTGGAATAGAAGGAAATTGAAACTTCATGAAAATGGTGGGATTATGGGTGGAGGTTTTTTTTTTTTCCCTTCTCTAGTCTCTAAATTTTAAAAATTAAGGCTACATTACTTTTATAGTAGAAATTGTGTTTATATGAAGAAAAAAGAAAGCGCCCATGGCCTTCCCGGTGAGCCTGCCTTTCTGTGACATTTCTCTATCAAATACTTGGCTACGGATCATCATTAATAATAATGACTCTATTGTCATTGAGTCGTTAGTAAATGGTGTTCTTACGGCATTTTTTCCTGTGTCAGGCTTCGTGCCAAGCAGTTTATCTGAATCGTGTCATTCCACCCGCATGACAGTCACGTCAGGTAGATGACTCCTGGCATCTGCATTCTAAAAATGAGGTGTGCACCCAAGTTCACAGCGGTGTTATTCATAACAGCCAAAAGCGGAAGCAATCCAAATGTCCATCGATGGATGAGCAGATAACCGAAATGTGGTCTATACACACAATGGAACATTAGCCAGCTTTAAAATGGAAGGAAACTCTAACACCTGCTACAATAGGAAGGAACCTTGAGGACATCAGGCTAAATGAAATAAGGCAGACACAAAAGGACAAATACCACACGATTCCACTTATGTAAATTACCTAGAGCAGGAGTCCTCAGCTTCTGGGATCTAGTGACTGGGCGGTCTGAGACGGAGCTGATGTAATATTAATAGAAATAAACTGCACAATAAATGTAACGTGCTTGAATCATCTTGAAACCACCACCCTCCCAGGTCTGTGGAAAAATTGTCTTCCGTGAAAACGGTCCCTGGTGCCAAAAAGGTTGGGGAACCACTGAGTCAGATCCAAAAAAGCCTGGAAGTATTGCTTGGCTAAGATGGTATGGAAAACCCTGAACAAACTTTTTGGCTAGCCCAATAGAATGTGACTTGTCAAGGGCTGGGCAAGAGGATGGGAGGCGATAGAGTTTAACGGGTACAGAGGCTCAGTTTGGGGTTATGGAGAAGTTCTGGAGAAGGTGATGGTGACGGTGGCTTGACAACTCGAATGTGCTTAATGCCGCTGAAGTGCGCATCTAAAAATGGTTAAAAGGATGCATTTTACGCTAGGTATATCTCACCCCAGGAAAAAATACATGAAACAACTGAGACTCAAGCAGGTAAAATGACTTGTCCAAGGGCAACAGCCCGTCAGCGGCACAAGCAGACTCATCTACGCCAAAGCCGTGGGCTCGCCCTGCCAGAAATTCTGCTTCTCTGTGATAAAGCCCAGGTGCTGTCATGACAAGTCTCTCTCTTACACCCCAGACCCTCCCATGGATTTCTGTCACTGCTTAAAACACAATCCAAGTAGGAATACCGTTTAGAAATAAAAAGGGATAAATCAAAGATATGAGCTAAGACATGGGCAAATCTCAACAAAACCAAACAAACAAGAGAAAAAAACCGCTATACTCAGTGAAAGAAGCCAGACAGAAGAGATGCCATTTGTAGGGAACTTCCAGAACAGGTGTAGCTATAATGACAGCAGAAAGCAGATAGTGGTTGCCTAGGGTGATGAAAAGGCTCTCAAACACATTTAGAGTGATGGTGGCACCATTTGGTAAATTTACTTTAAAAAGCATTGAGTCATTCAGTTGAAAAGGGCAAATTATATACCGTGCAGAATATGCCTCAACAGTTACTTTATTTGAATACAATCCAAGTTCTAAAGGCTTCTCTGATGACTTTCTCCAATTTCCTTCCCCACTGCTCACTCCACTCCTGCCCCACTGACCTCTCCCCTGTTGCTTGAACACAACTACATATGTACCTCAGGGCCTTTGCACTGACTGATCCCTGTTCCTGGAATTACGTTCCCTTGGATATCCACACAGCTTCCTCACTCCATCCAGACCTCTACTCAGAGGTCGCCAAATCTGAGAGCCCTTTCCTGATCACCCTACCTAAAGGAGCCCTCCTAACCACTCTGTCCCTTTAAGCTGCTTCATTTTTCTTCTGAGCATGTAACACAGCAGCCTCCTGACCTGTTATATCTTTGTTTACTCTCTCCCCACATAGAAACGTAAACTCCACGAGAGAGCAAAGACTCTGTATTTGTCCACCGCAGGACTTCCAGAGCCTGGAACAATGCCGGGCATGCGCTGGGTATTCAGTATGAATATGTTGAACAAACAGATGAATCATCGATTAAGAAAGTAAAAGCAACTCCCTTGGTAAATATCCTCACCCTGCTGGGAAAACAAGGCTTCCCCGGTGGCTCAGTGGTAAAGAATCTGACTGCCAATGCAGGAAATGGGAGTTCGATCCCTGGGCGGGGAAGACCTCCTGGAGAAGGAAATGGCAACCCACTCCAGTATTCTTGCCTGGAAAAATCCCAATGGACAGAGGAGCGTGGCAGGCTACAGTCCATGGGGTTGCAAGAGTCAGACACAACTTAGCAACTAAACAACCACAGTTTGGGAAAACCAGCTCCTTTTCTCATCTCTGTCCCTCTCGAGTCTGCTGGCCTCCACATCGTGGGGTGGACATTTCTAGTCACCCCTCATCTTTAGCAAAGTCCCAGGGAAATCATGGACATTAATCTCCCGGAGAAGGTTCCCCTCTGGGCTAAGGTGAGGTGGCCTTTCTGATAAGCCAGACACATTCCTTGGCACTCAAAGTCACTCTCATTATCCTGAACGTAGACGTCTGTGTTTAGACCTTGAGTTGAGGAGCCCAAAGATTCCCCAGGCCCATCCCAGTCCGGGAGAAGCTTGCAAAGACCACCAAGGGAAGGAAGCCACTATTTCTGCCAGGGGCTCTCCTAGTCCTGGAGAATGCCTGACTGCCCAGTGACTTCCTGTCCTCCTAGGAGACTCAGAAATGAGTCCAGCAAAACAGATTTAACTTCTCTTGGGTCACCCTTGTAAATCACATCCGGGTATAGAAAGATTTCAGAGAAGTGGGCCTCCAAGGTCAGAGAGATCCAAGAAATGCTGAATCCCCAAGGGCTCTGAGAAGTCCTGTAAGGGAACTTGGTCTGATGGTTTATCTCAACCTTTCCTAAATGAACTTGACCACAGAGCCCATCTCTCCTCTTCTTTTGCCCACTGAGCTATATAACATGGTAATATTCTTAGAATCTCAGGGCAAACTTTGAGAAATGGTGGTTCCAGTCTAGGAGAGAAATTTGAGTCCCAGAGAGGAGATGGGACCCATCCCAAGGTTACAGAGCTGGGACCAGAAGGCAGATATTCCAGCTCCCAATCCCTTTCTTTCATAATGAACCTTCATTTTTAGATACCCCACAGATACAAGACGTTGTGCTAGATACAGAAGAGAACCAATGTGCCCTGTTTCCCAGAGTTTACCCTTGAGAATGGTAGAAGTACCGAAGAAGACACTTAAAACTCTTAACTGCAGCACTGTGATCATTCTGTATTCACCAGCATTTATTGAGCATTAACTATATCCAGTGCATTATGCCTACTGCTTCACACACATCAACTCTTTTCACAGGACACTAGCTCAGTGAGGAAGCGCCATTTTACAGATGGGAAAACTGAGGCTTGGCAAGGTTAACTGACTGGCCCAGGACCACGTAGCTAGCAAGGCTTGGAGCCTGGATTTGCCCTTCAGTTGTCTGACTTCAGAGCTCATGTTCTCAGCCTCCTTGTGACCGCTGCCCCTCACCAGTCCCCACCAGAACATTCCTATACCCCTAAAGTTAAGAGTTTTATAAATCCCCCTAATTAAACTCTCCCCCAGGTCTCTAAATGAATAGATCTGAGAAGCTGCAGCTTTTAAAAAATTATTTATTTATTTATTTATTTAGGCTGTCCTGGGTCTTCGTTGCAATGCACAGGCTTCTGATTGTGGGGGCTTACGCAGAGCATGGGCTCTAAAGCATGTGAGCTTCAGTAGTTGGGCACACAGGCTTAGTTGCCCCAACAAGCGTATGTGGGATCTTCCCAGACCAGGGATTGAACCCATGTCTCCTGCACTGCCAGGCCGAGTCTTAACCACCAAACCTCCAAGGAAGCCCCATAGCTCAGCTTTTTAAGCTTCACATCCTTTGTGGATTCCACGTAAGGAGGGGCTGGGGGAGAAGTCAGTTGACCTGGGCCAGAGTTGGGCTTGTTCTCAAGGTGCTGTCTCCACGCCTGTGGCTGGGTGGCCCTTAAATAATAAAAGGTACTAGATGGGGTGGACAGAACTTTGTTCTCTGAGGTCCACATCTGCAAGGGCACACTCACTGTCTCACTATTTGTTTTCTCTCTTCTAGTAAACTGAGCTTCTCTGACAAGCTCCTGGCACAGAACCCTGCGGAATGGAGACCAGCAGAAAGATTGATCCTCCATAAATCAGTACAGTTCAGACTAACAAGTAATTATGTGATTGCAACAAGCTCTGTCAGAGGGGGCAGACCGTGGCCGGCAGTAGCTCTGTTCGCCTGACACACAGCCTCCATCCCATGTGCTTTGTAGTTGCTGCTATTCGCTTTTTTCAAACAAAAATCACAAGATCAAAATTCATGGAAAATAAAAACAAATATAGCGCCAACTGGAAGTAGATGTTGCCTTCCCCTAGTGTGCGCTGAATGAATGCATTTGTCAGGAGACGACCAGTGTACAGGGCTGCCCTGTTAAGTGCTCAGGTCAAGGGCACTACTGTACTCTTACACATACTTGGCACGTTTTTTCTGCTTGTGAATTTCTGATGACTCCATTAGCATATACTATTAGGATGAATCATAGGAAGTTGCCATTGACTGTTTCTGATCTATACAGATGGCAGTTTCTTGTGGTTTGGCCGCATAGCATCATTCCCATTTTGCTGATGAGTAAATTGAGGTACAGAGAAGGGAAGTCACTTGCCCAATACTCCCAGAGTGATGGAATCAGGATTCCAAACTGGGCAATCTGTGGTACGAGGTCAGGCTCTGAATCACCCACTGGCCTCCAGACTGTCTTGTCAGAGTAGTCCTGTCACTGGTGGGCTTTGTTTTGTCAGGGGGATATGTGATCTGATAGATTAAGAAAGAGCAGCCAGGAGCCTGACCCATCTTAGGGCCAGCAGACCAAGAAAGTCACTTCCAGATGCCTCCTCCAGGTAGCCCAAAGGATCTTGTGGCCTCAGCTAGCTTCTTGACTGAAGAAAAGTGTAGTTATGTGCCCCTGGAGCTGGGAGGTGATGGTGGAAGTGGACATACCCATAATTCCTTATTGTTGCTGGATCACTCTGGGGAATACAGACCACATTTGCTCTCAGAGGACAATATCCTCTGTTAATGTCCCAGCATGTATGGCGGAAGGGCTCCTAAGCAACATTCCTAACTTGAAAATTCCTTCCAATCAAAATCCACCAGTTCCTTTCCTACCATCTTGGAGGTTTCTAGACAGTGGGAAACTCCAAGCCAAGCCAAGGCCAAGCCCCCAAGTCACAGCCTTAGAGTTCTTGGGCACCCACTGGGCTCAGATCCAAAGGGCCCAGTCCACTGGTCACTTTCAAATGCCAACTCAGAGCTGAAAAATGAACCTGGGCACAGGACCAGGGTTCAAGCTGTGGGAGCTAAGGGTTGAAAGCTGGTGCACTTTCTTTCTTTAATAATTTCTGTTTTCTTATTCAAAATAAGAAATTTCCATATGAAAGAAACTTGGTGATTTAAATACAAAAATCAGCTGATCTTTATAACAATCACAGGAGGATCCATTCTACACAGAGGGGAAACTATGACCCAGATTGTACTGTATTCAAGGTCATGCAAACAAGAACCTATAAAGCTAAGACTCAAACTGAAATGTACTTTTTATTATGATGATTTTTCGAGTCTTAGCAGCGACAATCAGCAATCAAGCCTCTGGAAGCTCTGTCCTTAGCCCCTGGGAGGGACGAGAGCTCTGAGTGGGCACATTCCCGTCCAGGCACAAGCTGGTGAATACACACTGTTCCGACCCTTCTCCATCCATTCCGGAGAGACATCTGGGCCCAAGAACTCTTATCTGATGCACACAGCTTCCCACGCCCACACTGCACTCTATTTCTGATTTAATAGTTAACACGGGGCCTCCAAACACAGCCCCAGTGGGCAGAGTCAAAATGAAGGAAAACCAAAAACCTGTCATTCCCCTTCTTTCTTCATTTTCTCCCCAATTTTGGCAGGCAGATGATGGTGAGCAGGACATTGGGAGTTAATATTTGAATCCCCTTCCCTGGTAGCGCCCGCTCCCTATGTCTCTGTCTTTTGTGCAAGTTTAATAAAATAAATTTTGAATATCAATAAGGTGGGTCCTATTTTTCTTGGCATGTCCCGGCCCTGCTCCATCCTTCTTTTGCAGAAGTCATGCTACAGACAGATCACTTTTCCACAGATCATTGATGTAGTGCCGCGAGGACTGCAGATGATTTGCTAAAATGCTCCAAAGGTATTCAAATTTCTTTAAAGAAGAAATTCAATTTATGTGCATTTATATTACAATGTCTGTCAGGAAGAAAGGTTATAATCACCAGCATATTTCAGATTTACATTTTCTTCTGTACATGAGGTAATGGTATTAGAGGAAACTCTGAAGCTCAGAGTTGAATTGGATGCACGGTCCTATTTTCATTGCTGCTAAAAGCAGGTTTTTGAAGTTCTGGAGGAAAGCATATGTTAGCATATGTTAGGGAAATAGCAAGAACAGGAGGCCGGGTGGCTGAGAGTTTAAAACATTTGTCTTTCCTTCTGGCCTCTCCATGTGGGGCACAGACAGGCTATTTCTCTATACCTCGAACCCTCGGGAAGCCATTTGGGGTTTCAGCAGCTGACACCAGACTCAGGAACACAGAGTCCAAGCCGAATGGGGCTGTTCCAAGGGCACTGGCCTTCCTCACCGTGGGAGCACCCAGAGAGCCAATGCAAGGCTCCAGTAAGCAGAAGGTGGTGAACCACTCACGGCCCCAGGAAGCAATCCTGGGTCCTAGATATTTTAGAATTACTTCCAGGGCTTTCTTCTGGGAAAAAATGTCTCCATCGTAGGTGCTCAGGTAGTTTCCGACTTCAGCTCTGACCAACTGATGGGCCCGTACCAGCAAGATGGCAGCTGACCCTGCTTCATGTAAACAAAGGGCCGAAGACTCTGTTTCCTTTCTAAGATCCCAAAGCTGGTAGCAGTCCAAGCCAGGATTCCAATCCAAGAGGTCTGTTTCCACCAGCCACTGTGTTAATCCAGTTGCCTTGGGCTAGCCAGGTGGAGAGCACATTTGGGTTTCTTGAGCTATGCTCCCTAAATAAGGATCTGTGGGAAGCTGAGTGGACAGATGTCCCTTCTCGACACTGACCAGGTCCTCAGCATCTCACTCTTCTGCTTCATGGTGGAGACACGGACACCTGGCCTCACTACTTCCAAACCATGCGTTAAAAAGATATTCAGTGAGGGCTTCCTTAGTGGCTCCGTGGTAAAGAATCCACCTGCCAACGCAGGGGACGCGGGGGCAATCCCTGGTCCGGGAAGATCCCACTTGCTGCAGGGCAACTAAGCACAATTACTGAGTCTGTGCTCTAGAGCTGGGAGGTGCGACTACTGAAGCCCTCAGGCCCCAGAGTCTCTGCTCCACAACAAGAGAAGCACGGCGACCAGGAGCCCATGCCCTGCAACCAGAAAGTAGCCCCTACTCACTGCAGCCAGAGAAAAGCGATGAAGACCCAACGTAGCCAAGGATAAATAAATAACTATATAAAATTATTGTAAATTTCTTAAAGAAAATATTCAGTGAGGGAAGAAAGACAGTGTTTCTCCAGCTTCTCTTCCATAATTAATACATACTTTGTTTGAAGACTATTTTTAAATAAATATCACCACTTCTTCTATTGTGTTACCTCCTAAAACAGAAGCAATTAACCACTGAGTGTAGAATATTTGGGAACTATTTAAAATACATAGACAAGCTGGGAAAAAAATAACTCAAAATCAGTCTTAGTTCTACTTCCCAGAGGTAACCATTGTTAACATTTTGGTATAACTCTTTCTGTGCATTTTATACACATCTGTACTGTAACATGTTTTATATAAATACATTTTTCATAAAAGCAAAATCACACTCAGTCGGTTATTGAATGTTGGTTTGCAACAGATTTTGAACATCTTTTTATATCATTGCGCGCTGTGCTTGGTCTCTCAATCCTGTCTGACTCTTTGTGACCCCATGGACTGTAGCCCGCCAGGCTCCTCTCTCCATGGGGATTCTCCAGGCAAGAATACTGGAGTGGGTTGCCATGCCCTCCTCCAGGGCATCTTCCTGACCCAGGGATCGAACCCAGGTCTCCCACATTGCAGGTCGATTCTTTACCATCTGAGCCACCAGGGAAGCCCCATATCATTGAGTAGTCTTCTCCAAAAAGTTTTAACAGCTGCATAACATTCCTTTCTACGGCTATAACTTAAAAATATTTGATAAATCCCCTCTTATTGGAAATGGGGGTTGTTTCCTATTTTTCTCTAATACAATCAGTACCATAATATACTTCTGTGTAGCTAAATCTTAGCGTACAGCCACAGTTATTTACTTAAGACAAGTTCCTAAAAGTGAAATGTGGACTCACAGGATATGTGTATTTTTCATTCTTTTTATCAAGATTGCTACATTGTCTCTAGAAAGTTTGTATCGCTTATTTTGTCATCAGCAGGGGTAAGATTCCATGTTTCATTGCTGTGAAGTCTCGACTCAGTTGCTTAAGAAACCCTCTGATAAGTTATTATTCCACCTGAAAAGATGACAGATTTCTTGGGAGCCTGACTTTCGTCTGGGGGAACAGGAAAAAAATCACCTTTGGTTAACAGAGGATTGGGGGAGAGTTCATGAGAAAGAGTCCATGGCTTGTAAACAGGTCTTCATGGGACACCTATGAGTCTTTTAGGTGACACGAGAGCTAAGGCTCAGATTTTATTTTCTGATTCACTAGGAATCACTAAAATATGATAAGATGATAATTCCTAGCTGGGTTGTCACCATGAAAGGGAAGATCTTTTGTGCTTAAAAAAAAAAAAAATGGTAATACCAAATAGGAGTTGGATGAAACAGTCCAATATACATCTTCCCCCAGTCCATGAACAAGCAGAGAATTGGAGGAGAGTGAGCAACTAAAAGGAAAGACACAGAGGTTGGCTTAGAATAACAATACCATTACTCTTCCTGGTGCTGCGGGTTGGCTGGGCAGTTCTTCCATGGGTAATGCTTGGCCTCAGTCATGTCAGCTGGGCTGGAAAACCCCAGAAGACCTGTCACAGTGGCTGCTGATTGGGGTGCTTTGTGCCCCTCCAGGTGTCTCTCGCCCTTTCAAAGGCTAGGCTGGAGATGAAGGTCTCTGCCTGATGCTTTTGGGGCCATGTTCTAAGAAGGCCAAGGCAGAAACTACAAGGCCCCTTAAGGCCTAGGCTCCAAACTTGCCCACTCTCACTTTTTAAAAAATTTATTTTTGTTGTGATAAAATACTTTTAACATACAAGTTGCCATCTTAACCATTTTTAAGTGTACAATTCACTGAGATTAAGTACATTCACTTTTGGGGGCCACCATCATCACCATCTATCTCTAAGAACTTTTCCACCTTTCCAAACAGAAACTCTGTACCCATTAAACACTAGACCCCATTCTTCCCACGCCCTAGCTGTTGGTAACGAGCCTTCTACCTCTGCCTCTATGAGTTTGACTATTCTGGGAACCTTACAGAAGTGGAGCCTTTGTGTAACTGGCTTATTGCTCTTAGCATCATGTCTTCAAGCCTCATCCTTGCATGTGGCAGAGTGCCCTTCTCTTCCCACGCTGAATAACATTTCTTGTATGTGTGTATCACATTTGGTTCATTCATTCTTCTGTCCGTGGACACTTGGGTTGTTTCCACCTTTTGACTGTTGCAAATAATACAACCTCACTTCTGCTACATTCTTCAGGTCAAAGCAAACCCCAAGGACAGCCCAGACCCAGGAGGGGAGAGGGATAGATCAGTGGATGGGAGGAACAGCAGCATCACATTGTGAGACCCATGGATGTAGAGAGGCCAGATTCCTTAGGACCATTGTATAATTCTCATCTCCTACAGATGCAAACGATAGAACTGACATCGAGAGAGATCTCGACCGAAGCACAATGAAATGAAACAGGTGATGAATGCAAAGTCCAGGATTGTTAGTTCAAAGAGTAAATTGCACGTGCAGAGTAAAAGGAACGCAGGTGCATTGGGGGTGGATTTGGGGTGAGAGAACTCTGCTTCCTTCCAATTCAAAGATGCAATGAGTTTAGTGCTGTGCTTATGAGTTAAATAGAAACAAGCTCTGTGTCATGCGTGGGCTGCTCTGTACAGCGGGGGTCCCCAGGCTTTTTAGCACCAGGGACTGGTTTCCTTTAAGACAGCTTTTCCACAGACCAGATGGGGGGGATGGCTTCGGGATGATTCAAGCATGTTACATTTATGGTGCACTTCATTTCTACTATTATTATCTCAGCTCCACCTCAGATCACCAGGTATTAGATCCTGGAGGCTGGGGACTCCTGCTGCACAGAAGTATTGAAAAAAGGGCAGGAAGGGGAGCAGAGGGTCTAAGTCCTAGTCTCCCCAACTCACCAGGCTACCAATCATAAGCTAATCCCTACCTTCTCTGCACTTAATGTTTTCTCAGCAGTAAAATGGAAATCATGGCATCTAGCTTGCCACAAATAGAAGAACTAATGTTTGTGAAAGTCATTAAAAAAGGAGAAAATATTATTGTGTATGGATCCTTCCTGCATCCCCGGGTGATCTCTTTCAAGTAGC
The DNA here is from genome assembly GCF_016772045.2 of Ovis aries. NCBI lineage: Eukaryota > Metazoa > Chordata > Mammalia > Artiodactyla > Bovidae > Ovis > Ovis aries. The sequence goes on along the minus strand of NC_056067.1, from coordinate 22,071,607 downwards.
CACAGGCTCTGTTTTGGTGTCTCACTCTCCCTTTCTTCCCATCTGGGGTCACTGACAATGGTCTTGTCTTTGCTCTATCTGATTTCTCTCTGAAGTACAGCCAGGTGCCCCCCGCCTCAAAAGACTAAAGAGCTAAGTTTACCAGGATGCTTCCTGGTACATTTTGATTTCAAAGTGCGCTGCAGGGTCTGATGCATGTTAAACAGTAACGGCAACCACAACAGAAACAGCCCAGCTGCCCCAGCCTCCTTGCTATCCACCATCTATTTTCCTGTTTCCCTGAGAGGGGTGGATGAACAGATGCCCCCAGAGGACCATTCAGAGCAGAAGGAAGCTGCCTGCCTGGTCATGCGTGCGTGCGCTCTCAGGCACTCAGTCGTGTCCGACTCTTTGCAACCCATGGACTGTAGCCCAGCAGGCTCCTCTGCCCATAGAATTCTCCAGGCAAGAATACTGGAGTGGGTTGCCATGCCCTCCTCCAGGGGATCTTCCTGACCCAGGGACCAAACCTGCACCTCCTGCGTCTCCTGAATTGACAGGCAGATTCTTTACCACTGCGCCACATGGGAAGTCCATCTGCCTGGTCACTACCCTTCAAATAGAAGGCCCTGAATTACAAAGCAGGAGCAAGGCAGCCTCCCTGCACCTCAGTTTCTTCATCTGTAAAATGGGGATGATGCTGGGCCAGGATTAAAGATGAAGTGAGGGAAGGTGGGTTACAAAAGTGTAGAGGAGGATGTTTTGTTATTTAAAATGTTGATAACGTGTTCCTCAGAAGTTTTTTGCATTGATGTTTTAAAGTGGCTTTAAAATAATTTCTTTTGGGACTTTCCTGGTAGTCTGATGGCTAAGACTCTGTGCTCCCAATGAGGAGGGCCTGGGTTCAATCCCTGATCGGGGAACCGAATCCCACATGCCTCTGGACTAAGAGTTCAGATGCTGCAGCTAAGATCCTGCAGAGCCAAATAAATAAATAAAAATAAATAATTTTTTTAAATGTGTTCTTTTTAAATATGTATTTCTTCATTCATTCATTTATATATTTGGCTATGCTGAGTCTTAGTTTCAGCATGCAAAATCTTTGATCTTCCTTGCGACATGTAGGATCTAATTCCCTAACCAGGGATTGAACAACCTGGGCCCCTTGCCTTGAGAGCTTGGAGTCTTAGTCACTGAACCACCAGGGAAGTCCCTAAAATATTGCCTTGATTATTGAGTTTGGGGTACTTCCTTAAACTGGGAGCCTGCGTGAGTGACTCACTTGCCTCATCCTAGGCTTGGTCTTGCATGGCAGTGCCAATCTCATGGGGTTGCTGCAGAGACTAAATGAGCTGATGCCTGGGAGTCAGTGATGGGCACCCAGCAAGCACCAGACAGGTGAGCTGTGGTGACAATCACTGCGTTCTTATCACCCATCCTCCTGCCTGGATCTGGAAACCACGGCTAAGAGAGGTCACACCACCTACCCAAGCCACCCATGCCCAACTACAAAGACATCCTTCCAGTCTATGTTCCTCCACGGAGAGTCACAGATGAAGGAGGAAATGGCAACCCTCTCCAGTATTCTCACCTAGAAAATCCCATGGACAGAAGAGCATGGGAGGCTACGGCCCACGGGGCCGCAAAGAATCGGACACAACTGACTAAGCAGCGGAGTCACAGGGGCAGGAAGCATAGCTTGGGAGGGCAAGAGAGAAGCCATCTTTTTCCCAGGCTAGATAAGCTTTGTCTTTTTTTCCCTTTAGACAAGGTTTTACATGTTGCTGTCCCCAGAAAGGGCCTCTGTCCAGGGATATAGGCCCCTAGTTTAGGTCAGGCACAACTGCCCACCATCTCTTCCCAAGGTGCCAGGTATAGTGCCAGCAGATGCCTCTGTCATGGAGCTGCTGTATGCGCCTCGCCCATGTCCTCCACTGGGCCAGGCCAGAACTCCTCCCAGGAAGGCACATCTCTCTCACACTCTGTCCCTGCGGCCCCAGGCAGAAGCTGGCACAGAGCGGACACCCTCAGAACACTGGCAGAATGAAAGTACATGCGAGGGCTTCCCTGGTGACTCAGAGGTAAAGAAGCTGCCTGCCAGTGCAGGAGACGCAGTTCAATCCCTGATCAGAGAGGCTCCCACGTACCTTGAAGCAGCGAAGCTCGTGTACCACAACTATTGAGCTGCTGAACTCACGTGCTGCAGCTCCGGAAACCTGCACGCCCTGGAGCCCGTGCACCACAGCAAGAGAAGCCTCTGCCCTGAGAAGCCCGTGCACCACAACTGGAGAGTAGTCCCCGCTCCTAACTAGAGAAAAGCCTGAGCAGCAGTGAAGATGCAGCACAGTCAAAAATAGAATAAATGAATAAAGTAAATCCTCTGAAATGGAGACAGTATTAAAAAGAAGAAAGATAATAGCCACAACATTATGAGAGTAGATGACGTTATCTCAGGGTTTCCTGGGTTTCCAATGTGTGCTTGAGGCTGTACATACGTCACTTGTAATCTTGACAGCATCTCTGCCAAGTACCTGTTATGGACCCATCTTCCAGATGAGGAAAGTGAGGTTCAGAGGCATCAGATAATTTGCCCAGAGCCACACACCAGTAAGTGGCAGGTCTGGAATTCCAGCCAGGTGGGCCTGACTCCAGTAATGCATTTTTCCCACAATTCCATTTTTGTGTCTTTAAAAAAAAAAAATCTTTCCATCTGGGTTCCCATTCCTAGTTGAATACTCTCCATCTGACAGTCTGTCTCTCCACTGCTCAGCTCCCATCCCCCACCAGATGTTCCAGAATGAAACTATCTGAGAAAACGAGCTGAATTTCTAAAAACTTCCATCCAAACGTCTGGAAGGCTCTTGCATGGGTGATTAAATTAAGAGAAAGTATGCTTCAACAGAAAGTGCCCCTGCCAAATTGAATTCTTGTTCATCATGTTGTTTTTGGATAAAGAACAGGACCCTCCATGCATGGTTAGGGCTGAGAGCACTCTGCCCCCAAGAGCCCAAAAGAAAGTGCACAGGCTCTCTGGGGCCCAGGGCACAGGACCCTTCTTCTGAATTTAATTTCTGAAGCTCCCTTAGGGAAATGTCTCCACTTGCACCATCCCGGACCATCTGATCATCCCTCCACTGCCTCCAGATCACACAGCAAAGATGAAGAGGGGCTGCTGGCACCAAGAGGCTTGCCACAGCTGCTCAGAGTGTGGTCCCTGGAAGGCAGCAGCAGCAGCACCTGTGAGCTTGTAGAAATGCAGATTTTCAGGCCTCCTGCACTCCTGACTGATTGAGTCAGAAACTCTGTGGCTGGAGCCCAGAAATCTGTGTTGTTCTCAAGTCTTCCAGGGGATTCCCATGCCACATCGGCCTTCAGCATTTTCATATGATGGATTTCCTTCCTGAAGGAAAGAGTTCTCTCTGATCTTGGCCAAGATGAAGAATTTAGGGTCCCAGAAGAAGAAAGAAATTATCTCAATCTTGTATGCGAAGCCTAGAGAGGAAGTGATATAATGGAAAGAACGAAGAGCAGAAACAGGGGCCCAGTGAGAACGAGATGCTGCTGCAGGTGATCAAAGGACAGGGGTCAGAGCTGAAAAAGACCAACATTTCTTCTTTGGTCTTCTTCAGTGCCGCCCACTGAGCTGGCCAAGAGAGCTTTCCAAGTCACAGATCTCTGATGTCACTCCCTTCCGAGGCTCACGCCATCAGCCTCAGACTCGAGCCTGAAACTCCGTAGCACAAGCCCTCTGTAACCTGGCCCCACTGCCTCCCCTAATGCTGAGCACTCACTGGTACTCACAGCTTCTGGTTCCCACCCTCTGCCTGGCCTCTTGGTCTCCAGACTCTGTGTGCCTTTCTTGCTGCCTGAGATTACTCATCTCCTGGAGGCATCTGCTCCCAAGGGGTCAGCCCCAACAGTCATGGCACTCACTACTTTCCCCTAACCTCCACCCAACTCTGTTATAAAAGATGTCTGCTGCTAAGTCGCTTCAGTCGTGTCCGACTCTGTGTGACCCCATAGATGGCAGCCCACTAGGCTCCCCTGTCCCTGGGATTCTCCAGGCAAGAACACTGGAGTGGGTTTCCATTTCCTTCTCCAATGCATGAAAGTGAAAAGTAAAAGTGAAGCTGCTCAGTCGTGTCCGACTCTTCACGACCCCATGGACTGCAGCCTACCATGCTCCTCCGCCCATGGGATTTTCCAGGCAAGAGTACTGGAGTGGGGTGCCATCGCCTTCTCTGATAAAAGATGTCTATCCACAGTCAACTCTTTTGATCAAGGGATGAAGCTTCAGCAATGCCATGTCATTCAGTGATGGCCACCAGGAGTTATTCAGAAAAAAAGCTGCTACCACGTAGGATGCTCAGCTGGGAATGAGCGAAGTTTGGGGGCCTTGTACTGGCTTAGAAATTATTCCGTGCACCCCACCATCCCAAGCCCCTCTGATCCATGATGAAGGCACACCTCTACTGTCATGTTCCAAAGAACCCCTCCTTTCTTCCAGGTCGACTTTCCTAACTGCCACCTGTGTTGAGCCTCTGAGAAGCAGGACCTCCTCTGTTAAGAAATTACAGCCAACTTCTACAAGAAAAATTCTGGGCTTTTACCTTGACCCTTACTCATGAACGGGGCTCAGCTGGTAAAGAATCCACCTGCAATCCGGGAGACCTGGGTTCGCTCCCCGGGTTGGGAAGATCCCCTGGAGAAGGTAATGGTTACCCACTCCAGTATTCTGCCCTGGAGAATTCCTTGGACTGTATAGTCCTTGGGGTCACAAAGAGTCAGACACAATTGAGTGACTTTCACTTATTCGTGAAACAGCTCAATTTAGTCGCTCAGTCATGTCCGACTGTTTGTGACCCCATGGACTGAAGCACACCAGGATTCCCTGTCCAGCACTAACTCCTGGACTTTCCTCAAACTCATGTCTCGCCTCCTTCTTCTCCTACCTTCAATCTTGCCCAGCATCAGAGTCTTTTCCAATGAGTCAGTTCTTAGCATCAGGTGGCCAAAGTATTGGAGCTTCAGCTTCAGCATCAGTCCTTCCAACAAATATTCAGGACTGATTTCCTTTAGGATTGACTGGTTTGATCTCCTTGCTGTCCAAGGGACTCTCAAGAGTCTTCTCCAACACAGTTCCCCAGGGATCAAACCCAGGTCTCCCAAATTCTTTCTTTCTTTTTTTTTTTTTTTTTTGTCCCAAATTCTTTATCATCTGAGCCACCAGGGAAGTCCACTCACGAATGAAATTGTTGGTAATTATTACTCAACTTGCTTTAATATTTAACCAGCATCTTGGGCAGGGGAGCACTTGCTTTCCATTGATTTTTAAAAAATTTATGTATTTCATTGGTTATTTTGGCTATTCTGGGTCTTCACTGCTGCAGGCAGGCTTTCGCTTGTTTCTGCAAGCTGTGGATACTCCCTCGTCACTGTGTGCAGGTTTCTCATTGCAGGGGCTTCTCTTGTTTCAGAGCACAGGCTCTAGGCACACGGGCTTCAGAAGTTGTGGCTGTCAGACTCAGTAGTTGCAGCACATGGGCTTAGCTGCCCCACCGCACTTAGGATCTTCCCGGACCAGGGATCGAACCGGTGTCCCCCACATTGGCAGACAGATTGTTAATCACTGGACCACCAGGGAAGCCCTTTTTCATTGATTTTTACAATGCGTGCTGTGCTTAGCCACTCAATCGTGTCTGACTCTGTGACCCCATGGTCTGTAGCCTGCCAGGCTCCTCTGTCCATGGGGAGTCTCCAGGCAAGAATACTGGAGTGGGTTGCCATGCCCTCCTCCAAGGATCTTCCCAACCCAGGGATTGAACCCAGGTCTCCCACATTGTAGGTGGATTCTTTACCATCTGAGCCACCTGAGAAGCCCAAGAACACTGGAGTGGATAGCCTATCCCTTCTCCAGGGGAACTTCACAACCCAAGAATCGAACCAGGGTCTCATGCATTGCAGACAATTCTTTACCAGCTGAGCTCCCAGGGAAGCCCGATTTTTACAATGGTTTTCCACAATCTGACATAACTTTGAGACATCTTTTCCCAACTTTCCAAACCACAGTGGACATGTGCCTTGCAGAGCCCACTCATGGTAGCCCAAAGCAGCAAGCTTTGTGACCCTGGGACACACCCAAGGGAAGAAGTGCCCAGCAGCTGCAGAGGACACCTGGCAGAGGAAGGCTCCCAGAGAAACGAGGAGGAAATTAACAAGGATGACAAAATCGGGAAAGAGCCGACAGCAGGACCCAAACGGTTAAGTGGCGAGGGGGAGGCTGGATCCTGTGCCAGCTTATGGTGAAGTGACACATGGTTCTGCTTTGCGTGACCAGTTTTTACTTTTAACATTGAGGATTAAAATTAAGTGCATTACCACAGATCAGTTTACAGGGATTTGGTACATCTGTCTTGGAAATGTAAAACAAAACTGAGTAACATCATTATATGTATTAGCAGAATTGGGGAAAGGTATCAGTAACAGCCTGGACCGCCTCCATGCCACCTCCTCTTTCAGCAGTCCTCACACTTGGAAGGCGTTTGGCTGGGGCTGGCGGAAGAGCTACCCCTTCAAAACTGCAAGGAGGCACTGAGATGCAGTCCAGACCCCTCGGTGGCCAGGTCCCCAAAGCAGCCACCTCCTCAGCAGAGGCCCCAGCCAGTGTTTCCCCCACGCTGCACCCCATGGCTGGCCCGACACCCCTCAGTGCCTCGCATGCCAAGAGCTTCACGCTGACCCTGGAGGTCCAGCCAGAAGGGAAAAGACTGGCAAGTTCGATTATTGCTTCAATAATGAGCGAATGGTTTCTGGTTTGCTATTTACACTGCTCTCCGGGAGAGAAAACAAGTCGTCCAACTGAAGTCCTCCAATTTCTACTATTTATCCAAGATTACACATCTAATCCCATAATAAAACACCATTCCTGCCCAGAAAGCAGAGTGATTGCCTACAGATGTGCCCAGACCAAAACATCTGCACATCAGGAATGGCCACGGGCAGGATAGCTTATCTACCCTGGGCTGATGACCGAAAGGGCTAATTAACTTCTGGAACTTTCTGAGTGGAAATCCCAGACAGGGGATGAAGAAGGCAGCCTGGTGACAGAGGCCCTGCCCGTTAACAGAAGACCGCACCAGGCCTGCCTTCAAGTCACACCTTGTAGGAGGATGAAGCTTGGCCCCAACGGCACGCCGTCACTGACACATGAAAACAAAATGCTTTCCTAATGCGCCTGGCACAGCATCAGGAAAAGACCTCATCTGAATTTTTATTCCACTGACAAATGATGTGCGTCCCAGCCTTTATCTAGCTGCTTAGATTCAATATCTGAGTGCTGCAAAGATTTCTTAATTTGCTCGTTTCTCTTGGTACCGTTTAGACAGAGAGCTTAGAATGAAAACGTATCGCGAGGCATAGACAGCTGTCTACCTTTTCATCGCAAACCCCTGGAAATCGCTGGGCCCCCTTGGATCACATCACAGCATCATCTCAGCTCTACCTTGATTTGTCTCTCTATCTACTGTTTAGAAATGTAACCCAATCACCAAGCCCAACAAGCAGTCTGTTTATTATTACTTTTGATCGAAAGGTTCATAACACCCTGTAATGTGTGTGCATTTTTTATTCCGTTTGGCTACTAGACACTGAAGCCATTTGGGACATTTATTAAAATGCATTCAGCTGCTCTTTAGGATGAGGTTAATGTGGGATTTATGCCTCGGTGGTGTGCAGCGCACAAAGCGGTAATAATGCTTGTTTAGTACTTAGTTCACGTAGGAAATGGTCGGCTATAAAAATCGAAGGAATACAAAGATGGGCTGGAAAAAAAACCCACAGGACGGAAAGGGATTTCTTCAAGTTGGGGACTTCCATAGCACACCAGAGGAGGAAGAGAAATCTATTTTCGTGAAAAATCGAAATCCCTGGTTGCATGAGACAGGCTGGGGGATGGGTGGGGACCCCAGAAGGAATCTGGCTTGATAGACTCAGGTTTGCCAACCTGTCCTGCAAGTCCTGTGTCCAGGGATGCATTCTGTGAGACCAGGCTTCTGCCTCATGTCTAATTCCTTTCCACCCCAGAGGCCTTCAGATAGACCCAATCCTGCAAGAAGGCCAGAAGGTCAGGGGTAGGGGTGGGCAGCCAGTTAAACATTAGGGCCTAGGCCTCTTCAGTATTCAAACCAGAAGGACCCAAGGAGATGGGGGTACAAATTCCAAGCAACTTCCTAATGGTTGGCTGGGCATCTGGGCAGCGGGCAGAGCAGGCATGTTTCCTGGTGATGTGCTTGCCTCCAAGAACGGACGTGATCCAGAAAACCTCTAGCAACCACCTAGTGCCACCTCCAGGGCAGGTGATGGGCAGCATCCTGGTTCCCTGGAGGACAGGAGGGGCTTTGGGAGACCTAGGCACCGGAGGGGTCTTCCCTCCTGCTGCACCTCAGCTCAATTCCCTGAGGCTGGGGGATGCACAGTGAGGGGGACCAAACCCATCCTCCAGCCTGCAGCTGCCATTCCGGGGACCTGGACTGGAGGCTCTTCTCTCTGCTTCCCATCCCGAGAGAGGGCAGGAGGGCTGAAAGCAAACATCGGTAGGGACAACTGAGCCGCTAGCATCTCTGTCCCCCAAGATGGCAGGAGTCCCCTCTCTGGTCTCCCTGCTTCTACTCTCCCCAGGGATCATCTGAGATGGAAAACCCAACCAAGTCCCTTTCTCACCTGCTCAAATCTTCCCAGGACCTCCCACTGCACTCACAGCATCCACAGTCCTTCCAGAGCTCACGACACCCTGCGGGATCTGGTTCCAGCCTCTCTCCACCACATCACCCCCTCCTGCTCTCACCATGGATCACTCTGTAGCAGCTCCCAGGCCTCCTTTCCATCCTTCCTCTGTCTAGGCTCAGGACCTTTGCACATGCTGCCGCCCCGCCGAAATGCTGGTGCTCCATACTGGTATCGCTGCCTCCTCATTATCTCAGGTTACATGTTCGCTCCTCATAGAGACCTCATCTTGCCACTCAGTCGAATATGCCCCCTCTTCATGCCACCTTCTAATTATTACCATGGCATTCAATGTCACCTCCTTGCTCTTGTTTATTTTTTTTAATTGGTGTATAATTGCTAGTGGTAAAGAACCCACCTACCAGTGCAGGAGACATAAGAGATGTGGGTTCGATCCCTGGGTGCCAAAGATCCCCTGGAGCAGGAAATTGCAACCCACTCCAGTATTCTTGCCTGGAGAATCCCATGGCCTGAGGAGCCTGGGGGTACGGTCCATAGGGTCGCAAAGATTCAGACACAACTGAAGTGACCTAGCGCGCGCACACACACACACACACACACACACACACGCATAATTGCTTTACAATGCTGTGTTGGTTTCTGCTGCACAACAACGTGAATCCATTATATGTATACATATACTCCTCCTTCTTGAACCTCCCTCACACACCCCTGTCCCAGCCTCCTAGGTCAGGGCATCAGACTGAACATCTCTGAACATCTTGGCGTTATACAGCAGCTTCCCACCAGCTATCTGTTCTACTCATGGTAGTGTGTGTGTGTCAAAGCTACTCTCGCAGTTTGTCCCCCTCTCTCCTTCCCTGACTCTGTCCATAAGCCTGTTCTCAATGTCCGTGTCTCTATTCCTGCCCTGCAGAGAAGTTTGTCTGTATCATTTTTCTTGATTCCATATATATGCATTAATATGCAATATTTGTTTTTCTCTTTCTGACTTACATCACTCTGTATGACAGACTCTAGGACCATCCACGTCACTACAAACGACCCAATTTCGTTCCTGTTTATGGCTGAGTAATATTCCAGTGTGTGTGTGTGTGTGTGTGTGTGTGTGTGTGTGTGTGTGCGCACGTGTGTACACTGTATCTTCTTTATCCATTCCTCGGTCAGTGGACATTTAGTTTGCTTCCATGTCCTGGTTATTGTAAATAGTGAGGCAGTGAACCCTGGGGTACATGTATCTTTTTGAATTATGGTTTTCTCAGGGCATTGCCTTTGTGTATTTATTATTGTTGTTTTGTTGTTCTTTCTTCAACTTCTCTGCTCCAGGATATAAGATAAGCTTTCTGAGGACAGGGACCACGCCTGCCTTGTTCTCCGCTGCGTGCCAGCTCCTACGTGAGTGAGGCCAGGCAGGTAGTAGGGCTTAACAAGTAAAGAGTTGTTGGATGGTTGAAGGGCAGCACTTGCTATGCACCAGATGGTGTCCGTACTTTACAGACATGACCTCATTCAATCCTTGTGACAATCCTGTGCTCTGGCTACTGGACGATTATAATGCCCATTTTACAGATGCAGCAACAGAACTCAGTGAAGCACCTGTCTGAGCTCACACAACCTAGCAAGAGGAGCTGGTGAGGACCAGCCCAGGGTTGTTGCTGATCCCAGAGCCTGTATTGTTGACCACTAGGCTATACGACCTCAATTGGTGGATGACCCAAAAGGAGGATGCTGTGTCTCCCACATCACCCAAGTGAAAGGCGAGGCTGTTTTATAAGAGCTTCTGAGTAACTGGGCCTGGAATCACTTCCCTGCTTTCCCCACCTCGAGACTAGTCTGGATTCTTGGTCTCAGCAGGCGCCATGTACAAATATAGCTTCCATGAAGTCCTACAGGTGCCTTAACGATAAAAAATCTGCCCACCCAATGCAAAAGACACAAGAGACATGGGTTCGATCCCTGGTTCAGGAAGATCCCCTGGAAGAGGAAGTGGCAACCCACTCCAGTATTCTTGCCTGGAAAATTCCATGGACAGAGGAGACTGGTGGGCTACAGTCCGTGGGGTCGCAGAGTTGGACGGGACTGAGTGGCTGAGCGTGCATGCACCAAGTCCAGCAAGGCGAATACAGGAGAGCACATTCTCTCCCCTGCCCCTCCCTCTGGGAACTCTGACTCCACCCACAATCACCTCCTAGAGCAACCCAGGATCCCTGGTCATGCCTTCCACCCTCACGCACATGCTTCATCTCCTTCCCAAACTCTTGTCGGTCCCACCAGCCTCTTCCCACCCACACCCCAATAAGAATGACTTTCTTTAAATGAACAGCGTCCAAAGTAGCAGAGCGTGAGAAAGTGATGGAGAGAGGCGCAAACTTGACTGTCAGTCAAATCTTTAAAAAATGGGTTCTCTGGCTTCCGACAGCTTACGTGCCTGTGGCTCATTTGAGGAATTATCCTCGGGTACCATTTGCTCTCCTGGCACCGCATCTCCAGTGTGTGTTTTAGACCCATCCCAGGGCGGGGCGCTTTGCTTGGTTACACTGAATGATGAATGTTTCCACAGCTGCAAACAAGACACTTTGGCTAAAAAGTTGGGGTTGTCAGAGAAGCAGGAGGACCTTATTATTGGTGTTTGAACGAAGACAGAGAAGGGAGGTGGCTGGGATCCCTCTAGACAGCATCAGGGCAAATGGCAAGCCTAAGAAAGACAGAGTAAGCCTCTGCTGGTTTCTTAATAGGCAAGGCATTTGACTGGAAATATACCGAATAATTGGGCTTCCCTGGTGGCTCAGATGGTAAAGAATCTGCCTGCAATGCAGAAGACCTGGGTTCAGTCCCTGGGTTGGCAAGATCCCCTGAAGGAGGGCATGGCAACTGACTCCAGTATTCATGCCTGGAGAATCCCAATGGACAGAGGAGCCTGACGGGCTATAGTCCATGCAGGGGCAAAGAGTCAGACATGATGACTGAGCAACTAAGCACATATTGAATAATTAAAATTGGTAGAGTCCTGCTGTATGCACCACTGGAAAACAACGCAGAAAGCCAGCATGGATCAAGGGCTTGCTATATGCCAGGCATATATATAACATCCCTCAGTCCTCACCACGGCTCTACAAATTGGATATTCTGATTGTTACAGATGAGAACAATGACACACGGGAAGATCAAGTAATCTGCCAGGATAAGGAGACTTCCCTGGCAGTCCAGTGGTTAAGACTCCATGCTTCCCATGCAAGAGGCTTGGGTTTCCTGGTCGGAGGACTAAGATCCCATACTGTGTGTGAGGCCAAAATAAATTCTTGATTAAATTTTAAAAAACCATTTTTTTTTTAAATTTGCCAGGGTTAGAAATGGACCCAGAGTGCTCAGTGACATACGTCAGACTCTCAGCTCCTGCACTAAAATCTTCCATCCTCTACTCTTGAATTCAGATGAAGTAGTGTTTTTAAACCCAATTGCACAGAATCACCTGGGGTGCTCTTTTCAAAACACCCCTGCCATGACCCTTGCTCAGATTAATTAAATCGGCATCACTGGCAGTGGGGCCCCAGACATGGGGATTCTTCAAAAGCTTTCAGAAAGGGATGTGAACGTGCAAATCAGACTTCACATCTACTGATCTTGTTAGTACAGTCGTTCTTAAAGCGGGGTTCCCTGGGCTAGCGGCAGTGGTACCTGGGGACTAGCTAGAAATGCAGAGTCCAGGCTTGCGGCTCAGTGGTCAAGAATCTGCCTGCTAATTCAGGTTCCATCCCTGATCCAGGAAGACCTCACAAGTCTCGGAGCAACGAAGCCCGTGCGACACACTGCTGAGCCTGTGCTCTAGAGCCGCGGAGCCGAAACTACTGAGTCCACGTGCTGAAACTCTGGAAGCCCACGAGCCCCAGAGCTTATACTCGGCAACAAACGAAGTCACTGCAATGAGAAGTCTACACACCGCAACTAGAGAGAAGCCCCAGTTCAGCCCAACCAGAGAAAAACCCGTGTGCCAATGAAGACCCAGCACAGCCAAAAATAAATACATAAAATTGTAAAATTATATTTTAAAAAAAGAAATGCAGAGTCCAGAACTGACCGTAGACCTGCTGAATCAGAAACTCCAGAGCTGGGATGAGCCCAGCAACTGATAGTTTAACAATCCCTCCAGGTAATTCTGAAACATGCTAAAGCCTAAAAGCCACTGCTCTAGACATGGTTTAAGATCTCTTTGAGATGCTGATATCAGGGGGTTTTTTGGATATAAACCCAGAACTGTGACTGCTGGATCATATGGTAGTTTTATCTTTAACTTTTTGAGGAATTGCTGTATCCTTTTCCATAGCAGTTTTACCATTTTGCATTTCCACCAACAGTGCTCAAGTGTTCTAATTTCTCCACATCCTCACCAGCACTTGATGTCTTCTGATTCTGGGGATTGTTTGTGTGCTTTACCTGGGACCTGATAGCTCAGTTAGTAAAGAATTCACCTACAATGCAGGAGAACCCTGGTTTGATTCCTGAGTTGGCAAGATCCTCTGGAGGAGGAACAGGCTACCCACTCCAGTATTCTTGGGCTTCCCTGGTGGCTCAGCTGGTAAAGAATCTGCCTGCAATGTGGGAGACCTGGGTTTGATCCCTAGGTTGGGAAGATCTGCTGGAGAAGGGAAAGGCTACCCACTCCAGTATTCTGGCCTGGAGAATTTCACAGACTGTATAGTCCATGGGGTCACAAAGAGTCAGACACGACAGTGACTTTCACTTTGCTTGCTTTGATAAAGCTATCCTGACATTTGAGATGATGGTGGTTTTGGTTTGCATTCCCATGATAACTAGTGACAAAGTGCATTTTTTTTCATATACCTGTTGGTCATTTGTACAAGCCTGAATTCATCGCAGCACTAGGCAAAATACCTGAGTGCTGTTGGATACAGAAGGAGCCTCAGTGTTCTCTGACAGATGAATGGATCAAGCAAATGTGGTGGATCCATACAGTGGAATACTATACAGACTTCAAAAAGTAGGAGGTCTTCACTCTTGGCCAAGGTGGCAATAAGTGCCAAGGCCGTGCAGTCTGATTTAACAAAAAGAAGAAAGTCCTACAATATACAGCAACATGGATGAACTTTTAGGAAGGTATACCCCTGAAATAAGCCAGACACATATAGACAAGTACTGCCTGATTCCACTCAGATGAGGTGTTTAAAAGCAGCAAAATCATTAGATCAAAGACTGGAATGGTGATTACCAGGAGGAGGAGGGGCGAAGGGGAAATGGAGACATATTCATCAACAGGTATAAAGTTTCAGTTAAGTAAGATGAATCAGTGCTAGAGATCTGGCCAGCATTGCACCCATAGTCAGTAATAACATACTGCACATTTAAAAATCAAAAGGCTAGATCTTACGTTGTGTTCTTATCGCAAAAAAAGAAAAAACACTGCTCTTTCTAGAATATAAACTCCATAAAGGCAAGTTTGGTCCACCCCTCTATTGCCAGCACCTAGCACCAAAATACTTAGACAATGAATGCAAGAATGACTGCTTGCCATATGATGCTGATGAGCTTTCCATTACACTGAGAAAACTTGAACTGGTAAAGATTTAGATCCTACTTTGCAAAGTTAATTAAGGATTTGCCTAGCTATCTATATTGGCAAGATTAAAATCTTTGCAGTCCAAAGTGCTTAGTTAGTCTTTTTTTTTTTTTTTTTTTTCTTTCAAACAGGCCACAGAGACAATGAAATTGACATCAACCACAGCGTTAACTGCTGGTCTGGCCCCGATTAAGCAAGTAGGTGGCTGATCTGCCAGGCTGTTTAATTTTCGGCCATCACACCCCCAGAGGGTGGAGGGCCACCCATTACTGACAAAGACAGGGAAATTTTCCTAGCAATTGAATGAGTCAATCCTGCATTCTTCTGCACAGCCCAATACCCAGACTGAGCCGTAACATAATCGGAGAGAATTAACTAGCCTTCCAGCTCTCCTCATTAAATGATGGAAATGTTCTGTATCTTTTTGCAGTAGGCTGCTTCTCTCACAATTTCCCTTCCCGCAGCCTGACTACAATTTTACTGTGTGTGAAAAATGACTTGGAATTGCAACAGGACTGCAAGGGAGCAATGATTAAATTTGTCCCCACAATTAATGTGGCTGTGATTGGCAGAGGGGAGGGGCAGGAGGGCTGGAGAAGGGGTGTTAAGGAGCAGTCGACAATCAATGGTGGGAAGGTGACCTGACAACCACCGTCTTCTGCCATTGTAATCAATATCACTCCAGCTTCAGCAAGCGCCTCTCAATCTACGCTGCTTCATCTCGATAGAGTCTATTCTTGTATAAATACCTTAAATAAATAGCGCGAGGAGAACACCCAGGGATACTTTAAATTACATCCATATCGTACGAAGGCAAAAGCGAGTTCCACTGGGGAGAATCTGTCTCTCAGAACCAAACAAGCTTCTCCTTTAAAAACCTCATAATTGGTTATTTACACACTCTGCAACTTTGCATGTAGGCTGCAATCCCGATTATCATAAGCATTTCCAATCTGACAGAAGCCGACTACGGTGAATATGCAAGCTCTTCTAATTTCCAAGGCGGGCTAACTGGAGATGGTGTGGACCGATGATTTATCTGTTTGTGATTTGAATAGGATAATGCCTGGAGCGTCTCGAAGCCAGGGCTATTTTCTGGGAACATGTGTTGTCTTGAAACTCTGGCTGACACTCTTTAGGAATCATAAAGATGATAGGAGCCAAGATTTTTTGCTGTTGCAGGGTACGCCTCCTCCCTTCAACCGGGAAGGGGAGGGGAGGAGGGTTCTGTAGAGCAGTTGTGCTGTGGACAACGTCACAGCCCCGTGGATGCAGGTCCAGTTTGCAGACCGGTGAGAAGCAGCATCAGTTACATGCAGATCAATTTAATCACAAACACCAGAGCAGATGGAAAACAAAGGCACTCCCAGAGCTGCTGGTGATGCCAGGGAGGCAATGACACTTAGGACCCCACTTGAAAACAATCTTATTGATGAGAGCCCCCTGTTGGGATAGAATCCTGGACTACTGGCCTCTCTGCTGCTAACGTGTAGGGTGAATTTGCCCATCTTTCTGTGTCCGCTGCTGCCATCAAGGCTGTGTCGCCTGGAGTCCAGACTACCCGGAATACTCCTGGGAGCAACCCAGCCCATCCCTGCTTCTTTCCCACCCCCTATCCATCCTTCAGAGGACAATCAAAGAGGTCTTTTAAAAATTATCCATCAGGTCTTGGTGCTCTTATATATAAAACCCTCTGTGTCTTCCCACAGTGCTTGGAGTGACCAGGCTTCTCAGGAAGTGGCCCCTATCCACCCTTACCTCTCCAACCCCTTGTAGGCTACTAGCCTGCGCAATCAGCTGTGCTCCTGAACACTCCAAGTTTATTCTGACCTCAGGGTTTTCGCCAAGGCTGTGGCACCCTCCTAGACTGCTCTTTGTGCCTCCCCTGGGTCTTCAAATGCTGGACTGTGATGTGATGTGATGTATCATTACGTAATATACCATACACGTAGGCTTCCCTGGTGGCTCAATGACTGCCAATACAGGAGATGCAAGAGACATGGGTTTGATCCCTGGGTTGGGAAGATCCCCTGGAGAAGGAAAAGGCAACACGCTCGAGTAATCTTACTTGGAAAATTCCACGAACAGAGGAGCTAGAGCCCTTAGGGTCGCAAAGAGTTGGACATGACTGAGCACACAAATTCCTTCCTTCCTATATCATGCACATGTATATCTATGTATCTCTGTATTACGCCTAGAGATATCATCTTTTTAAAGATTTTTTGATGTGGATCATGTTTAAAGTCTTTATTGAACTTGTTACAACATTGCTTCTGTTTTTATATTTTGGGTTTTTGGCTACAAGCCACGTGGAATCTTAGCTCCTTGACCAGGGATTGAACCCACACCCCCTCCGTTGGAAAGAAAAGTCTCAACCACTGGACCACCAAGGAAATCCCTATGAACAGTGTCTTATACCTGCTTCAGCTCCAGTGTTACCTCCTGAGAGAAGCCCTTCCCAGACTTCCTACCCAGTTCATCTCCCAGCTCTTCCCTCCATGACTCCATAGCCAGTGCCTGGCACACAGTAGGTGCTCAGGAAATAGTGAGTGAATGAGCTCCAAGAAGGAAGCTCAGTGGCTAGACACCCATTTGCCCTAAGTCCTGGTTCCACTCATTTGACTCAGTTTCTCCGCTTGTAAAATTATGACCCACCTGCCATGGAACTCCTTGAGCAGATATGCTAGCTGTGTTGAGCAGCCACTGCCAGGCCTTTGCTTCTGCTATTTCTGCCTTCTGCCTCCTTTCATATTTCAAGCCCTTTGGAGACCCAACTGAAGACCCACAAGTCTATATCACTCTCACCATCAAGGTATCTGGTCCATTTAAGAAGGTCTAGTCCTCAAGCTTCCAAAGCTCTACCTAGAGCAGTCCATGGGCCCTTCCCTGCCTCCATCTCATTTCATCCATTTGAGAAGAGCCTTCATAGGTGAAGGCGGACTGAGCTCCAGTGTTCCCAGTGAAGTGAAGTCTCTCTGTCATGTCTGACTCTTTGCAACCCCATGGACTGTAGCCTGCCAGGCTCCTCTGTCCAATGGGATTTCCCAGGCAAGAACACTGGAGTGGGTTTGCCATTTCCTTCTCCAGGGGATCTTCCCAACCCAGGGATCAAATCTGGGTTTCCTGCATGGCAGGCAGACTCTTTACCATCTGTGCCATCAAGGAACCTGAAAGCCTACAGCACCCCAGTGTGCCCAGGCAGTCTCAAGTACTATCCAGGCCCGACCCTGCTTAGCTTCTGAGATCAGATGCAACTGTGCACATTCAGGGTGGTTTGGCCATAGACACAGTGTTCCCAGAGTGGGGACTGTTCTTCTTTCTTCTGGACCCAGCTTGCTGAAAGGAAATAGAATCATATGTAGTCACACACACACACACACACACACACACACAGAGTCCCTGGAACCCCAGCTGCCCAAGCAGCGCCCCTGAAATCCAGGCGTGTACAGGTCCCTGAAGCTCCCACACTGTGCAGTGCCCACCCTCCACAGAACAGAAGGTGACCTGCGGTTCCGGTCATGAGCTACCAGAAGAGGAAGTAGCCTCAGCAAGCTCAGGAGAAAGGAGAAAATTCAGTGGCCACCAGGTACCAAGGAGGAGGCCTCACAGATGAGGGGCTCAAAATGTGACCAGAGGCCTCTCTGCAACCTCTCTGCAGAAGAAAGCAAAGTGGGAGACCCAGCCCAGACTGGGCCCCCTTTGTAGCACTTGCGTTCCCATGGGTCCGGGCAACCACCAACAAGCCCAAAGGGCCTGTGCTCGGAGCTCCTGGCTATTTCACAGTTGGAAGGTCTCCCCAGGAAGCCCTGGTTGGACCAGTTTTCTCATTTACCATCCAGAGACTCAGAGCCACCACCCTCTTTCCCCGTAGTAAACACCCAGCTCTGGCTGGGCTGCTTCTGTTCTCAGGGTAATTGACCTAGTTACCTTTCTCCTATCTTTCCAAGGAGGCTTCACCACTTCACTTCCTCTAAATTTCACCATTAGGGATTCATTCCTTTGTGCTGACCAGATGCAGTATTGAAATGTAGATTGCATGGGGATGTTCAGTCTGTTCCTGTGCATGGGAACTCTTCCTGTGAAGAAAAGAGAAGAAAGCAAGTTTAATTCCTGGCAGGGCATCCCCTCCAAAGATAGGAAGCAGTGCCCATTATGGCAATGAGAGCTTGCCTGTGAGTTGCAGAGGAACTTTTACATCTCAAGAGACAAATGTACCATCACCGTGTGTGTGTGTGTGTGTGTGCGTGTGTGTGTGCTAACTCACTCCAGTCGTGTCTGACTTAACTCTGTGCAACCCCATGGACTGTAGCATGCCATGCTCCTCTGTCCACGGGATTCTCCAGGCAAGAGTGCCAGAGTGGGTTGCCATGCCCTCCTCCAGGGAATCTTTCTGACCCAGGAATCAAACCAGCATCACTTACGTCTCCTGCACTGGTAGATGGTTCTTTACCACTAGAGCCATCTGGGAAGCCCATTCTTCTACGTGTCCTATATGTCACCATTAGGGATTCATTCTTTTGTGTTGACCAGGTGCAGTATTAAAATACAGATTACGCTCTTTCCCTTTGGCACGCCACTGAAGATCCTGGTGTCGCCATGGGCCGCCGCCCCGCCCGGTGTTACCGGTATTGTAAGAACAAGCCGTACCCAAAGTCCCGCTTCTGCCGAGGTGTCCCTGATGCTAAGATTCGCATTTTCGACTTGGGGCGTAAGAAGGCCAAAGTGGATGAGTTCCCACTCTGTGGCCACATGGTGTCAGATGAGTATGAGCAGCTTTCCTCTGAAGCCCTGGAGGCTGCCCGTATTTGTGCCAACAAGTACATGGTGAAAAGCTGTGGCAAAGATGCTTTTCACATCCGAGTGCGGCTCCACCCCTTCCATGTCATCCGCATCAACAAGATGTTGTCTTGCGCTGGAGCTGATAGACTCCAGACAGGTATGCGCGGTGCCTTTGGAAAGCCTCAGGGCACAGTGGCCAGGGTCCACCTTGGCCAGGTCATAATGTCCATCCGCACCAAGCTGCAGACCAAGGAACATGTGATTGAAGCCCTCCGCCGGGCCAAGTTCAAGTTCCCTGGCCGCCAGAAGATCCACATCTCTAAGAAGTGGGGATTTACCAGATTCAACGCGGATGAATTTGAGAACATGGTGGCAGAAAAGCGACTCATCCCAGATGGCTGTGGGGTCAAATACATCCCTAATCGTGGTCCCCTGGACAAATGGCGGGCCCTGCACTCATGAGCATCAGCGCTGTCCCCTCCTTAATCATGCTCACCAATAAATGCCATTTCCTGTCAAAAAAAAAAAAATACAGATTACTTGGGGGAAGTCCATGCGTCATGCTTTCACCACATGAAGGGAAGAAGGCCATGGGTTAGTGGTTCTTGGCCCTGGCTATATGTTAGAGTCACATGGGACATGCTTCAGAATATCGAAACTAAGTCTCTTGGAGACAGAGCCTAGGCATCCAGAGTTAGGAAAAGCTCTCCAGGTCCTTCTGATGCAATATGAGTACCGAGCACTACTTCCCCAGGCAAGTTTTCACCTACTGAAATGTACCAGGAGACACACCACTGACTACTCTTTGTGGATTGCCCACAGAGAGGCCAGGGACTGTTTAGTCTGGGGGCTGCACCACTCTCTCCCTTGGCTGAGCTCTGTTGTCTGGCCAAGGATCTGGGCCAGGTGTGAGGTGGATGCCTCAGTCTACCTGTGGTTTCTCAGTTTTCCTGGTGTAGGGACTGTAGAAAGGACTCTGGATTCTATGGAGAAGAGAAGAACTGGCTGATGATAAGTGAGCACAGATGTGTAGCCAGGACACTGAGCAGAAAGATGCCTGGCAGATGGGAAGATGCTCTAACTCAGAAATCAGGAGTAAGTAACAAGCATATTCCAGTCCTCACTGCCTCAGCCCACAGCAGGCCTCAAAGGATCCAGGGAAAATGAAAATTAATGGCGTGGGGAAGTAATCAGCGGTGAGTCCCACTTTTGTTAATAACCACCCTCCATCATGGGTAGAATGAGACAGAACATTCATTCAAGGCCAAGGTCACCTTGAGAAAGGAGGGCAGGAGACTTTGAAGGGTCTCTCTCCAGCCTGGGGCCTCACCAGGTCATGGAAGATGGTCTCAGAAATGCGCTGTCCTTTTTGAGCTTTCCTGACCTGAGATGGCTTTAAAGACTGGCTCCACTGATAGAACGAGAAGGTCCATCAGGTCCCTGGCACTAAGCAGTCAGCCCTGCCCACTGCCCCACGCCTCTGCCTTTGCTCCCAGGATTCTTACACTCTCCTGTCTCTAACCCCACCCTTCTAGCCCCTGCTGCCTTGTCCCCACTACGTGTGTGTGTGGGTGTGTGTGGGTGTGTGTGTGTACTCAGTCATTTCAGTCATGTCTGATTCTATATGATTCTATGGACGATAGCCCACCAGACTACAGTGGATGGGATTCTCCCCATGGGATTCTCCAGGTAAGAACACTGGAGTAGGTCGCCGTGCCCTCCTCCAGGAGATCTTCCCCATGAAGGTATTGAACCCACATCTCCTGCATCTCCTGCTTTGGAGGCAGATTCTTTACCCACTGTGCCACCTAGGAAGCCCCTCACTGCCAGAGTCATCATGAAAACAGAGATGCTTTGAGATCAAAGCTGCAAGCAGGTGGGGCGGTCATCAGCCTCTGCCCCCGACACTGCCTCCCAAGACCTCCACATCTAGTCTGGCGATACCATCTCACTGCCAACCACCCCCACCCTGCCAGCTACCTCAAAAATCACAAGGCCCTGTAGACAAACATCTCTCCCGGGGTGGCTCTTCGTTTCCAAAACCATTGTCTTTTCGCATGTGCTTACTCAGCCTCCCCACAGTGCTGTGTTGCCTGGTGGTGGGAGAGATGGGCAAACAGAAGCCTCCCATGGTGGGTCTTTGATGTGTGCTCTTGGGAGCTGGGAGCAGTTCAGGGCCCGCCATGGACCCTGCCATGTGGCTCATCTAGCTCTTGCAGGCATGGGGCATGATGGTTAGCCTGCCTATGAGGTCACAGGTCAGCAGGGCAAGTGAAGATTGTCTGCTATTTCCCACGTGCCATGCACCCGGAGGAGGCCTTGACACATGGTATCTCATTTATTCTGCACACCAAGCCTTGGCTAAGTACATACAGATTCATCATGAAAGCTTGGATTCTGGAGCCAGCCTGCCTGCCACTGACTAGCTGTGTGTCCTCCAGCAAGTGACTTAGTCTCTCTGGGCTTTCGATACCTGTAACTGATCTGTAAAATATAAATAACAGCACCTTGCAAACATGGTTGCTGTAAAGCTTCAGTTAGCTCTCTCTAATAGAGAGAGAGAGACAAAGAGTATTTAAAACAAAGCCAACCTAACTGTCCATCAACATAAGAATGGATAAAGAAGATATGGTCCATATATACAATGGAATATTACTCAGCCAAGAAAATGAAACTGAGTCATTTGTAGAGACCTGGATGGACCTAAAGACTGTCATACCGAGTGAAGTAAGTCAGAAAGAGAAAATCAAATATCATATATTAAGCGTATATATGGAATCTGAAACAATTGGTATAAAAGATCTTATTTATAAAGCAGAAATAGAGACAGAGACATAGAGAACAAATGTTTGGATACCAGGGGGTAAAGGGAGGTGGGATGAATTGGGAGACTGGAATTGAAATGCATACAGTACTCTGTATAAAATAGATAACTAATGAGAATCTCTTGTATAGCACAGGTAACTCTGCTAGGGGCTCTGTAGTGACCTAAATGTGAAGGAAATCCAAAAAAGAGGGCATATATGTATGAAAGTGAAAGTGAAAGTGTAGTCGCTCAGTCTTGTCCGACTCTTTGTGACCCCATGGACGGTAGCCCACCAGGCTCCTCATGGGATTCTCCAGGCAAGAATACTGGAGTGGGTTGCCATTTCCTTCTCCAGGGATCTTCCCGACCCAGGGATCAAACCCAGGTCTCCCACATTGCAGGCAGACACTTTAACCTCTGAGGTATAACTGTAGCTGGTTCATTTTGCTGTACAATAGAAGCTATACTCTAATTAAAACATTTCTTTAAATAACATTGCTTCTAATAGAGAACGCAAACAAACAAAGCCAAGTGTGTTAGTCTGCTCAGGTTGCTGTAATAAAATATATAGACTGGGTAGCTGAGACAACATAAATTTATTTCTCATAGTTTCAGAGGCTGGGAAGTGCAAGATCAAAGTGCTGGCCAAGTTAGCTCCTGGAGAAGCCTCTCTTCCTGGCCTGCAGACAGCCACCTTCTCACTGTGATCTGGCCTTTCTTCTGTGCTCACAAGGAAAGAGAGATTCAATGTCTCTTTTTCTTCTTAGAAGACACCAACCCTTGGGACTTTTCTGGTGGCCCAGCGGTTCAAGAATCTGCCTTCCAATGCAGGGGACATAGGTTCAAGCCATGGTCAAGGAACTAAGATCCCACATGCTGTGGAGCAACTTAGCCCAGATACTGCAACTACTGAGCTTGTGTGCTCTGGAGCCCACAGGCCACAACAGAGATCCTGTGTGCTGCAACTAAGACTCAATTCAGCCAAATAAATAAATAATAAGACACCGAACCTGTTGGGTTAGGGCCTCACCCTCATGACCTCATTTAACCTTAACTACCTCCTCAAGAGGCCCTATCTGGAAATAGCCACATTGCAGTTAGAATTTAAACACATAAGTTGGGCAGGGAGACATAACTCAGTTCAGATTAGCAGGCACACAACGTATTCTATGAGTATTACCCATGCGCATCATAACCATCATTACCCCAGTTCACATGAGAACCCTGAGGCCCAAGAGTCTACAATACTCATGTATAAATGTGGTAGAGTCCAGATCTGAACCCAGTCCCTGGCAGAAGCCAGATGCTAAATGAGTGACTCTTCCCGCCAGATCTCATGGGCTCTTATTCCCTGCCAGGTACCCTCTTGGACAATGGCCACTCCCATGGGCACTCAAGAAGCAGTCATACTTCTTGGCCAGCAAGCCAAGATTGTCAGATTGTGGGTAGGGCCTGGGTGCCAAGCCCAGTGGACCCATGGCTCAGGGAAATGGAAAAGGTCTCCCCCTTCTTTGCCCACCCTCCCAGAACCTTGCATCTTTGTCCTGATTCCTTTTCTAGCCCTATGTTAGCTGCTTGCAAGGTAAGGCCAGAATTTGGTCCGGTAGGAAAAGAAAAAGAACTTCAGCCACAATCACTGTTCCCTATCAGTGAGGCTCTGATCCCAAGAGCTAAACAAGGTTGACCTGAACAAAATTCTCTCCTTATTTAATTGTACTGGAAAGAGCCAGGCACTTCCTCTGTCTCAAAACTAGACTCTGGTGGTAAGTTCTGTTGCAGACATCTGCCTGCCCAGCACACCTCCCATTCTTCTGGAAACAGCATCTGGGGTTCCACCCATCACACATTCGGTCCATGTAGTTTGATGGGGCCAACCCTAAGCCATCATGTGACCTCAGCCTGACCCATCTGAGCATCACATCTCTCTGGATACTGCGATTGACTCAGGTATATGTGCCGTGTCCAAACCTAGGCAAACCAGAGTAAGAAAGAGTCAATTCCAGGATCATTCATGACTGTGATCAGGGAAGAACTATTCTCTTCACTGGACTTGTGCCTGAGGGCACAGAGGGACAGCCTGGAGCAGCTGGTCACCATCTTGCTACCATGAGAATGAAGCCAAAGAGGGGCAGCAGAGCTGAGAGAGGCTAGAGGAAGGATAGAATCCCAATGACAGTGCCTTAGCCCCTGGAGAGACCTGTGCCTGAAGACCGTGATAGCCAACTAAGGCAAAATATTTCCTCTCTTACTAGTCTGACTTGGGTTTGGGTAACTAGCAAAAATTAAAAAGCCATTTGAAACAGAGGGAAGGAGAAAGGAATTAGAAATTCTGAATAGGGTCAGAGGGGATCAGGAACCAGCTTGCTCCACATGCTGGAAATGAGAGTCATGGCTTCTTCAGCACCAGCTTTTCCAACATTACTTACCCCCAATCCCCAGGAGAACCTTGAGAGGTGGGCGTGCTATCTCCATTTTACAGATGAGAAGACTGAGGCTCAGAAAGATGAGCTGGAATTTGAGCCCACCCAATTGGAAGGCTTGTAGGCAAGGAGCAGGGGTGGGTGCCAGGGAGCACACCTTCCCTCCTGGGAAGTGGTGCTTGGCGTGGCCTGGATCAGTGGTGCCTGGGGTGGCCTGGCCCCTGCTCTCTCTGCTGGGCCCAGAGTCCGCGACATCTGGAAACCTGCACTTGCTAAGTTATGGCCTCACTTAACCAAAGTTTGTCAAAGGGCACCCTGAGAGAAGAAAGTCTTATCTCGCCAGAGCCCTGCGAAAATCCCAATAAGCCCACTGCGAGCTGGAGATTGAAGTGCGATTTTGGCATCTCTCCTCTGGTGTGGAAAGAGATTACACTGAGTCATATTTCAAAAAGGCAAGCCTGACACAGTATAATCTCTGGTCTTAACTCCCCCTGACCTTGAGAAAGCAGCAGTAAAGCAGAGGGGCTGGAGCACCAGGGAGCAGAGATTTAGACAATCAGGGAGAAGCCGGGCGGGCAGAATCCCATCAGACCCTGGTGGGGCAGCGATGCTGCGGCAGGGACCACTCAGGAGCCTGTTCAGCAGGGGAGGTTTTCCAGTTCCCTCTTCCACCACCCCCATCAGGGACTGACGGGCAGTCTCATCTTCCTGGGACTCACCGCCCCCCCCAGCTCAGCCCCTTCCCTAGCCCTTCACTCATTCAAGCCCTGAAGGACCCACCATGACCTCCTCTCATCTCTCCCCAACATCTGCCTCCCCCGACCCCACTCCCGGCTTTTTCCGGTGACAATAATGAAGCTGAAAATGTCGCCAGAAAAGGCATCGATCTGTTTATCTATCACTTGCTAATCAAAAGTTCCCTGCCTCCTGTTAAAATACCAGTGATTTCCTTTGCGGAATCAAACAGGTCTACTCTCAGAGCCTGAGCGCATCAGCGGGGACAGTTTAATTACCTCCTTCGACGCTCCTTCCCCGAATGCCAATCTTCCCTGGGTTACACGATGAACACACATTGGGGGGAAGGATTAAACCAAAAAGCAGGAACTGACTCATCACGGGGCATCTCGTGTGGAATCAGGCTTCCCTGCCGTGCCCTCCAGCCCTTTCCAGGACCCAGGCATTCCCGAGTATCTACCTGAGGAATTACAGAACAGTCCCGGGGGGCCCATTGTTTTATCCTCTGAGTCCCTTTAATCACATAATAAACGCCATGGTTAGACCATGGGCTTTTGAGTCAAAAAGTCTGGTCTAACATTCTGGTCCTAGCTCTGGCCACTTAATTTCTAGGAGCCTCCGTTTTCTTGCATGTAAAATGGGAATGTTAAATACCCATATAAAGGACTGCTGAGGAGCTCAAATCAAATGAAACAGGCAGCGGATAGACTCAGAGGGTATTATGCTGAGTGAAAATGTCAGACAGTTCAGTTCAGTTCAGTCGCTCAGTCATGTCCGACTCTTTGCGACCCCATGAATTGCAGCATGCCAGGCCTCCCTGTCCATCACCAACTCCCGGAGTTCACCCAAACTCATGCCCATCGAGTCAGTGATGCCATCCAGCCATCTCATTCTTTGTCGTCCCCTTTTCCTCCTGCCCCCAATCCCTCCCAGCATCACAGTCTTTTCCAATGAGTTAACTCTTCGCATGAGGTGACCAAAGTATTGGAGTTTCAGCTTTAGCATCATTCCTTCCAAAGAACACCGAGGGCTGATCTCCTTTAGAATGGACTGGTTGGATCTCCTTGCAGTCCAAGGGACTCTCAAGAGTCTTCTCCAACACCACAGTTGAAAAGCATCAATTCTTCAGCGCTCAGCTTTCTTCACAGTCCAACTCTCACATCCACACATGACCACTGGAAAAACCCATAGCCTTGACTAGATGGACCTTAGTTGGCAAAGTAATGTCTCTTTTTTCGAATATGCTGTCTAAGTTGGTCATAACTTTCCTTCCAAAGAGTAAGCGTCTTTTAATTTCATGGCTGCAATCACCATCTGCAGTGATTTGGGAGCCCCCCAAAATCAAGTTTGACACTGTTTCCACTCTTTCCCCATCTATTTGCCATGACGTGATGGGACCAAATGCCATGATCTTCATTTTCTGAATGTTGAGCTTTAAGCCAACTTTTTCACTCTCCTCTTTCACTTTCATCAAGAGGCTTTTTAGCTCCTCTTCACTTTCTGCCATAAGGGTGGTGTCATCTGCATATCTGAGGTTATTGATATTTCTCCCAGCAATCTTGATTCCAGCTTGTGTTTCTTTCAGCCAGCCCAGAGTTTCTCATGATATACTCTGCATAGAAGTTAAATAAGCAGGGTGACAGTATACAGCCTTGACATAGTCCTTTTCCTATTTGGAACCAGTCTGTTGTTCCATGTCCAGTTCTAACTGTTGCTTCCTGACCTGCATATAGGTTTCTCAAGAGGCAGGTCAGGTGGTCTGGTATTCCCATCTCTTTCAGAATTTTCCACAGTTTATTGTGATCCACACAGTCAAAGGCTTTGGCATAGTCAATAAAGCAGAAATAGATGTTTTTCTGGAACTCTCTTGCTTTTTCGATGATCCCACAGATGTTGGCAATTTGGTCTCTGGTTCCCCTGCCTTTTCTAAAACCAGCTTGAACATCTGGAAGTTCATAGTTCACGTATTACTGAAGCCTGGCTTGGAGAATTTTGAGCATTACTTTACAGAGAAAGACAAATGTAATATCACTGATATGTGGAATCTAAAAACTACAACAAGCTGGTGAATATAACAAAAAAAGCATAGACTCACAGATACAGAGGACAAACTGGTGTTACCAGTGGGGAGAAGGCGGGGTGGGGAGGGGAGTGCAGGGGAAATTAAGGGAGATGAACCATTACGTATAAAATAAGCCACAAGGAGGGAACTTCCCTAGGGGTACAGTGGCTAAGACTCTGGGCTTCCAATGCAGGCAGCCAGGGTTTGATCCCTGGTCAGGGAACTAGATCCCACATGCTGCAATTAAGAGTTCAGATGCCGAAACTGAAGACCCTGCATACTACAGCTAAAACCCAACACAGCCAAATCAATTAATTAAATGTCTTTAAGGTAAAATAAAAATAAACAAAAAATAAACTACAAGGATATACTGTACAACACAGGGAATATAGCCAATACTTTATAATAACTATAAATGGAGTTTAACCTCTAAAAATTGTGAATCACTGTATTGTACACAGGTATCTTATATAACATTGTACATCAAGTATACTTCTATAAAAGATAAATTTTAGAAATTATTGATAATCCTACAAAAATAAAACAGGCAAGCCTTGATTATCGTGTGAGATCAATTAATGAGCACTGCTATTATCCTTATTCCAATTTAAATAGATCAACAGATGTTTATAACAGATGATATCCTGTTTTATTTTAAATACACCACTAAACATTTATACTTTTTTAAAATCTAGGATGTTATTATAAAATGTGATAGACTGTCTTTATACATCATTGTATGTTCAGTGCCTAGAACCGTGCTGCCCACAGGAAGAGTTCATAAATTTGGATAATGGTAATTATAGCAAGCACAGGGAATGACGCGTGGCCACACATATGACCTCTCTTCCTGAAGGCCTGACTCTGCCGTGAGCAGATGAGCAAACATGGTCCCTTACAGGGATGCCGACTCAGATCTCCGCCGCCCAGACTTTAACTCTGAAGCCTTCCTGCAGGAGGGCGCTGACAACATGTACGCCCACTGACAACATCCAACTGGCCCACTTTACAGGGACTACCAGGGTGGTGGACATCTCCACCCTCTCCTGATGCCAAATTCATTTGCCAGGAACAAATGACTATTGTGTGATGCCATTTATACACATAAGAATCAAGCTTAGATTTTAGATTTTCAAAGAAGCAAATGATAACATGTTTTTGTTTTTTGGCTGTGCTAGGTCTTCGCGGCTGTGTGCGGGCTTTCTCTAGCTGCAGTGAGCAGAGGCCTCTCTCTAGTTGCCGCATGGGGGCTTCTCGTCGTGGCGGCTTCTCCTGTTGCAGAGCATGGGTAGCAATGTGGGGGCTTCAGTAGTTGTGGCTTCCGGACCCGGCTGCCCTCAAGGCATGTGGAATCCTCCCGGACCTGGGATTGAACCTATGTCTCCTGCTTTGACAAGAGGATTCTTAACCACTGGACAAGCAAGGAAGTCTGATAACATCATTTATAAAAATCGAGAAAGATAATTCCCCTCTTCTATCTGGAAAAATCGGAGAAGGCAATGGCACCCCACTCCAGTACTCTTGCCTGGAAAATCCCATGGATGGAGGAGCCTGGTAGGCTGCAGTTCATGGGGTCACTAAGAGTTGGACACGACTGAGTGACTTCACTTTCACTTTTCACTTTCATGCATTGGAGAAGGCAATGGCAACCCACTCCAGTGTTCTTGCCTAGAGTATCCCAGGGATGGGGGAACCTGGTGGGCTGCTGTCTCTGGGGTTGCACAGAGTCAGACACAACTGAAGTGACTTAGCAGCAGCAGCAGCAGCAGCATCTGGAAAATAACAAGGTCCTTGATGCTCCTTTCCCTCCTTCATCACCCCCAGGTCTTCACCTCTCTGTCTCTGTCTCTCTCTCTCTCTCTTGCACACTTGCCCGCTCTCTTCCTACGCTGATAATCTCACACCTTCCCATGTGGATGGAAACTGGGTTTCCCCTGCAATTCATCAACTGTCCCTGATGCCATGCTGGGCTCCTCAGTCAGAGAACCAGCCAGAAGCCATGTCCCCAAATCGCTGACTCTTTTGTTGTCAGTGACATCAGGAAGCATGACCTTGCTTGAAGGTTAAAATCTTCAACCTCAGGGGGTGGGGGCCTTTCTGTGATGGTCCCATCGACAGGCTTATCCCTGTGGCAGCTTCCTATCTTTCCATGAGTGTCCTGAGTGATGTCAGCAGGAGAAAAGAGGCTCTCCATCCATTCCTGGGCACTCCCTGCCAGCACCCTGGAGCACAGGGGACCTCTCCTGTGGACGCTCTTCCAATCACAATGCAGCTAGAGGGAACCTGAGATGCACTGGGGTTATCCACTCCCCACACTAAGACTCTGATGAAAAACCTAGATGTATTATTCTTCAAGGTCTTTTCTCCAAAACATCATATATCCCCATCTATGAGAACTAGGAGGAAGACCCTTTTTGGAGACTCTACTAGAAGAGGCTAAAATGGTGCCACCCAAGTCAACAAATATGCATGGAGGGTCAGACTCACATATGTACTTACAGCCAGGATTGTGTGCATACGTGCAATGGTGATGACCCTCAGAAGTCCTGTGGGGGAGCGGACAACTCAACAGGCAATTACAACACAGCACGAGACATCTGGGAAGGCTGGGGATGGCAGGACGCAGAGGGAATTTTCAGAAATCAGGCAGGGCTTTGTGTGGAGGAGGGGTTTGGCCAGGGAAATGCAAGGCGTGCAAGGGCAGAGGGTAGGAAGAGTCAGGCCACACTGGACTGGTGAGCCGTGTTGCCGAGTTCCTCTTGAGGTCAATGGCGAGTCATCAAACCACTTTAAATAGTGATGCAATCTTATCTGAACTTCACTTGGGGCTTCCCTGGTGGCTGAGATGGAAATGAATCTGCCTGCAATTCGGGAGACTCCGGATGCAATCCCTGGCTGAGGAAGGTCCCCTGGAGGAGGGCATAGCAACCCACTCCCCACTCCAGTATTCTTGCCTGGAGAATTCCAAGGACAGAGGAGCCTGGCGGGCTACAGTCCACAGGGTTGTAAGGAGTCAGACATGGCTGAGCGACTAACACTTTCTTTCACGTGGGGTCACAGGGTGGGTATTTGAGAAATGACCCCAGGAGTCTGATGGTTTGGCTCCTGCAGTGCATTCTCTTCCCATAACTGACACACCAGTCTAGTGAGACAGCATCACGGCTACACGGGGTCACCTGGACTCTCTGCAGCCCCATCTCCCTGGGCTCGCCCCTCTCCTTCTGGGCTCCCCCCTCTCCTTCTGGGCTCCCTTCCCCTCGGTCTGTCTTTTCTCCCTCCCACCCTCTGTCCTCTGTTCCTTCTGGCTCTGTCTCTCTCCCTCTCCCACACCCTCCCCCCCGCGTCTTCATTTCCACCATTTCTCTGTTCTCAGCCCGCCTGGATTCCCCACCTTTCCCGAACCTCTGGCGGCCGCAGACACAGGGAGCTGGATGTCATTTATTTGTGTGACCCCCCTCCCCGGCCCCGCTGTCAGCACACACACAATTCCCACCCAGCTCATAATGTAAATATGACCTTTCTGATACTCATTATCAATTAAAGGAACAAATCCCCTTCTCTGAGAGCACTCCAAGCAGCGCCGGAGACCTTTCCAGGCAAGAGCACAAAAGGGCCTTTCACGTGGGCTGCCAGATCAGCTATCTGCCATCCCTCGGAGGCCTCGGGGCTGGGTGGGGAGACCCACACAGACGGGGCGGGCCTGCAGAAACAAGTGCGGCTCGAGGCCCCTCAAAAATCCTTGTGTCTGTGGACTGCACCGTGTGGCCAATTCCCCGGTCAAACCACGGTGAGTCAGAGGAAAGGCAGGGAATGCCAGCTTTCTGTTCCTTCTTCCTTCTGTCACCACAGCAGACACAAGTCAGGCTTCTCCTCAGGCCTCTGCTTGCCCAGCTCCGGCCACTAGGGCTTCAGTGGGCATGCTTCGACCCATCGAGAGAGTTCCTTAGCTCTTCTGGCTCATGGGCTAAGCGCCCACTTTCAGCCAAAGATGGATCTCAGCCCATGGATGGAGCAGCTCCGGGATCCAAATACAGGCACCTTGCAAATAAATTTAAAAAAAAAAGAGTTTACATATTTTATATATATTTTTGACAGTGGGATATCTGGCACGAAACTGTACCCAGGCGGAACTGGGCAAGGGACAGGACAACCTGCAGGATGGAACACGGGCTCTCCAGAAGGTGGCCGCTTCCCACGGCTGCATCCCCAGGGCCTTTGTCCCACATTTCCCTGACACCCCAGGCCCACAAACCACCCAGGAAGAAACCCTTTGGACAACACCCGACCTGCAGGGCTGTCACAGCGGTGCCTTCACGGCTGCTTAGGGAGGGGTGGCAGTTCCCCGACACGCCCGTGACGTGCCGGGGGCTAACCGCACCCGTCTGGGCGCATCTGGGACCATGCTGTGGGCATTAGAGGCACCGACTCATGCCAATGGCATTGGGCGCAGTGGTCGTCCCAGTCTGGTTTCCATTCCTAGAGCAGCTCACCCACGGGCATCCACAGGAAGAGGGAGGAGGCCAGACTGCTGGGGCGAAGGGCACGGTCGGTCGGCTCGGGAGCGACAGCAGACAGAGGGAGGGAGGGAGAGGAAAACTCAGCACCCGCGAACTGTTAGACAGTGCGGCCTCGGTGGCTGGAATGTGGTGAGCTGAGGCCCAGGGTGGCTTGTGTTATTGACTCCTGACAACCACAGGAGTCTCAGAATTCAACCTGGTGGAGAGGAGGTTACTACTCACGACTTGAATCAGATCGTCTTCTGTACCACCCTGGGCTACAGCGCACGGGGATTCCAGGGTGTCCCCTGGTATCTGCCCCTGCCTCTCCTTTCCAGGGATGGAAAGCCAGGTCCACAGTAGCCAGGCCTTTAAGAGCTGATCTCCAGAAAGGCCCAGGCGTCCCACAGATGTGCAGCTCCAGACCTCCAGGGGGCCAGCCCTCCAGACTCCAGGCCTCCCTCCCTCAGCATCCGGCTGCTTTGGACCTTCCCTCCAGGATGAGATGCTCTCTGGTGGGGCCATAAGGCAGTGCAGGGACACCACAAAGGCAAGGCCAAGCCGGGCTAAGAGGAGGGGTCAACACGGGTTGGTCCACAGTGCCTAAGGGACACACTCAAACACACACACGCACAGGAGCCAGGGGGTGCGGCTGACAAGCTTGCCTAAGTAACATGAGCCCCTCCATCTGGCCGTCTTTATTTAAAAGGCCTCCTTATTTAAAATGCAACACATAGGGACTTCCCTGGTGGTTCAGTGGTTAAGACTCCACACTTCCAATGCAGAAGGCCCAGGTTCAATCCCTGGTAAAGGAACTAGATCCCACAACTAAGACCAAGCGTAGCCAAATAAAATGTTTTTTAAATATGGTATGTATCTGGGGGTAAACAAGGGGAAAGAGACCCTCTCCTCCATTCCCCTACCTCGGGGCAAGATTTTCTCCTGTAAGAGGACTACCTGCTCACCCTCCTGTTACAACTCTGGCACCTCCTGTCATAATGTATCTCCCTGGATTCAGAAAATTAAGAACAAAAGCCGCCTATGCAAATACACAGCACCAGGAATGTACCCTATGGATAGACCAGCCAAAATTTTCCAAAATATCTTCATGGCAGCATTACTTACAATAGCAAAATAACTGGATACAACGGTATGGTCTGATACCAGAACCTGGTTGAGTACAGGATTGTGTATCCCAGTCATTACAACAAACAAGGGCCAGGCAAGAAAAGCAGTGCATCTCAGGCCCAGCTCCACAGAGCCCACAGGCTGGCGGAGGGGAGGCTGGGTAACAATAGCCAGGCAGGACAAGTGAGCCTGGGAGGAACAGACCGGCCGGCCTGGAGATGAAAGACATTTCCTAGCTGCTCTTGCTTCCACCTCTTCCCAGTTATATATGCTATCCTTTTTAAAAACTATTTAGTTTATATTGGCATGTGCTGCTGCTGCTAAGTCACTTCAGTTGTATCCGACTCTGTGTGACCCCATAGACGGCAGCCCACCAGGCTCCCCCGTCACTGGGATTCTCCAGGCAAGAACACTGGAGTGGCTGCTATTTCCTTCTCCAATGCATGAAAGTGAAAAGCGAAAGTTAAGTCGCTCAGTCGTGTCCGACTCTTTACTATCCCATGGACTGCAGCCTACCAGGCTCCTCCATCAGTGGGATTTTCCAGGCAAGAGTACTGGAGTGGTGTGCCATCGCCTTCTCTGATATTGGCATATAGCCAGTTAACAATGTTGTGATAGTTTCAGGTGGACAGCAAAGGGACTTAAGTCCAGTTCAGTTCAGTCACTCAGTCGTGTCCGACTCTTTCCAACCCCATGAATTGCAGCATGCCAGGCCTCCCTGTCCATCAACAACTCCTGGGGTTCACTCAGACTCATGTCTATCAAGTCAGTGATGCCATCCAGCCATCTCATCCTCTGTCGACCCCTTTTCCTCCTGCCTCCAATCCCTCCCAGCATCACAGTCTTTTCTAATGAGTCAACTCTTCGCATGAGGTGGCCAAAGTACTGGAGCTTCAGCTTTAGCATCATTCCTTCCAAAGGACACCCAGGACTGATCTCCTTCAGAATGGACTGGTTGGATCTCCTTGCAGTCCAAGGGACTCTCAAGAGTCTTCTCCAGCATCACAGTTCAAAAGCATCAATTCTTTGGTGCTCAGTTTTCTTCACAGTCCAACTCTCACATCCATACATGACCACTGGAAAAACCATAGCCTTGACTAGACGGACCTTTGTTGGAAAACTAATGTCTCTGCTTTTGAATATGCTATCTAAGTTGGTCATAACTTTCCTTCCAAGGAGTAAGCGTCTTTTAATTTCATGGCTGCAATCACCATCTGCAGTGATTTTGGAGCCCCCCCAAATCAAGTCTGACACTGTTTCCACTCTTTCCTCATCTATTTGCCATGAAATGATCTTCATTTTCTGAATGTTGAGCTTTAAGTCAACTTTTTCACTCTCTTTCACTTTCCTCAAGAGGCTTTTTAGTTCCTCTTCACTTTCTGCCGTAAGGGTGGTATCATCTGCATATCTGAAAGTGAAAGTGAAGTTGCTCAGTCGTGTCCGACTCTTTGAGACACCATGGACTGTAGCCTATCAGGCTTCTCCATCCATGGGATTTTCCAGGCAAGAGTACCGGAGTGGGTTGCCATTTCCTTCTCCAGCAGAACTTCCTGACCCAGGGATCAAACCCAGATCTCCTGCATTGCAGGCAGACGCTTTACCCTCTCAGCCTCCAGGGATTAATATTTCTCCCGGCAATCTTGATTCCAGCTTGTGCTTCTTCCAGTCCAGCGTTTCTCATGATGTACTCTGCATAGAAGTTAAATAAGCAGGGTGACAATATACAGCCTTGACATACTCCTTTTCCTATTTGGAACCAGTCTGTTGTTCCATGTCCAGTTCTAACTGTTGCTTCCTGATCTGCATATAGGTTTCTCAAGAGGCAGAATTTCAGAATTTTCCACAGTTTATTGTGATTCACACAGTCAAAGGCTTTGGCATAGTCAATAAAGCAGAAATAGATGTTTTTCTGGAACTCTCTTGCTTTTTTGATGATCCATTGGATACTGGCAACTTGATCTCTGGTTCGTCTGCCTTTTCTAAAACCAGCTTGAACATCTGGAAGTTCCCAGTTCATGTATTGCTGAAGCCTGGCTTGGAGAATTTTGAGCATTACTTTACTAGTGTGTAAGATGAGTGCAATTGTGCGGTAGTTTGAACATTCTTTGGCATTGCCTTTCTTTGGGATTGGAATGAAAACTGACCTTTTCCAGTCCTGCGGCCACTGCTGAGTTTTCCAAATTTGCTGGCATCTTGAGTGCAGCACTTTCACAGCATCATCTTTCAGGATTTGAAGTAACTCAACTGGAATTCCATCACCTCCACTAGCTTTGTTCATAGTGATGCTTTCTAAGGCCCACTTGACTTCACATTCCAGGATGTCTGGCTGTAGGTGAGTTAGACATACATATACAGGTATCCTTTCTCCCCCAAACTCGCTTTTCATCCAGGGTGCCACGTAACACTGAGCAGAGTTCCCTGTACTGTACAGCAGGTCCTTGCTGGTAACCCATTTTAAATATGGCAGTGTGTACATGTCCATCCAAAACTGCTTAACTATCCATCCTCCCCCGGGAACCATAAGTTTCTTCTCTAAGTCTGTGAGTCTGTTTTGTAAATAAGTTCATTAGTACCCTTTCTTTTTAGACTCTGCATGTAAGGATGTCAGTGGTGGGAATATCTCCAGGTTATGAAGAATACGGTATCAGCATGTAAGATTACTCCTCACGGATATTAAATATTCCTTAAGCCAAAAGTTCAACTACCAATAAACCATGTTTCCTTCTGAAGAAAATACTACAGTCTAGGCAGGGGCTAGAGAATGAGTCATTTTAGTTAATACATTAACTATTTATTATCTAGGCATTACATTGAAAAATTACCTGGAGGTAATGTTTAAAGCCCTAAACTTAATAAGACAATAAACATTTCTTATCTCACATAGTTTCTCCAGGTCAGGAATTTGAGAGCAGGTCCAGGGGTTCTTCATGAGGTTGCAGTCACCAGGAGGTGTGCCTGGGGTTGGAGACTCCATTTCCAAGGCGGGCAGGAGGCCTCAGTTCATCACCACGTGGACCTTCTCCACCAGGCTGCTGGAGCAGCCTCGCAACATGGCCGCCAGCTGTGCCAGAGCAAGTGATGCCAGCGGAAGTGGGATGAGAGCCAAGTGTCTTGTATGTCCTGGCCTTGGAAGCTGCACACCATCATTTACATAATATCCTTCTGGTTACACAGGTCATTTCTATGGAGTATGAGAGGGGATCACTGAAAGGCATGCGTACCAGGAGGCAGGGATCACTGAGGGTCATCTTTTCTCTTTTGGCTGTGCCACGTGGCATGCAGGATCTTGGTTCCCTGATCAGGGATCGAACCCATGCTCCCTGCAGTGGAAGCGAGGAATCTTAACCACCCCAAGGGAATTTCTCATTGGGGGCCATCTTGAAGACTGGCTACCATAGTAACTAACATTCATATTCAGTAACTCCAAGGACCCCCATCTCTGACTCTACTCCACCTATCACTGGCCCCCAGACCCCCCACTTGCCCCACAAAGATTCTCACTTGCTACCATCTCTCAATTCCTTTGGGAACAGAAGAAAGCATCAGTTAACTTATCTAATAAAACAATGCCCACCTATCATCCTGTATTAAAGGTCCAAGGGGATCTGACATCCTCTCTTATCTTGTTTCTACCATTTCTCTTCTGCCATCTGCAATGACCTGAAGATCCCTAAATATGGACAGTCACCACCCCACTCCAAGCTGTGTATTTGTTAAAACTAGCTGTGTGATCTTCGACCGGCTTCTTAACCTCTCTGGGCTTCTTTCTCCTTATCTGTAAAATGGGGCTAATAAAGAAGCTGCCTTTCTGAAGTGTTATGCGGATAAAATGAGACTCCATGTGTGGAGCACTTAGAATGCAGCTGGCATGGAACAGGCACCATTAATCTTCTCACTCCTGTTACTCTGTCAACATCGTATCCTTCTGGAATCCCCTCTCACCAGCTCTGCTTATCAACATCCTACCCTTGGATCTCCTAGCCTCCCCAGGCAGGAGTGAGACCCCACTCCCCTGCTTTCCAGAGCCCATTTCCACCTTCCTCAGGCTGGTGACCTTCTGCCTTACAACGCCCAAGAGTCCCCTCATCTACATTCCTGATTCTCCCTCACTCCTCAACCCACACTGGCTAAACTGTGAGCCCCTTGGCACTGTCTCGAGTCCTTAACGCACAGCGGCAGTGCATGTGATTTACGCTTATTAGATGATCAGTAAGCACGCGCTGAAAAAGTCATTAGGGGAGTTTCTCTGATAGACCAGTGGTTAAGACTTCACCTTCCAGTGCGGGGGCTGAGGGTTCTATCCCTGGTCAGGGAGCTAAGACCCCACAGGCTTCATGGCCAAGAAACCAAAACACAAAACAGAAGCTGTATTGTAACAAATTCAATAAAGACTTTAAAATAGTCCACATCAAAAAAAAAAATCTTTAAAAAAAGTAATTCGAGAACTGAATTTCCCTCAAAAGGTGAAACTTCTGTGCTACTTCCATTTTCCTAGAGCCTGTTTCTTCAGTTATAAAAAGGATAAATCATTCTTCAATCTACATAACATAAA
This sequence comes from Ovis aries, assembly GCF_016772045.2. Lineage (NCBI taxonomy): Eukaryota > Metazoa > Chordata > Mammalia > Artiodactyla > Bovidae > Ovis > Ovis aries. The sequence goes on along the minus strand of NC_056067.1, from coordinate 22,034,336 downwards.
TTTTACCATGTTAACCCTTTTTGAGTGTCCAATTACGTACATTCAACTCACAATTACTGTACAGTCATTGCCATCATCCTTTTCCATAACCCTCTGTCCCATTAAACAGTAACTCCCCACCTTTCCCTCCCTGTAACCCCTGGCAACCACCATTCTACTTTCTTTCTCTAGGACTTTGACTCTTCTAAGTACTTCATATGAGTGGAATCATACAGTATTTGCCCTTCTGTGTCCAGCGTGTTTCACTTAGCATGAAGCATTAGTCACTAAGCCATGTACTACTCTTTGAGGCCCCATAGACTGTAGCCCATCAGCCTCCTGTGTCCACGAGATTTCCCAGGCAAGAATCCTGGAGTGGGTTGCCATTCCCTTCTGCAGGGGATCTTCCTGGCCCAAGCATCGAACCCAGGTTTCCTGCATGATAGACAGATTCTTTACCATCTGAACTACCAGGGAAGCCTCCTGGTAGCTGATAATGTTTATTATTTAAAGCTCACTTGGCATATCTTCAAAATTATAGCACGAATCAGATTCATTCCTCTTTAAGCTTGAATAATATTATTTTGTAAGTATAGACTGCATTTTATTATTCATTCATCAGCTGGGTTGATGGGACAACTGGGACATTGGGGTTGTTTCTACCTTTTGGCTATTGTGAATAATGCTACTATGGCAGTCCTTGCTTTCAGTTATTTAGGATATAAACCCACAAGTGGAATTGCTGGATCATACAGTTGTGCCATGTATACGGTGTTTTTCACAGAATTTGTACCATTTTACATTCTCACCAGCAGGACACAAGGATTCTAATTCCTTCACATCCATGTCAATATTTCTTTTCTGATTTTTGGAGAAGAGCCATCTTCATGGCTATAAAGTATGTAAGTCTTATCCTCTAGTGACTTTTAATTTTTATTATTTAAAGCTCTGGCTCAAATAACAATATCACCAGGAGGAAAGGACACTGAAGTCCAGCCATGACTCCAGAAGCAAAGACTCCACTTCGCATCCAAAGTAAAAGTGAAAGTCACTCAGTCGTGTCTGACTCTTTGTGACCCCATGGACCATACAGTTCATGGAATTCTCCAGGCCAGGATACTGGAGTGGGTAGCCTTTCCCTTCCAACTGGGCTATGAGGGAAGCCCTACTTAGCATCCAAAGCAGATTCCAAAGCCAGCACCAGCCAGACACAGCTGCCCTGTGTCTCCTTGGGACGCACAGACCACACAACTGTCTCTCTGTGTGGCCTCCGTCTCTTCTCCCTCTGGAAGATTCCAGGAGAAGTAAACGATTGCCCCAAATGTAGAGACAAGAGTGATCTAAAGATCGAGGATTGCCTAGCGAGACTTGTCTGAGACCAGTTCCTGAACAGAGCTTGGAGCGTAACTTTCATAAGAAAGAAGACTCTCTTCCAAGACCGGTTTGGAAAGTGCAGTTTCAGAGGCTGGCAAGTCCAGGTCACAGTGACTCAGCTTTGCTTGGTGCCCTGAAGCCTGTCAGACAGCTCCAGAGCTTCTCTCCATCTGCATTCTTCCCTCCAGGCGAGCTGACTCTACTGGGCATGCTCAGTGTCTCCCGGAAGGTCTCCAACAAGAGACCCTGTGATGCAGTGGTTGACCAGCCTGGGCTCCCATCTCAGCCTTGTCTCTGGCCAAAGACAGGAGGACCTACTTCAATTTTATGAGTCTCTGCGAAGGGAGAAGGAGGGGGAGCAATGTCATGACCTGAGTGTACCATACCACACCTTCCCTTCCTACTCATAGCTGCAAGTATATACAACAGCCATTCTGCAAACAACCTATGTGTCCAACAAGAGAGGACTGAGCAAATAAAAAGTATGTCCATAAGACGGGATACTGTACAGCCATTAAAAATGATGCTGACAATGTTCGTAGTTGAACATTAAAAGGAGGTTTACAGAATGCCATGTCCAATGTTGTTTTCGTAACACAGGCAAGCACATGTGTCTATGCACAAAACAGGTTTTGGAGAACAGCCCTAAAAGAAGTAGGAGTGGATTTTTTTTCTGGATGAGAGACATTGAGTGAGTTTTCCCTTTTCTTCTTTTTACTTCTATTTTAAAAGAAAAAAAAAAAAAACTATTGCTTTTGTAATAAGACAAAAGTCTTAAAAGTCTAGTTTACCATTAGCCCCATACCTAGTAAATATCAAAAGTGGGATTCGAACCTATATTGCTCTCTAGGACACCATGCTGATTTCTGTCCCAGCAGCAAATGTCTGCTCTTGAGCCTCTGTTCGCTTAGAATGACCTCTTTCCCAGGGGGACACCCGCCTCCCCCACCAGCACCATGCCTCACCAAATGACCCGGCTCATAATTTCAAGGACTTCTGCAGGTCTTGGGAGGATTCGTAGGTTGATAAAATCTGGTCTCATCACTCTGCTGGTCCCCTATTCTAAATTATTGGCTAAACCAGTCTTAGCTTTTTGGCTTGTGCACAGTAAGCCCTAATCACCATTTCACTTGGACATTAAAAAGCCACCCCCTAGGCCACCACACCTGTTCCATGCCACCTCCAGACCTCTTCCTCTAAGCATGGGCGCCAAAGCCAAGAATGGGAATGACCACTCAAAGTAGGGTATTCTCATTTCTGAGTCTATCAAGGTGTCTTAGCAAATTTCCTCTTTAATTTATGTAATTTCAGTTAGCATCACTCCCCTTCCCAAGGGGCTTTTGTGTATCAAACATAAATGGGAAATACGAGTCAGTACTCTCACCTTTGCCAAAGCCTAAATGAAATCAAATAAAAAACAGTAATAAAATAAAATAAATGACGGTCATCACCTCACCACAGCTATTTCACAGTAACAAGGTCTGACAAGTATTAATTCACAGAGCAGCCATATACATGCCCAGACTATAGGCAGCGAAATTCACTCCCCAGTCCTGTGAACTAAGAATGTTTTTATCCCAAAGAATCTTCAGAATTCAAGCCTATGAAATTTGAACTGTGCAGCATCTGCAAGAATAAAATTTCACCAGGGAAGGGATTCAGATAGAAGTCCACTGATGCAGGGTTCCACTTGGAATTCTCAGTTTTTAAGAAAGAAACAAACCTCACAAATCCAGGAACACTTTGCCACCAAGAGTTGGAAACAGAACCATGGAAAATCACGCACTCACAAAAAGATACTAAACCCCTAAAATCTTTAACTTGGGCAGTAACAAATCTGTTTTATGTTTGAAGAGCAAGCCCTTTTCTGGTACAAACTCTTTTAAATTTCAAGAGGACCTCATAACGTAGAGCACTGAGGCCCTCGGTTAGAAAACTCACCCTGGGTTCAGCAGAGTAGGGAGGGTGAGCTTCATTGGACCTAGGAATTCCTGGGAAAGAGCTTATCCTACAGAAAATGAGAACCACGCTGCAGACCTACCGTGTTACAATGATGGGTCAGTGTGGGAAAGGAAGGCTGTCTACTACTCAGATGGTTGTCCAGTCCAGCCAGGGAACTGATGTCTGGATTCTAGGAATAAGAAGCCAAAAGAAAGAGGGAGTAAAATGAAAAGAGCTAGGAGGAAAATGATGTTAGCTTCATTAGAAAGCTAATGAGGAAAACTTCTCAAAGCATCTTAAGAGTTCTTTAAATATTGAAAGCATAAACCAGACCTGCTCTGTCATTTAGGCACAAAGAGTGGGGCCGGGCAGGAGGAATGAATGAACTCTGGGGACAGGACTGCCTGCGGACGCACTGGGGAAACAGACAAGACTTCACCTGCGGTGTTAGCAGTGGTAACTGAACAATTAAAAGTAGGACGCAAGGGAAATGGTGGACTCTTGATTGTAGCTGAGATGACTGGAGTGTAAGTGTTCGTGAGACACCTCTGATCGCTTCCAGAATGAGCAGGAATGAGTCTAAATGGGTGGAATAAAAGGAGACTCACAGCAAGGAGGTCATTACTCTTACTAAGACCTTCTGGTTGGTACCTTCCCCCACTTGGGTAGCCTGGGCAACAAGGTTGCACACACACTTGCCCTCACTAGATCAAAGACTCGGTTGGTTTCTATTGGGAGTTTATCAATAGAGGAACCCAGATGCCGAGTCAATCGGTTTCAATGAAGCACCTCCTAAGATGTATTCTGAGATTCTTTGGCTTTGATGATGAGTGAGAGCTGTCAGAATCACAGGTGGGAGGATGGGGAGAGGAAGGTTATGTGAAAGAGAACTTAGTCACACCAAGGCTGAAAACGGGCAGAATAATCCAAGATCCACTTCTTCTAGGCCCTTACTTCTTCTTTACCAGGTAAGGGTCTGGCCTCTTTTCCTTTGTTAGGGCCAAGGCTTGAAGTGATTGGGACACAGGTAAGTTTTCCTTTCTTTGATACCTGCTTCCATCTCCCACCCTCCCCAAACTCATCCCAAGGAGTCTGAACACCTGAAATATCAACTGGAATTTGCAAATTCATAGAAGATTCTAAGTAGTGTAAAATTTCTCCAGACTCTTAGGAATGGAACTTTAAATGGTAGGAATTCCACGGAGGTAGCAGAGAGAAAAAAGTGGAATAATGGGCACAAAAGCTTCCCAGGTGGCTCCGCGGTAAAGAACCCACCTGCAATGCAGGAGCTGCAGGAGATGCAGGTTCAGCCCCTGGGTCGGGAGGATTCCCTGGAGGAGGAAACGGCAACCCACCCCAGTATTCCTGCCTGGAGAAGCCCATGGACTGAGGAGCCTGGGGGCTACAGTCCACGGGGTTGTAAATAATTGGACACGACCGAGTGACTGAGCAGCAAAGCAATGCGAGACCACAGGGTCCAACAGGAGGACCTGAGCCTCCAGGGCGTTGTGCCCTAAGGGTTAGAAACACGAGCCCAAGCACTTAGTTCTAGGCATTGGTCTGAGCCGCTTTAGAGTAAAACAGGTCCGAACCCAATCAGGGTGTGTTTTTCCTGGGTTAGGTGGCTTTGAGCCTCAATTTGTTTTCTGTGAATTGGGGAAAATGAGTTTCTGAGAGTTATTTGGGAGACATGAGTACAGTGACTAGTCCACATTATTCTCCTTATTGATAACATTGTTCCCCTCCCCGACCTTCCAACACCCACATCTCACATTCCAATTCAAACTGCTTCCTAACAGAGGAGATGAAATGAGATCTGTCTCCTGGCCTTGCCCCCTTAATGATATTAGAACAAGTCAAGATCCTTTTGATCACAGGTGACAGCTACCCAAGTCAAACTGGCCTAAGCAAAGTAGGAATTTACCTGTTCATCTAATCAATTCTTTTAGGGGCGGTATTGCTTTATGGCTTTCAGGCATGGCTGGATCCAGGGGCTTTTGTACTATCATTAAGACTTTGTTCTTCTAGCTTAACCTCTTTAGTCCGTTTTCCTCTGCTTCAACCATACTATCTGCACAACTGGTTCTCTTGGCAGCTTCTTAAGCCAGCAATCTCTGCATTAAAAGGAAGGCTCTGTTTTTCCAAATAGTTATAGAAGTTCTGAAACCCATAACTGGCCACGATGATGGGATGCTCCAATTGACCTGGGGACAAATGGACTAAATCCCTGGGGAGGGGTGCCTGTCCCTGAGGAAACTGGAATTGCATTAATGAAAGAAGAGGAAGTGTTACTGAGGCATAAACAACAGAGGTATATGATGAACCTCTTGAAAAGAAGGAAACATCAAGAAATGAAGGAATTCCCAGATTTCCATGTAGAGACTGAAGAATATGCCCTACTCTCTCCAGTACTTGTCATGAGATATGAAATAGAAGGAACCAGAATCAAATTCCTACAAACTCTTGTAGGAATACAAGAGTATAATACCCACCAACAAGAATTACAATTTTACTCCTGAGAAACCAAAACCTTAAACTAAGACTTCTAGAAGGGAAAACATATTGATCAAACCCATATCAAAGGAAGGCAAGAAAAAGAGAAGAAAAAGGGGAAGAAAAAGCATCATTATGCACATGGGCCATCAGGTTTGGGGGGACCAGATTCTGTTTTTCTGGGACCTATTAAAATGTTTGAAACCAAAAAACATATACTCTGTTTATTGGCTCCAAAATGCAAAAAGGAAACCATGAATTTGAATAGGTGTTCAAGTAAAATGTCCGCAAAACTTAATATTATGTCAACTTCATTGATAGCTAAATTTAGTATTTATAAAAATTCCATTACATTGGACACCAGTTTGAAGGGTAGGTCTTTCTCTCCGCAGGAAGTCCTAGGTACGTGTGATGACTGCCAGGAAGTCTTAGCCACCGTCAATAAAATGAGGTACCCATGGCCAAGTCATTGCAACGGCAAAAGGATTTTTAAAAATCTTGTCAACAGAGACTTCCCTGGTGGCCCAGTGGTTAGGACTTCACCTTTCAGTGCAGGGGGCTCAGGTTTGATCCCTGGTGGGGGAACTAAGATCTCACATGCCATGGGCCTACGGAGCCCTTGTGGGCAACTAGGACCCAGAGCAGCCAAAAATAAATAAATACATATTTTTTTAAAATATCATGTCAACAGTCTTAGTGACAATGAGAGAGGTAGGTACATTTGAATACGTGTGATGTGATAAGGGGAGTCTCCAAAAGTAGGGGTACCCACGTGTCAAAATAGCACAGCACTTGGGACACCTTGGAGCCAGGGAGGCAGCAGACAGGGGAACTCTGCTCGGTACCATCCCCCAGTCCCCTTCGGGTGGCCCAAGTCCTGCCCGGCTCCCAGCGCCTCCCTGGCTAAGCCCCTACCTCTCTTTTAAGTTTCTATCATAGCAACAGCCCCAGGGCCAGATCCCTAATTGCCAGCTTCTTCTAAGTGCCAGGAAAAAAAATAAAAAAACCCTCTCCTGCCCTCCCCCCACTCCCTAACACAAGCCCAGGGGGTCAGGCAGGTTCAAAAGGTGAAATAAATGAATCTTTACACATTATAAGGACCCAAGCAACATTCTCTGTGGCATTAGTGCCTGAAATGGCAGCAAGTAAAAGCAGGTGTGCTGGGCGCCCTGTCAGCTAACGACACTGATAAGCCTGCCATGCCCGGTTCTGCTTCATTTCAAACAGACTGCTGGAAAAAAAAAAGGAGGGGAAAGTCAGAGCAGAAATAATTGCTGGAGCTTCCAGTGAGCTGAGAGCCTGCAGGCAGAGATCAACGCTCCTGATTTCATCCTCTTCCTTTTATTTCTATAACCTTAAACGTTCTGCTATTATAAAAGTCATCATGTCAGCTTTCTCCCCAGCCTCTCCGGCTGCCCATTTTCAAATTGTATCAATTGGTAAGGCTTTGGGGCTGTAGGATTTTCATCTTGATTTATGGTTCCCGTGCTTTAAAGATGAAGCAAACTCAACTAGCCCGACTCGAGCATGGAGCCACTCTGTCCTGGGTGTGTGTTCAGAATCAGACCCTCCCCAAATGGTTTTAGGAACGAGGGAAGGCTTGGCGTCTGTCTCTTCTTTTCTTTCTTTCAAAATAATAGATAATTAAATATGGCAAGTGGATAGCATTTGTCAAGAGTCTCTGGTTAAAGTGGGTGGGGGGAAGTCTTTGATTCTTAGCAGTAATTTGGGTCTGCGGCAGCAGGCTTTCAGTTCATGAGGCTATTGATAAACTATTGATGACCACTGGCTCCAAAACTGGGAAAATCAGAAATAAGAGGATGTGCAGACAGAGCAGGGACCTCGCAGTGGGTTTCCTTCTGAACCACCACTTTCTAAGTAAAGAAGGAAAGGGGCCAAGAAATAAGGGCTCAGCTGGCCTTTTTACCAGAGGAGTGCATGCATGGCAAAGAATAAGTAAATTTTAAAAATACAAGCCCGAACTGCCGATTTTGGAAAGTCCACAGGCTTGCTTTCTAAGTACATGTGGCGGGGTCCCCAGAGAGTGAGTCATTAAAATGTTGGTGTGCATCCTGGGAGGGCTGCAGAGCAAACAGTCACTTCCACAGCCCTCTTCATGCGCTGCCCATCGGGAATACTGACCTAAATGAACTGCTTGGCTTGGTCACGTAGAAACGTGTGCCCAGGTTCCACCTGTTACTCAACACCCCCACCAGGGCAGCAGGCAGTAACTAAGAAAGGAAACAGGAGGAGAAAGAAGGGGTTACAACAGATGCAGAACCAGGAGTCGACGTCTCCATCAGGCTCCCACCCAGCATCTGTGGAGCGGGCTTGGAGCTGGGGGTGAGCTGGGTGCAGTGCAGCTGAAGCAAGAGGAAGACTGCTGTGGGTGAATCCAGAAATCGTGGGTCAGACTCAGGGGCCAGTGGCCCAGATACAGCCAAACACAGGTCTAAATTAATCAGCCACCTGCACTGCGCATTTATCAATGGGACTCTTGGGGTGGAGGTGGCAAAGACGTACGAGGCCCCATCTATGAATGTCCCCAGGAAGGATGATGGCGGCTCCCTGTAGTCCCTTCCCTAATTCTTTCCAATTAATCTCAGCGTGCAGATTACAGGCCTATCGAGTTACAGCATTGCCTTTCAGAGCCTCCAAAAATCACTCTTTCCCGAGACTTTAAGCCTCTTTCAAAGGCTGCTAACTAGGGAGGTGGCTCTCCAAGGCCCAGGTAAAGCTGTGACAAGAAATAAACCTCAGTGTTGAAGGAGAGAGAGAAAGGGAGAGGGGGGAGGTTGGGGAGAGAGAGAAAGAAAAAGGGAATGCTAATTGCTCCAGGGATGCTGACAGCTTTGACAGAAGGTGTCTTCATTGAGAAATTGCGATCTGAAGCTCCCCCCTCCTTGTTCCTTCAGAAACCGGAGGAGAGAGGAATGGGGGAGCCTGACAGGAAGTGAGGATTCTGGGACTTCAAATACACACATTAGAAAAAACAAGCAACATCTGCAAACAGTAAGTACTTATTTATATTTTATGGAGTGTGTGCTTGGGATTCTGACAGGTTTTTAAACAGAGACCATATTAGGCCCACTCAGAGGCGAGAATGTCCCTTTTAAAAATGCATTACCCTGCTGCTCCGTTAGGTCGGCCCGGGCTCTGCTGGCCTCAGGTGAGCCCTGACCCCTCCCGACCTGGTCTAACAAAACACACATGCGGGGCTGCGAGATGGAACCGTTTAGGGCCCCTCTCTCAAGGTCAGCGCAGGCGGGCGCTGGAGGGTTAGTATTCAGCAGGCTTCTCCCTCAGCTGACAGAGCCGCTTTGAACTTTTCCCTTTTGAACAAATCGGAAGGGAAACCGCCAAGAAACAAGTGCTGGGAATCATAGCAAAGAGTGTGCAGCAACTAAATAAATAAGCCGCAAATAAATAAATAAGTGGCCAGCCGTGCGTCCCTGGGAAAATAAAAGCATCCTTCTCAGATTTCCAGTGTTCCCGTGCATGGGGTGCCTACGAGAAACTTTAAAATGAAAACAATAGGAGAAACCTGCTATCTTTTTTTATTTTTTCCCTCCCCCTCTGAAGGATGAACCCTTTATTTTTGACAACAAATAAGAAGCAGTTGGCAGGTATGGTGTGCTGTGCACCATGAAATATTTAGTAAGGCAATAACGACTCCCTGGACAGCTTAAGAAAACCACGATTCTATTCAGAGAGAAAGGCACGAACAAACAGAGGGGGGAAAATACAAAGAAAGATAAAGGAAGCCCTTTCATCCGGACTTCCTGTCCAATAAGGCAGCCAGGCTTGATCCATATGTTTTGAGAAAAATCAAAGTGTCACAACTATCCAAAATGTCAATAGCTCCGGTAAGGAATATTGTCTAACATTTTCTATTACACCGTTCAAGAATTTGCCTCCCAGCGCAATTTGGAAGAAAAAACTCTTTTATTTCGAAAACACTCAAAGAAAAGAGAGGAGGAGGGGGAGAGAAAAAAATCAGAACAAGGCGCGTTTCAGTGTGGTGTGTAATACAATAATGCTCTGGGCTCCCAGACCATCCTGAAAGCCGATCCTTTGATGAAAGTGAGTTCTTCTCCACACCTCTCATAGGTTCCGCTCTTTCATCGCAGACACTCTTGCAAAGGCACTTCCTGGACAGTTCATGTGATGGAGCAATCTCCATGCAGTGGGAAACCAGAGACACCGAACTTTTAGCACCCTTAATATTTGGTTTCCCTTGTAGTTCAGTTGGTAAAGAACCTGCTTGCAATGCAGGAGACCCAGGTTCGATTCCTGGATTGGAAAGATCCCCTGGAGAAGGAAATGGCAACCCACTCCAGTATTCTTGCCTGGAGAATCCCAAGGACAGAGGAGCCTGGCGGACTGCAGTCCATGGGGTCGCAAGAATTGGACACAACTTACCAGCTAAAGCACAACCACAATATTGGTTAATTCTGCATCATGATTTCAGAATTGATCCTGGAAGACTCTTCTGGCTCCTCTACACCCTAGGTGCCTGGGCCATTGGGTGACCTACTTTATTTAGAAGGGGATGGGGGAAAGGACCCTGACATAGAAGCAGACAATTGATGCCTGCCTTGGCAACATGTAAACAAAATCCACGCACCTTGCCCTGGGGATCGCCTTGGCAGTATCTTGTTTGACAGAATTTGCCATTCAGCATCTCCCGGACCGGCCGCCTCAACATGCTAGAAATTCTAGAGGGAAAAATCACGCCTGAATGACTGCTGTCTGTGGCCTGTGGAATCCTAAATAGAATGAAGCAGGCCTCCAACAATCAATATTACTGACATATTAATCTCTGTGAATAAACTGTTGTGCACTTTAAGGCTGTCCCATTCCTCCCAAATAATCGTTTAAACGCAGTGGAGGCCCTTGTGCCAGTGTGTGGGTAGTTTTCCTGGTCATCTGCCTGTGGGTAGCACTCAGGTTGTCCAGAGGGATTTGATTTCCTAAAATAAAATCATATAGGAGGCTTGACCTTGCTCCCTGAATCCCCTCTCTGCTAGGACTTTCCCTCTGCTTTAGAACAAACATTTGCGAATGCTGAGAAGATGCCTTTAACTTACTTGACAGGAGGAGTACAGAGGAGGGCACATGGTGGTCGTCCACAGTTTTGCCCAAACTTAGAGTTTATCAGGGCTTCCCAGGAGGCTCGGTGGTAAAGAATCCATCTGCCATACAGGAGATACGAGTTCAGTCCCTGGGTCGGGAAGATCCCCTGGAGGAGGAAATGGCTACCCACTCCAGTGTTCCTTCCTGGACACTCCTACGGTCAGAGCAGCCTGACAGGCTACAGTCCATGGGGCCGCGAAAGAGTCGGACACAACTTTGCAAATAAACAAGAACAGAGTTTATCAAGAATAGTTTGGAAGCATGAGGCCATGTCAAGGTTTCAAAATTCTAGCCTATTTTTTCTTAAGGAATGGGAAGGGCACATAATACATCCAAGAATTCCCCAAGATTCCTAAATTTGTGGGTGGAGGGACTCATATCCAGGGCTAAAATTCACCCAGTGGACACCAATAGTAAATACTGAGATATTTTGAACTAGTTGATAAAGAGTCATTTTCTCCCAAGCCCTCTGCTGCCCATTGCCCTGGCCTTTCCCGAGAACCTCTTCCCTTCCCTTAATTCAGCACATAAAGGGTTAACAGCTGGCAAAGCAGGAGAACCTCCAGGACATCTCTGCCACGAGCTGGTTGGTGGGGGGCCACTGCCCACCCCACATCTGTGTTAGATATTTTGATACCACCCGAGCTTAGCTCTAGCACATCCATTGCCCAGTCTGAGGTCACTCATCCTTGGCGAGGTCCTGCAGAATTTCTTCAGGAGAACAAGTAAAACAGCAGACAGGCAAAGCTTTTCTGAGCTCTCACCTCCTTGGGACCAGGTCTCTGCCCTCCATCTGAGCCATGGGTGGAGGTTTCAGAACCCTCACGCACATAGGGAAACCAGGCAAACTTCTACTGCGTCTTTCCCAAGTGCCGAGCAGTAAACAGCAGCAGAAATCAACAGCCACAAGGGTATAATTGTCATTAGTATGTAAATTTTAAAAGCTCAGTCAAACATATCAATACCTCCCACTTAATTTATTACTATATAAAGATGGATGGTAGTGAAACAGCATTGATTTTCAGAGCCCTTTAAAAGAAAAAAACAGCAAGGAAGAAAGTAGTCAAAGACAACTTAACACAAAATGCTATGTCTCAGAATTAATCATTGTGCTTTTTAAACACACGCATGCTTCCCCAAACACTGTACCAACAGCCTGTGTGGTTCGATCTTACTCGATTGCCTTTTCTGAAAATGAAGAAACGGCATAGACCGTTTATGTGAAGAGTGCTCTCAGAATGGATTAGAGGTAAAGACGGGTGAACGTTTTTACTGTATCGACAGCAAACCATTAGGCAGCCACACTCCAGCCTGGCCACTGAGAGGAAATCGAAGAGGATAGTTGCCTGGCTGGGCTGGGCAGGGCAGCCTGTCAGCTCCCCGTTCCCGGCCGGCTGGGCTGTCACCGTTCCTCCTCCCCCTGCCGGGCATAATTACACCATCACCCTCATATTTACCAAAGTGTTAGTAGAAATAGTCATGACCACTAGATAAATAAGTGAATTCATCACCATCAGGTTTAAAACTGTTCCGGGGAGCCCGTAAGCCGGGGAGATGTGTTTGTGTCTGAAATGGTGCAGCACTCAGAACATCATCGTTCAGTGTGCGGTTAAAGGATGGGTCATGTCTCCGGTTTTGACATTTGGAGGTGTTTGCATTTATCCAGAGGGAGAAGAGGGGCGGAGAGGAAAGATGGTGAGGGAGCAAAAAAGGAAAAGAGAGCGATAAAGATGTAGAGGCGTATTGATTTGGGAAATGTCTGTGCCGTCAAGGCACTCATTTGGTTTTGTTTTTCGGGAACCGTGGCTCTGCGTCTTTGAACAGTCTCCTGATTAAAGCAAGTGAGCCTTTTCTGTAGCCTAGAGAGGGGTTACATCTCTCTACATCTCCTGGAGAGCTAAGATTTCCAAAGGAATAGGAATGCCCATGTTTTAAAGTAAGAAGATAAGGATATTACCTGCCTCGTATTTCCTGGATTCCAGAGCGCTCTCTCTTTCACGAACCCTGTGCACTATGGATTATTGTCTAGGGCTTTATTATGGCATCTGGGGAAACATTTTTTTTTATAGAGATGTTCCACTCATAATCAGGCTACAAGCCAAGAGCAGTACCTCACATTCATCAGACTAGAAATATGCACCTTTAGAAGAAACATTTTGTGAAGAGAACCCGTGTCTCCAATAAGGGCTGTTCAGCAGGAACCGTGCTATCTGGCTGATATTGCTAATTTATCGAGATGCTTCTACTGTCTTGAGCAGGGACATAGTTCTCTTCCTCACTTTGCTTACAAAGTAGAACTGTGGTTCCCAACGAACATCCAGTTGCTGGCTGCCTTCTTGCTGTAATTGGGTTTAATTCATTATCTTTCATTTCAATAAAATCACAGGAAAACACAAGGATGAAAACGTGTAGGCTAATTGCTTATGGAAATTCAAGTGCTGTCCTCGGTATAAATTTACCCCTTGCAAGAAGAAGACACAGTTGTGTCATTATCCTGGAATTTTTACAACAATATGTAATTATAGACAGGAGCAGATGTAATTAGCCAGTCTTTCCACAGAGCAGGTAGCATTCTTGGTTAAATATTTACAGCTGCGCAAACAGCCAGTAATAATGAGAGTTTTCTCAGCCACACGTTACAGAGCACCCAACAAATATTATGAAGAGTGGTCATTATCAGCCAGGCAAGCACTGCTTTGCCTTTTTGCTGGGAAGAGATGCTTCTGTGCAGTTTGCAGGACAGGAATCCAGGCTGAGTCGGCAGTGCAGTTTCAACAGGGATGAAAACACGGAAGATCACCTCTCCCCTTGCTGCTGCCGAGAGGAGCAATTAAAGCTGCATATTTAGAGATGATATTAGCTAGGACTCCTGCACACAGAGAGAGAAAGAGTCGCGGTTTTTCCCCTTCTTTCTTCCCTCATTCCCTTTTCTGTCCAAAGGAAACCCAGGGCAAACTGCCAGAGATGCCGAAAGCTGCAGGCTCGCAAACTCCAAACAGCTCACCAAGGGTCAGCCTGACCTGCAGCTGTCGCACAAAATAAAATCAATGCAGCCCCCAGTTCTGTGCAAACACCCTCTGTGGCTCTTTATTACCAAATGATATGAACTTTGACCCAACCTGAACAAAATTTAATATTTTCTCCCAAATATTTAAAAAATTCATTCTGGGGCGCGAGAGGAGTCAGGGAGTCTGTGAGCCGTAATTTGACATCTGAATTATTCTGAGGCTAATACGGAAAGCTATTCACAAGCTTATTTGGAGATGTGTCAATCAAGATATACTTGTGCAGGGAAGATGGACGCAGGCTTAGGATTGCAGATAGCTTTCGGGGAACCGCAAAATAAAAGGAAGACGAGCTCTGATGAATATGTTACGTCTTCATTCTTGACGATGACATGTTTTTTTTTTCCTTGAGAGAAGAGTACAAACCTAGGAGATAGGTATCCCAGGGATGTGCTTTTATCCACACCTGTAAAAACACTTTAACGTTTATTAAAAATGATAACCATAGACAACAAACACAGTGTCAGAACTCGCCTCTGCTAATTTCAACACACTGATTAAGATTTTAAGCAACGCTTCTAAATTAGACTGTCAGGCCGCCATCCTCAAATGCAGGGTTGGGGTTCTGTTCTCACACGGGATTGTTTGAGCCAGCAGCCTTTCTGCGTGGATCGCCCGCCAGGCTGCGTGACTTTCAATGTTCTTTTCATTCATTTTCGATGAGATGGGGGTGAGTCAATTAGCCCCGATTGTCCCTGAGATGTGGCCCAAAATAAAGCGGCTGGACTCTGATCTCCTCCTCCCGGAGGTATTTCCCAGCTGACAAGTAACAATGTTAATTACCCATTGTTGTGATCTGAAAGACACTGGAATTTTAATTATGTAAATTCGGAGCCATTTTGTTCAAAATCAGCAGACTGTTTTTCCATAGAGGGAAATGTAGTCCCTGTTTGGAATCTCGGCACACTTAACTGCAAGGCATGGGATGTGGCAGAGGAGTCAACTCCATCCTGGCCTGAGCAACCTGGGGATGACTTCTTTCCCAAGAGACAAAGAAGAAGACATTATCTCCGACATCCCGTTTCTCCTGGCATCCTTCTTCGGAGGTTCTGACAGCCAGCTTGCTTGGCCATGTCTGCTATTGTAGAGGGTGTCTGTAATGGATGACTTTGCAGGAGGCAAACACCTCCAACTTTAATACCTGTGAGGGTTAAACGGTGACCAATCAGAAACTACATCAAGAACCTCCAATAGGTGTCTCAAAGAAGTTGGCAATGTTTCCTGCTAACTACTAACTCTACTTAGAAGAATTTTGCCAGCTGGAAAAACCAAATGAGAATCAGTTCTTGTAGAAGATGTAGAGAATTCAGGAACCCTCCTCCCATTTTCCTGCTGCTGCTGCTGCTGAGTGCGACCCCAGAGACGGCAGCCCACCAGGCTCCCCAGTCCCTGGGATTCTCCAGGCAAGAACACTGGAGTGGGTTGCCATTTCCTTCTCCAACGCATGAAAATGAAAAGTGAAAGTGAAGTCGTTCAGTCATGTCCGACTCTTTGCGACCCCATGGACTGCAGCCTACCAGGCTCCTCCGCCCATGAGATTTTCCAGGCAAGAGTACTGGAGTGGGTTGCCATTGCCTTCTCCCCTCCCATTTTCCAGGAGAACTCTTTATTCCAGCATGATGTTCTCCATGGCTGTTCCTTCATCACTTCATCATCCCCTACATCCTTAGGGATCTGTCAACCATCCAAGAGGTCCATGGTATCCAAGGAGAGCATGTGGGTGTTTATGGTGATCAAGTTGGACTTGATCTCAAGTTGGACTTGCTCTCCCAGGGTTATAAGGTGGTGTCTCTCAGAGGCTTGGGAAAACTAATAGGATGGGGAGGGATCATGAAACTCAGCTAGAAAAGAATATAACATTTTTATTATTATATTAAGATACACAGTGATATATTATGACTATAATTTAAATCTATTGATTTTTTAAAGATGAAACATGGGACTTAAAAGAAAATGTTTCCCTGGAGTTTATTACCTAACACTTGCCTGCATCACATCCCAGTCCCTGGAAGGCTGGGTGAAGGATGGTTCAAGTTTATTTTCCTTTGCTTTGAAAAGGTCTGGTATGCTTGGGCCCTCAAAGAGTTTATGATCTGGTGCCTTTTCTCCTGCTTTCTAGTATGATAAAAATGGCCAATAGCACTCCCAACTCCATGAATGGGACAATCAATCCAGACATAGCCAAATCAGCCGGTGTAGGGACAGAGGCCACAAAACCACCCGTGGTTGAGAACCACTGCTCTAGATGGAGTTCAATGTCTTTAACTCTTGCTTGTTATTCAGTCGCTCAGTTGTGTCTGACTCTTTGCAACCCCATGGACTGCAGCACGCCAGGCCTCTCTGTCCATCACCAACTCCTGGAGTTTACTCAAACTCATGTCCATTGAATCGGTGATGCCATCCAACCATCTTATCCTCTGTTGGCCCCTTTTCCTCCTGCCTTCAATCTTTCCCAGCATCAGGCTCTTCACCAATGAGTTGGCTCTTCTCATCATGTAGCCAAAGTATTGGAGCTTCAGCTTAATTCCTGCTACTATGTATTTAATTACCAACCATGCATGTGAATACAGACCATCTCTCAAATGCGATTGCAGTTCAGACTTCTCTCCCAAGTTTGGCCTTATTTATTGTCATGTAAAATCAGATCTTGGAGCTCTCACACATGCCTTAAACCAACACACTCTAAACTGAACCTATTAATTCCTGGGCCCCTCAAAGCTGCCTCTTCTTTAGGTCCCCAGTCTCAGAAACAGCACCAGAAACCTGGGAGTCATCCACTATTACCCTCTTTTCTTTCAACCTCTACCTCGCTTCCCCCACACACCCCTCCCACCCCCTACTAAGTCCTGTTGCTTCTAACTTCTGGCTTCCCCTACATCCTTCCACTGCTTCCCATTCTTAGTGCCCCCTTTCCTCCAAACCTGGTAACATCAACCCCCGTGATGTTTTCTTAAGGATCATTGTAATTCCCCTGCTTTTTATGACCCTCTAGTGGTTTCTCACTGCTCTTACCAGAAAGTCTAAATGCCCATCGTGGCTAGAGGCTGGCTTGACCTGGTCCTGGTGCCCTTGACAGACTCATCTCAAGCCGTGCTCCCTGGCCTTAGGGCAGCTCACTAAGTGTGCCCATTAGCCCTTCATACATTAGTTCTGCCCGCCAGGAATGCCTGCTTCTCACTGAACGGAACCCCATTCATCCTTAAGGATCCGCATTTTCCCTGAATTGCATGTCACGGTCCTCCCTTCCACTCTCACCACCACTGTAACTTTCATTGTCCTATTTTGTTTGCTTGCTTAATTATGGGTCTTCTCTCCTAGATTCTGAGCTCTGTGAGGACAGAGACCATGATGGCTTCATACACCGCTGTCTATACCTGCGCCCTTGTCTACACCGGCATGCACTGTTCAGTATAGTAGCCACTGTTCCTTTGAAATGAGGCAAGTTGAATTCAGACGGGCTGGAAGAGTCAAAGAAACACTGGATTTCAAAGACATAGAACCAAGACAACGTAAAAGGTATTGTGATATTTCAGATCCATTGGTTAAATAAAATAGTAAGTCTATCACCAGTTTTGTTTACTTTTTTCAGTGTGTGTGTGTGTGTGTGTGTGTGTGTGTGTGCGCGCTTAGTCGCTCATTCCGGTCTGACTCTTTGTGACCCCATGGACTGTAGCCCACCAGGCTCCTCTGTCCATGGGGATTCTCCAAGCAAGAATACTGGAGTGGGTTGCCATGCCCTCCTCAAAGGGATCTTCCCAACTCAGGGATCAAATCCAGGTCTCCCGCATGGCAGGTGGAATCTTTATCATCTGAGCCACCAGGGAATCCTCAAAATACTGGAGTGGGTAGCCTGACCTTTCTCCAGGGGATCTTCCTGACCCAGGAATCGAACCAGGGTCTCCTGCATTGCAGGCAGATTCTTTACCAGCTGAACTACCAGGGAAAGCCATGTGGCTACTAGGCTTCAATGTTTCAATGTGACTAGTAAGAAATATAAATTTACTGATGTGGCCCACATTATGTTTCTGTTGGACAGCACTAGTCTAGATCCAGCACAATATAGGATGTAGAATAGGGATTTATTTTTGTCTGTCTTAATAGATACAATGAGCAAATTCATCCTCCAGGCACATGATCTGAAATGCTAATCAGACCTTGTCACTCTGCTACTTAAAATCCTTCAGGAGATTCAAAAAGGAATCCAAGCTCCTCACCACCACCTGCAAGGTCCTTCCACACCCGGTTCCCACGCGGGTTCCAACTTCAAGTCTCACAGCCCACAGAACCTTCATGTCTTTGTATAGGCTGTTCCCTCTGTCCTTCCATTACCTCTCTGCCCAGCTCTTTCCAACTGCTCTGTAAGTTCATCTCCAGGAAGCCATCCTCAAGCCCCACGGGATGGGCAAGGGGCTCCATTGTATTACAAGTCGTCCGCTCACTGTTAGCTCCCAGGGATCTAACAGTGAGCAGAAGAGATGCTTCTTGTCCTCTGGGAGCTTACAGGTCAGACTCTAGGGAAGCACATCTCTCATCTCTGAAGCCCCATGCTTAGCCCAGAGTCTGATATACAGCACAGGCTTCATAAATGTTTTTATAGATAACAAAGTACTGTACACCCCGCCGCCTCGGGTCTCGCACGAAAGCATTTCTCGGCAGGTGTGCTCCGTTCAGGCCCCAGCCTGGGGTGCTCACCTTCTTCCTGGCTGCTGCCCCCGGGGGAGGGAGGCCGGCTCAGCCAGGGCCTTACCGGTTAGGCCAGCATTTGCTCAGAGATTACTGGGCCCCTTCCAGAAGAGGATTACCCTGCGTCCAGACCCACTGGGCGTGGGAACAGCCCTCCAAATATTTGCAGAGAGTTCCTGACCTTTCCCTCCTGTCCCACAGCCCCCCAGGGCCAGCACGTGAGCCGTGCCTGGGGTGACCCCGCAGCTCCAAGCTTGCCCTTCCCCCTTCCTCCCTGCCATTCCTTTGGTATTCAGGCCAGGTCTGGCTACAAGGGTAGTGTCTCTGCTTAGTCACCTTTCATATTAAGTAAGGATGCCGTGCTCCCTGCTGTTGACTCTGCTAAGACCATTCATGCCCTGGGTGGCATCACTTTAATGTGTGCTCTTGAAGCAAACTGCTGTCACAGGAGCCCTGCCTGGGAAGATATTGCTTATATTAAAGAGCAGGATAGGGGAGGAAGCCAGCCCTGACTTGCTCCAGGGCAGCTCCGGGAAAGAGGAGCCCATGATTGAACGTATGGAACCAGACACAGGAGGTGGAGAGAGGGCCTTTGACTGCTGGAAGTTCCAAATATCCCCCCACTTCCCCATATCAAGAGGAGCCACTCAACTAGTCCAAAGATACTGCATGAAGTCCTCCGCAATGTTGGGGTTCTCCCTGCAGGCCGAACCAAGAGGACAGGGCAACATGGTCACTGCTGACCAAGAGGCAAAAAATAAATGGAAGAGGAAACAGGCCTAGCAGAGTCTCAGACAGCCACCTCCCATCCTTTCCAGGCTACAGGTTGAGCCGAAGGAGCCGAGCGGCTTCCCTGGTGGAGAGGAGACCCCAGAGTTCCTGTGGCCATAGGAACCACGGTACCCAATAACCTCCTGGATAGCCAGTTAAACGTGGATGGCAGAGAAAACACACCATTTTTAAACAACTTTTTGGTGATACCTTTGATGTATAAAAATTGTATATATCTCTAGCAGATGTACTGCTGCTGCTGCTAAGTCACTTCAGTCGTGTCCAGCTCTGTGCGACCCCATAGACGGCAGCCCACCAGGCTCCCCAGTCCCCGGAATTCTCCAGGCAAGAACATTGGAGTGGGTTGCCATTTCCTTCTACAATGCATGAAAGTGAAAATTGACACTACTATGTAAGAGAGATAAACAAGGTCCTATTGTATAGCACAGGGAAATACTCAGTATCTTGTAGTAACAAATAACGAAAAAGAATATGAAAAAGAATGTATATTCGTATAGAAGCATGACTGAACCACTTTGCTGTACACCAGAAACTATCACATTGTAAATCAATAATACTTCTATTTTTAAAAAATATATAAAAATACTAAAAATTATGTATATCTAAGATGTACAACTCGGAGAAGGCAATGGCACCCCACTCCAGTACTCTTGCCTGGAAAATCCCATGGACAGAGGATCCTGGTGGGCTGCAGTCCATGTGGTCACTTCACTTTCACTTTTCACTTTCATGTATTGGAGAAGGAAATGGCAACCCACTCCAGTGTTCTTGCCTGGAGAATCCCAGGGACGGGGGAGCCTGGTGGGCTACTGTCTATGGGGTCACACAGAGTCAGACACGACTGAAGCAACTTAGCAGCAGCAGCAGCAAGATGTATAACTCGATGTTTTGATATATGTTGCTGTTTAGTCACTAAGTCATGTCCAACTCATCTATAACCCCATGGACTATATAGTCTGCCAGGCTTCTCTGTCCACAGGGTTTTCCAGGCAAGAATACTGTAGGGGGATTGCTATTTTCTTCTCTAGGGGCTCTTACAGACCTAGGGATCAGACCTATGTCTCCTGCATTGGCAGGCAGATTCTTTACTGCTCAGCCATCAGGGAAGTCCTTCATTTATGTGGGCACTGTGAAAAGATCATTGTAATCAAGCTAAATAACATATCGGTCACCTCACAGAGTTTCCATGTGTGTGTGTGCTGAGATATAAATGAAGTCTATCCTGTTAGCAAGTTTCAAATAGGCAATACTGTATTGTTGACTATCATCACCATGCCGTGATTAGATCCCCAGAACTCATAACATCCTGTATAACTCAAACATCGTACCCTTTGGTCAAAAGAAATAGTGGTCTGTTTTCACAATGAAATACTATTCAGCCCTAAAAAAGGAGGACATCTGCTGTGTGTGACAACATGGATGAACCTAGAGGGCATCATGTGGAATAAGCCAGACATAGAAAGACAAACGCTGCATGGTCTCACCTATATGTGGAATTTAAAGTAGGCTCACAGAGGCCAAGAGTAGAGTGGTGGTTGCCTGAAGCGGGGGTGGTGGGTGGGGAGATAGAAATAAATAAAGAGGCATTGGTCAAAGGGCACATCATTTGTTTATATTGTGGTAAAATATGCAAAGGGGCTTCCCAGGTGGCTCAACGGTAAAGAATCCACCTGCAATGCAGGAGACCCAGGTTCGATCCCTGGGTTGGAAAGATGCCCTGGAGAAGGAAATGGCAACCCTCTCCAGTATTCTTGCCTGGAGAATCCCATGGACGGAGGAGTTTGGCGGGCTGACCGTGGGGACACAAAGAGTTGGACACGATTTAGAGACTAGACCACCGCCACCATACCTAAGGTAGTACTGGGGAGCTTTGCCATCTCCTCCACAAAATTGTCCTGTGTCTCTGCTACGCGGAAAAGGGGTTAATTGTAAATGGAGCCCTGGTTATGGGGAGAACTCCAGGCAGGTACTGGTTTATCTTGGGAGTTCCCTGGTGGCCTAATGGTTTAGGATCTGGGGGTTTCACTCCCATGGTCCAGATTCAATCCCTGCTTGAGGAATTGAGATCCCACAACCCTCAGGGCACAGGCATAAAAAGAAACACGGTGCGTCTTGCTTCTCTACTAGGCAGGCAGGTGGGTTGTGCTAAGAGACAGGGCCTAGACTCTGGTGTGAAGGATCCTTTTGTAGGCTCCCTATTCCAGTGGCTCCCCACCTTTGGCATGCATGATTGAGACCTCCTCAGGATGGTACAAAGTGCTGGCAGACACAACTTCCTTTGCCACACCCTCCTCCCACACCTTCAGGCTGGCTTCCCAGAGCCTCTGGTAGAGAAACGACCATCGACACCCCTAGAAAAGAAAAGAGCACCTTGAGGAGAAAGCAACCAACCTCTCCCAGGAGGACAGACACCAAACTGAGCTCTCTGAGGAGGGCAGGGTACCTGAAGAAGGAATAGTCCAAAGGAGAAATAGGGAACTTCCCTGGGGGTCCAGTGGGCTTCCCTGGTGGCTCAGACAGTAAAGAATCCCGCCTGCAATGCGGCAGACCTGGGTTCAATCCCTCAGCCAGGAAGATGCCCTGGAGGAAATGGCAACCCACTCCAGTATTCTTGCCTGGAGAAGTCCATGGACCGAGGAGCTTGGTGGGCTACAGTCTATGCGGTCGCAAAGAGTCAGACATGACTCAGCAATTAACAGTACTACTGGTGGGCCAGTGGTTAAGAATCTGCCTTCCAATGCCGTGGACGTGGGTTTGATCCCTGTTCGGGGAACTGAGATCTCACGTGCTGCGGAGCAACTAAGCCAGAGTGCCCAGCTACTGAGCCTATACACCGCACCTAGAGGGAGCTCCCCGCACAGCCCCTCAACCCGGGATGAAGACCCTGCGTGCCGAAACCAAGACCCGACACAGCCAATAAATAAATAAAGGAGAAATAAACACTCCTTCACAAGGTAGCTGAGAAACTTGCAGTGCTCCCTAGGTCCAGAGGGGTGTTGGCAGAAAGAAATGGACAGGTGCTAGGAGGACGCGGGCCTAAATGACAGGGCTATGCCCCAGGTGAAGCTGGGCTGCCTTACCCAGGTCCCCCACCCGCCCCAGAGGGCTTGCTTTCAGTTGACTAACAGCTGTGGCAGAGGGGTGGGGCTTGGAGAGGGAGTGTTTAGGCCGAGCACCCTCAGCCCAGCTCAAGACTGATCTGAGGGGCCATCCCAGCCTCTCAGCTCCTGGGGGTTCCCCAAGGCCTCCACCTATGAGCCCAGCTACTCCCTCCCTCTCCTCCTGCAAGTGGCGATCCCAGGCACACTGCTTGTCACAGAGTTCCCCTGCTTTGGGAAAACCCCACCTGCCTCACGAATGCTGGTCCCTCTTCCTCCACTTTCCTGCTACCTGTTAGCTCCCTGTCATCTCTCAGCTCCAGCGCCACTTCCTCCAGGAAGTCCCCTTGGACTGTCCCTCTTCTCCCGCTGCAGTCAGGGTCTTGCCATCATTGGCTTCCCTACGACTCAGGTGTGCCCTCTTGGGTACTTGATCTCAGTTTGTGATGATGGTGTTTATTGGGTGACTGTTGGAATCTTGCATTCACAGCCCCATGGGGACAGGGCCAGCGTCTGGTTTTGTCCATTGCATATCCTCACAGCCATCCCATGCCTGGATATCTATGTTTGATCAACAAGGGTTCCTGGTAGTGACAAGAATCAAAGCGCTGATCCAAGTGGTGTTTCTGGCCTTATGAAGACCCAGCCTCGATTTTCCATGAGGCCAAATCCCCTCTTCTGTGAAGACCCTTCAGCAAAGGTGGGATTTCTCTTCTCGCTGAAGAAGAGCCCCATTACCAACCCACTGCCCCACCCACAAACAAGGGGAGGGGATTACCTTTTACCTTGGACCAAAGTGGGGTTTTCCCTCCAGGTATTCGGGTCTCCTGTGTCTGGCCACCACACCCCCATGATGCCCAGCCCTGGGCTTGGTCCCAACACAGGTAGCTTGTTCTTCTTTGTTCACAGATTATAGGAGGGCTGGAAGCTGGAGGCCCCGCCAGGGCTGAGGGCTCAGCACCTCTCATAATGGGAGGTCAAATGAAATGAAAACCTACCTCCCTTACCCCATCATCTGAATTCCTACATTGGCTATGACATGGCTAAGGGGAAAATATTGGATTTATTTTTATGAGTTAGTCATCACCCTAAGGCCCTTAAGAGGAACCGTGCGAAGTGAATCCATTCAGAAGGTCGGAAGGTCATCGCTAACTTGTAAAAATAAATCCAATATTTTTTGCTCTGTCTTATTAGATTTATATGATGCAGACATCCGAGGGAGGTTTCTTTTTTTTTTTTTTAATGGTCATTTTCCAATGCTATTTAGAGTATTTCTTCCTGGCCTCAACCAAATACCCATTTCATCTAGAGGTGTCCATGGATCATTTGGCCATGTGGAAATTTCTTGATTTAAAAAAAATTATTTTGAGATGCATACCTGAGAGTCTTCCCTTCCCTCCCGTCCATCATTCCACCTCTACAGAGACCAGCACCAGTGTTTCTGAGTCTAAAGTTGTCAAACATGGAGGTTGGAAATAAATGAAACCATTTGATGGGTGATGCCCCTCGTGGCATGAAAAATTCACCTTTCATGTGAAAAAAAAGACAGTAAGGTAGGATCAATGGACCCACTGCCATCACTCAGGAAACCAGCTGCGCTATCCACATGCTTCTTGCCAAGCTCTCAGGCTGCTTCCGTCTTGGCCAACATCTCTCAAGTGATAAGGAGGCTTTATCCCCAAGTGTCTATGGGGAAAGTTCACTGCCCTCCTGGATGTCTACTCAAGCTCCTTCCCCTTTTTCTCTCTCCTTCCTCACTGTCTGCACGTTTACTTTCTCTAACCAGTTTAACACTTAGTTATAACTATTTTCTGCACCCAAAGCCAGTGTCCCCTGTTTACCAGGCCTGCCATAAAGAGCACCACAGGCTGGGTGGCTTACACAAGACAAACCGATTTTATTCCAGCTGTGGAGGCTGCAAGTTCAAGGTCAAGGTGTCGGCAGTTTTGGTTTCCTCTGTGGCATGTCTGCTTGGCTTGCGGGGTGGTAAGGAAGAGAGACTGCCTCTTCTTTTACGCATTGCCATCCTAGACCCAAGCATGAGAACTGCTACACAGACTATGCAGTCAATCTCTCTAGAATGATCGTTTAACCAGCCAGATAATTTCAGGAAACATCAGATGAAAGCCAACGTGAAGCACGCTTTCTTACTTTGGGCCTTTGCAGAGCTTTAATGAGTGGATGTGCCTTAGGAAAGGCCAAGAGAGGGAGCTTCCTTGGAAACATACTTATCTGGGACTATTGAGAGTCCCTTGGACTGCATGGAGTTCAAACCAGTCAATTCTAAAGGAAATAAACCCCAAATATTCATTAGAAGGACTGAAGCTGAATCTCTAATACTCTGGCCACCTGATGCAAAGAGCTGACTCATTGCACAAGACCCCGATGTTGGGAAAGATTGAAGGCAAAAGGCGAAAAGGGCAGCAGAGGATGAGATGGTTAGATAGCATCACTAACTCAACAGACATGAACTCGAGCAAACTCCAGAAGATAGTGAAGGACAGGGAAGCCTGGCTTACTGCAGTCCATGAAGTCATAAAGAGTCGGACATGACTTAGCAACTGAACAACAACAATATTCCCAAATCCAGTTAATTGCCAAACTGAGATGTTCTTGTTCTCCTATGGGATAGTTGGTATTTTTTTTTCTTTTTTTTTGGGGGGGGGGTGGTAATTTTTATAGGTTAAGAGTTTCCTGTGCGGTGTGGAAAAAGAACATTAAGAAGCAAGTGAAGGTGCATAAACCTGATAAAAACGGACTTTGGGCAGACTAAGAAGCAGCTGCCTAGACGGGGACCTGTGGAAAACCTGGAAATCGCCCATTTGATGGAAATCCCGATGGAGAGTGTTGTCTCTAGAAGGCAACTGGTTGAATGTGTTTCAGTTACATCAGGGGCAGGGAGAGAACACAGCATTTCAGAGGAAGTTGATTTGACTTAAATGTCCATCTACAGATGAATGGATAAAGATCTGGTATATAATCACAATGAAATATTACTCAGCCACAAAAAAGAACAAAGTAATGCCATTTGCAGCAACATGGTTGCAATAGTGATTATCATACCAAGTGAAGTAAGTCAGAACAAGAAAGACAAAGAGCACATGATATCACTTATACGTGGAATTTAAAATCGGCCATAAATGAACCTATTTATGAAACAGAAATGGATTCATGTACATGGAGAACAGATCTGTGGTTGCCAAGGGAGGAGGGCTGGATTGGGAGGTTAGCATTAGCGGCTGTAAGCTATTATATATGAAATAGACAGAAAACAAGGTCCTACTGTATAGCACAGAGAACTCTATTCAGCATGCCATGATAAACCATAATAGAAAGAATATTTTTTTTAAAAAAGTGAAAGTCACTCAGTTGGGTCCAACTCTTTGCGACCCCTGGACTATACGGTCCACGGGATTCTCCAGGCCAGAACAGTGGAGTGGGTAGCCTTTCTCCAAGGGATCTTCCCAACCCAGGGATCGAACCCAGGTCTCCTGAGTTGCAGATGGATTCTTTACCAGCTGAGCCACAAGAGAAGTCCCCCCCTCCAAAAAAAAACCAACGTGTGTGTGAAAAAAAATATATATAGCTGCATCACTTCGCAGTACAGTAGAAGTTAATACATTATAAATTAGCTATACTTCAATTTAAATATATCAGAGGAGTTGATTTGCATGGATTTGTCACTGGGTCCCCTGCAGATATCTAAGGCAGGTTAATCTTGCAGGGACCCAGGAATGAGCAGGAGTTGGGAAAGATGAGGAAGGAGGAGAGCCAGGAGAGCAGGGAATTCGGGGAGAGGGCAGAGCCATAGAGGCAGCCAGGGGTGGGAAGCTGGGGCCCCAAGGAACCCTGAAGATGAGGGTCACAGTCATGCCCAAGCCTGACCCTGCTCCCTGGTACTATCAAATAAACCCAACCTCATCCTTAAGAGGAGTTTCCCAGGTGGCTCAGTGGTAAAGAATTTGCCTGCCAATGCAGACATCACAGGTTCGATCCCTGGGTCAGAAAGATCCCCTGGAGAAGAAAATGGAAACCCACTCCAGTATTCTTGCTTGGGAAATCCCAACCCACTCCAGTATTCTTGCCTGGAAAACCCCATGGACAGAGCAGCCTGGCAGGGTCTATGGTCCATGGGGTCGCAGAAGAGTCAGACACAATTTAAACAACTCAACCACAACAATATCCTTAGGAAGCTAAGTCCACTCTTCTCATTCTGGAAAAAGAGAGACAGGGAGAAAGAGACAGAGACAGCACAGCTCGCATCTCTCAGAGCTTCAATTTAGCCCTGCCTTTGATGAGCTGCTGGCATGATGTGCACAAAAAAACAAGGGCAATTTAAAACTCGGGAAACTCGGCTTTCAATAATTCCCCGCTAGGTTTCTGGCTGCAGAAGAGTAAATAACACAACGGCTACAAACGCTGGGAGCAAAATCGCCAATAACAGCTCCATGCTTATGATAACTTTCCCAATTTTCTGCAATCTCCACCGCTTCTCTCTTTACTTGGGTCTGTATCGGATTTTTTTCCCCCCTTTATTGAACATCTGCCTTGGGAGCCACTGTCACAAAAAGTAATAAACACATCAATCCAAAAGAAAAAGAGAGGATTGTGCAATCCGAACTACTTAACCAATCAAATGGGGCAGCTGGTGGAATGAAATGGGGAGGGTGGGTGAGAGCTTAGAGACCCACTTCCCAGAGAACGTTTCTAAGGATGGTATCCACCCACGGCTGAAGATGTACCCAAATTGCACCGGGGCTGCCGAATAAGTTAATTGTATTTCCTAATGCTAATTATAGATTTCAACGTTTGTTGAGATTTCAAGCCCTGGGATTAATTTGTAAGTCTTTCATTCAGCCAAAATTTGATGGCTCTTGCTTCGCCTCTGCCACTGCCTCCTCCCAGATAACAAGAGGAAGATTTGTCTTGGAATAAAGATTTCCTTTTCTTAAGAAATAAACCCAAACAATCATATCACCTCTTAAATTTTTACCAGTGGATTCTGCAAACGTGTACAGGAGAGGGCAATTACGATGTTCGCTGTCCCTGAAGGTCCCCCCTCCCCACCCAAATAACAACTACAAAAAATGATGCCTGAAAGGGAAACAAAAGCAATTTATGTTTTCAGTTATCGTCCCAGAAATAGCCAAAGATTACTTGCATACCGAACAGACAAAATAAAATCTTTCACTACTGCTTAAAAAAAAAAAAATCCTATTACAAATTACATTTAACTCAGGTGTGTATAGTTTGCTAGTTCTTATCCAATTGTAAATTAGACCAGGGTTGCCTGCTGGGAGGGAAAAGTGGCTTTTGAAACATGTCTTATTGACTGGGTATAAATTACCTGCAGCAGATTTGTGAAGCAAATTTGAAGCAAGTGATGCCTCCAGGCAACATTGTATTGATTGTAGATTGATATTCAGCTGATTTTAAGGTGAAAAATAAATATTGTTTTAGCAGCAATTTAATTAACAAATCATTGCAGAAACGGTAAGAATATTGTGTTGTCTAATACAGGGATTTAAGCTTTTTTCTTTTTTAACAATTATCTGATAAGTGCTCAGTTTCCCATGCAGATTAATTGTCTTGAGTCATCTCTCCAAGTCTCTCTGTGAATCCGCATAAAGTTAAGTAATGGTTATGGGCACTCTGCTCATTTTCCTTCAGACCCTAGAAGTGAGATTTTTCCCTGCTCCTGAATGAAACGAACGGGCTTCGCTTTAGCACTGGAAAACCTAAGTTGTGCTGTTTTTAGCAGAGCCCTTGTGGTATATTTGGCTGGAGGAATTCGAGAGGCCCCAGCTGTCAGGCCAGCTCTGTCCTCAAGCTGTCATGTGATCTTGGGCAGATTACTTCTCCTAGGCACAGCCACCTCCCCTTTCCTTCATGGATTAGATCATCTCTAAAGTGACGGTGTTCTGATAAACAACCAGCTCTTAGAGGGGGAAGGCCCCTGACTGGCAGTGTTTGCCCATTCCCATGGTGTCAACGCTCCCACTGCTGCTGATTGCAAGCCTCGGGTTTGACATGACTGGATGTATAGTTGGGATGATGCCTCAAGCCACCCTGAGTGAGTTCCAACTTACCACTGCCCCAAGATCCCTTCTAGTTTAAGAATTCTATCACTTTATGAATGTACTGGCTTTCAGTGAAGGAATAAAAACAAATATTAAATGCACATACACAAGAAGAGAATTATACTTTTTGTTTCTGATAATTCAGAAATTGTTTCAGAACCCTCCAGCATACCAGGGTCCTAATAATGAACATCCATATGATTCCTCATGGAAAAGGATGCCCAGAATACCCAGTCTTTTTCATTTTGTTCTTTCAAGGGAGGGGAAACAGCAAGACAATAGCAAGATCATCTGATATTGAGATAACGTCTATAAGGATTCCCAGAAATCTTCCAATGAACTAATATTTTAAAGAATAACTTCTTTCTAGAGCCTATTATACAGAGTGCAGTAAGTCAGAAAGAGAGAAATAAATATCATATATTAACACATATATATGGAATGAAGGAAAATGAGTCTGATGAACCTGTTTGCAGGGCAGGAATAGAGACCCAGGCATAGAGAACAGACTTGTGGTCACAATGGGGGAAAGAGAGGGTGAAAGAATTGAGAGGGTAGCATTGAAACATACATATTACCATATGCAAGAGAGATAGCTATTAGGAAGTTGCTGTATAACACAGGAAACTCGGCCTTGTGCTCTGTGACAACCTAGAGGGGTGGGATGGGGTGGGAGGTGGGAGGGAGGTACAAGAAGAAGGGGACATGTGTATACTTATGGCTGATTCATGATGTTATATGGCAGAAACCAACACAACAATTTAAAACAATTATCTTTCCACTGAAAAGAAAAAAATATCTTCTTTCCCTCAATACCGAAGCATTATTTATGCACTGAAGAGAATATAGGTGAAATCAGGAAAGGAAAAAAAATGTTTAAATCTCAGTAGTTAGCCTCATGCAGAGATTAACATACTGGTATATTATTCTTCAGACTTCCCAGGTGGCTCAGTGCTGAAGGATCCATCTGCTGATGCAGGAGACACAGGTTTGATTCCTGAGTAGGGAAGATCCCCTGGAGGGGGAAATGGCAATCACTCCAGTATTCTTGCCTGGAGAATTCCACAGACAGAGGAGTCTGATGGCTAGAGTCCATGAGGTCGCAAAGACTCAGACATGATTGAGAGATCAATCGTGCATATTATTATTCTGTTGTTTCTCTCTCCTTTCTCTCTATTACACACATGTGCACTTACTTATACTATTTTATTCAAAAAAATGGGATTAAGCAAGTTTTTGTGACTTTTTACTTGCTTAACAATGAAAATATGCCCATGTAATAAAATAGTCCTGCTCTATTCTGAAGGGCTGCATCACCAAGCTTTAACCAATCGATCGGTTCTTTATTTTTAGACCTCTAGGCTGCTTGCAGTTGTATGCTAATGTAAGACCACTGTGTATTCAGCATCGTAGACTGAATCTTTGTACACTGCCATAATGATTGCATATGAATCAATTTCAAGAACCGGAGATGCTACATCTACTAATGTACTTGTTAAAAAAAAAAAAAAAGATCAAACTTGTCACTGAAAGAAACCTGCTAGCATTAATTCTGTATGAGATCAGAGTTCTAGGGACAGCCTCGGGACCATGATCTAGGGACAGCCTCAGACTGACTGAGTGATGGCACATGGCTTTATTTTGTTTCTCCCACAAGGCAGTGAGGAACCAGTAGAGTCGGTTGGTGTTGTCTTGTCTGTCGCATATCACTGCCCTTCATAAGGATGACCAGTGACTTGGGGGAGAGCTCAGGAGACCAGCTCTTCATCCCTCTTCCCATTTCAGAGGAGCTGCTTGGGAAGTACGTGGAGGAGACATTAACAAAAGCCCACAGAACCATCCTTTCTTGGAGGAGAGGTGGCAGAGACAGCCAGCCTCCTGCTAATGGGGCAGAGAAGGCACTGGACGCTGAAACTCCCGCAGGTCTGAGGAAAAGGCCACCCGAAGGGCTTTAGAAACCCCTTTACTCGCCATGTAGACGTGCTGCAAGAAATAGACAACTTTAGGAAATGTCTGATTTGCTTTTTCAACAATATTCAGAGGACAATGAGTCCAGAAACTAGAGCAAGCAGGATGAGAAAGAAACAATCTGAGATAAGAGAAGAGCGAATAGAGAAAAAACACAATTGATTAATTAAAAACCGTCATCTGAGCAGCAGGTTGGATACTGCAGAAAATCAATTTAACGAGGTAAAAGACAAATTCAAGACATTTTCTATTATACACATGGGAAAGTCGGAGAGATACCGACTTACAGTGACAGAGAAAAATGATCAAAGATGTACTTGAAAAACTTAAGGACTGCCACTAACAGAACAAAATTGAGGTCTGCCTTTCTAAAATTTTTTAATAAAAGAAAGAAATTAAACATTATATTTAAAAAAAAAAAAGAAGAGGAAAGCAAATAAGCCTAAAAGCAAAATGGAATAATAGAAAGCCAAATATTAGTCATAATATATAAATAGATTAACTATTAAATACAAAACCAGATAAATGAGTTAACTATTAAATTTAGAGATTCTCAGAATTTTTAAAATGTTATTTAACTAGATAATCCTCAAACAAAAGGACTTGAGTATTAAATAAAGATATAAAATTTGAATAATATAATAAGGTTGATTTAATATCAAATTATATTCCCTACAAAGGAAGACCACAATCTTTAAATTTTTCCATAAAACATGTGCAAGAATGATCTTTTAGTTTCCAATATTGATTTTAATCAATTCCAAAAAATGTATCGAGCTCCCGACAGGTGGTTTTAAGACTGAAAATCAAGGCAACAATGATTTCCCCTTCATTCCCAAAGTCCCCAAAGAAATTTTTGAAGACATCTAAGAAGAAGAAACAATCTGCTGCTGTCCTAGGAAACTGAGAAGAATGCAATTCAGTGGACTCAAGTTTTAAAGAACTTCTGGAAGCTTCAGAAATAGGTTAAAAAACACTCCACCCAGTGGCAAATATCCTGCATTGAGTATCAGGCATGGAGGAACCCTGAAAAGAACCTGGACAATTCAAGGAGTCCAGGAGAACCTCTAATACCAGAAGGGCCACGCTAAGGATGAGGATAAGAAGCAGCCAGTGGAGGCACTTGATCACAGCCCTTTTTAAGATTCTAATGACAATCCAGCCGCTACCAGTGATGGGTAGGGTCACCAGGGTGAAATTGATGTGCCTTTCGTGTCTGCTGGGCTCCCTGTGGTGCCCAGGCTCTGGTCCCTTGCCTTATAGATAGTGATGGGTGGTAAAGGCCCAGGGAAAAGTCATCATTGTGTCATGCTTTTTCAAAGCATAAATTTTTCACAGTCCTTGTATGAAAAAAAAAAAAAAAAGGCAGCGTCTTCATTCTTAGATTCTAAAATGCTGAATTTGGAGATTTTTGTTTTTAAGTTGGAGGTGGGAGATGGGAACCAGAACCAAGCCATATTTTCATTTTGAAAGTGAAGCCAACCCAGTTTTCTCATTTTTTTTCTGGTTTTTGTTTTTCCAGGAAAAAAGAAATCTATATCTATATCTATATCTATATCTATATCTATATCTAGGAATGTCTTTTGAGTTCTCTCCCAAATTCGTATTGAATACAAATCAAACAGTCTCATGTTTTACAAAGTGCTTTGAGACATACATAATTTCATTTGCCCCTCAAACTCATCCTTGTAATTAGGTAGCCCAGGTATTATTGTGCCCATTAAACAGATGATCATTGGGAAAACTGAGGCCCAGAGAATTTAAATGGCTTGCCCACAGTCATAGAGTGGCAGAGCTGACTCTCAAGTCCAGAACTTCTAAGAGTGGTGGTATTCTTATTCCTTCTCCAATGACCATAAAACCTTGACCTAATAGCCTTCATGAAGGAAGAGGCTTGGTGTCATTCATGGGAGCTGAGATGGTCCTAAAAGAGTGAACAGAACTAAGAGGAGCAGCTATTACTCATGAAATTTTCTGTTGAGAGCTCGCCTTGGTCTTCGACTCATTCTCTTTAATTAATCGGGAGAGTAGTGGGAGCTGCCATCACTCCTGCCTGGTCTATTCCCTGCCTCCTGGTCCACTCCTGGGAGCTTTGGAGGATGCAGCGGGCAGCCCATCACTCAAGCAGAAGCAGCGCGAGTGACTTCACTGCAGGGGGACCTGGAGATGGGTGGTCGGGGGCCCCAGGGAGGGAAGGTATCTGCCCTCTTAATGCAGACGAGGTCTCCAAACCTCTCCCATGGGACTTGCCCGTGGCTGAGGACAAGGCTCTCTGAACTCTGGAGTTAGTCGGCTTTTTAGTTCGAGGCTTGGCACAAAGATTTATGTTCCTGGTGTGACCGTACTCACCATCCATCACGATTAGTTACAATAAAATCTCTCTTCGTGTTTTTAAAAGCCCTTCGAGTTACATTCCATTATGCAGTTAACATAGCGCAGATGGTTGGGCCATTGTTCAACCAGGGAACCATTTTTTGATCTCTGAAGAGGAGGGCAGGGAACCAGCACTTGACCTCCCCAGAGGCCCTGGAAATCCTGAGCCCAGAGTAGAGGAGAGAGAACAAAGAAGAGCGTGGGGGCCCTGGCTCACCCCCGAGGACTTGGTGGTCGGGCTGAAATACTGGCTGAACAAAGCAGATGGGCTTGGATTACGGGGCTTTTTCTTGAGGGAACTTAACCTGCATGCCCCCTGGTCTCTAGAATATCCAGTCTGTCTTCTCCAAAACAACTCAGCACTGCCTCTAAGGCAGACATTCTCTCTAGGCTGGTTCGTATCCAACTCATTTAGTTCACGTGGGATCGAAGCCCTTGATGGGAATTCAGATGATGAGAAGGGGTCGTTATATGGTGTCCCCCCCAAAATTGCTCCCTATCTCCTCCCATCGCTGCTCACCCCACTCTCAATAAAAGGCAGGAGCTGCTAGCCCAGGCCTTTAGATAGATTTTAATCTGTTCCCAGAGAGCCATTCCCCACCTGAGACTTGCACTGTGTCTTTTGGGAGGAGTACATAAGCTGCCCTTGTCATTGACTTGGCCGTGTGACTAGCTTAAGCCAATGGCACATGAGAGGACATGGGGTAGGCAGAAGCTTTCCCAGTTGTTGCTTGTTTCGGCTTGTTTTCTTCCCTTTTCCCTCTAATCTACCCCGAAGAAGAGAGGCTCTTCCTTCAGGCTGGATCCTAAAGTGAAAGAGACGTGGGAAGAAGATTGAGCACCCAGTAACCTTAAGGTGACATGGGAGTTAAATGAGAAATAAAACTGTTTTGTAAGTGACTGAGATTCTAGGGCTGTTTGTTATTGCAGCGTAACTCAGCAAAGTTGGATGAATTCGCATCCCGGATTGAGGGCTTGTCCCGATCGCCTTCTTTCCCTCAGCCTCCGCATCCATCTGCACCAGGCTCTGCTATCGCTGCCATCAACTCTGTCTGAGATCGACCCACTTTTTTCCATCCCTCCTGTTCCATCTCCGTGCTCTGCCTCCTGGACCACTCAGCACTCTGCTCCCAGTTCACATTCTTCCTCTTCTCCCATCCTTTCTCCACTCAGCAGCTAGTCTGTTTTTCAACAATGAAAATTAAATGACGCCTCTCCCATGCTTAAACCTGCTTCCAAGATTTCTCATAGTTTTCACAAGTCAAACTCCTCATCCTGCCCACAGTTTCTGTGGCTTTATCTCTCTCCACTATAGCTCAGATGTCTCTGCTCTGTCTTTCTCAAACATGCCCGTTCTTTTTTTAAACTTTTTATTTTGTATTGGAGTATAGCAGATTAGAGTCAGCTTGAGAGTCCCTTGGACTGCAAGGAGATCCAACCAGTCAATCCTAAAGGAAATCAGTCCTGAGTATTTACTGGAAGGACTGATGCTGAAGCTGAAACTCCAATACTTTGGCCACTTGATGCAAAGAACTGACTCATTTGAAAAGACCCTAATGCTGGGAAAGATTGAGGGTGGGAGGAGAAGGGGACGTCACAGGATGAGGTGGTTGGATGGCATCACCGACTCGAAGGACATGAGTTTGAGTTAGCTCCGGGAGTCGGTGAAGGACAGAGAAGCTTGGAGTGCTACAGTCCATGGGGTGGCAAAGAGTTGGACACGACTGAGCAACTGAACTGACTGATAGCCAATTAAGGATGCTCTGATAGTTTCAGGTGGACAGCAAAGGGACTCAGCCACACATATACACGTATCCATTCTCTCCCAAACTCCCCCCTGTCCAGCCTGCCACATAACGTTGAGCAGAGTCTCCTGTGCTGTACAGTAGGTCCTTGTTGGTTATCCATTTAAAATACGGCAGTGTGTACACGTCTATCCCAAACTCCTGAACTATCCCTTCCCCCGCCCTGAACATGCCCATTCTTTTGC
The DNA here is from genome assembly GCF_016772045.2 of Ovis aries. NCBI lineage: Eukaryota > Metazoa > Chordata > Mammalia > Artiodactyla > Bovidae > Ovis > Ovis aries. The sequence goes on along the minus strand of NC_056067.1, from coordinate 21,999,364 downwards.
TGTCCCCAGATCTCTGCCTGGGATGCTCTTCCGCAGGTCTGGCCACTTCTCCAGGAGTCAGCACAAACATCACCTGCTCAGAGAGTCCATCCCTGAGCAACTCGCCCTCCCCCTGGCTCTCAGTGCAAAGGCGGTTCCCAGCCATTTGCGATTGTCTTGTTTGTTGGTTTCTTTGTTTCCTGTCTGCCCCCTCCACTAGAGAACAGAATGTAAACCCCATGAGAGAAGGGACAGTTATCTTCACTGGTGCATCCCCTGGCAATGGGCACTTGATAAATGTTTGCTAAATAATGTCTACATAGATGGAATGATTTTAGTCAACCTTCTCACCATATGGGGGAAGAGACCAGGACTGATTCCCAGGGAGTTTGTACTTGGCTGGGACCCCCCACTGTCCCCCAGTTAGCTAGTGGCATCACCTGTAGAAGAATCCAGATCTCCTAACCCCATCCAATCAACACTTTCCTCTCTAGGTCACACCTCTTTTCCTCCTTCTCAGGTTCTTCAGTCTCTTTTCCTTCCTCGTTCCCGTGTGTAACCTCTACTGAGATCAGAAACTCCTCTATGTTTAACATATAACCCTCAATCAGCAGTTTATAACCTGTGAATCTAACCACTGACTTATTCATATTCTGGCAAAAGAAATGGCCATGATTCCATCCACAGCCTATAAAAGGATGGCGCTAATAACAGCTAACTTTCCTTGAGCACGTGCAGGTATTAGCTCATTGAATCTTCCCAGCAACCTATAAGATAGACACTATCATTAGCTTCACGTTTTGGCAAAGACTAGGAGGCACAGAATGGTTACCTAACTTACCCAAGGTCACGCAGCTACTGAGTAGTGGACCTGGGACTTGATTGGGGGCAAGCTGGTTTTGGAGCCTGGGCACTTACCTACAGTGCCATCCTGACCAGATTAGTGCTTGTAGGGTTCTTCCAAGTCACACTCAGCCACAAATAACACTACAGTACACCTTTGAAGAAAATACACACATTTACACATTTTCAAAATCCAACCACGCTCCTTCCTTCCTGTCTCAAGTTTCCTGTGATTTCATGGGGGAAAAAAAAAAGGACTCTAAGGCAGAAAATCTGGGTCAGCTATCATTTATTGACCACTGAATACTTTCCAGGCACAGAGCCACGATCATAGCACATAATATCTCATTTGACAGATAAGGAAACTGAAGCTTAGGAAGGCTGAGTAGGTTGTATAAGCTCACAGTCAGAGGGAGAACATTCCAGCTCAGGCAATTGGACTAAATTACTCCAGTTAAGACACTTAATCCCTCTGAGTCTCATGTAACTCCATCTACGTGTGTGCACGCATGGGTGCGTGCTCATTTGCTTCAGCCGTGTCTGACTCTTTGTGACCCCATGGACTGTAGCCCGCCAGGCTCCTCTGTCCATGGGATTCTCCAGGCAAGAATACTGGAATGGGTTGCCATTTCCTTCTCCAGGGGATCTTTCTGACCCAGGGATCGAACCTGAGTCTACCATGTCTCCAGGTTTGCAGGTGGATTCTTTATCACCGAGCCGTTGGGGAAACACAACTCTATCTACACAATTATCCAAACAATACGGGAACTTCTTTAGTAGTTGAGCTCCCAATGCAGGGGCCGCGGTTCAATACCTGGTCAGGGAACTAGATCCCACATGCAACTAATATTCCTGCATGCCACAACTAAGACCTGGTGTAGCCAAATTAATAAATAAAAGACTCAAAATAAAAATAAAATCTCAAAGTTCATTCCCTTCTATGGATCAGGCATCAGATGGAAAGGGACTGCCAGGCCTGTGGTCAACCCTGTCTGCCTCCCTGCTCCACAGTTAACCCATCTTGCTTGAGTGGCAGCCATTGAGGCTTACTTTTCCTTCTGGCAGGCTTCCCAGGTGGCGTGAGTGGTAAAAAACATGCCTGCCAAAGCAGGAGATGCGGGTTTCATTCCTGGTCTGGAAGATTCCCCTGGAGAAGGAAATGGCAACCCACTCCAGTATTCTTGCCTGGAGAATGCCAAGGACAGAGGAGCCTGAGGGCCTACAGCCCATAGGGTCACAAAGAATTGGATACGACTGAGTGACTAAGCACAGAATTCATTAAAAAAAATTAAATATATATATATATATATATATACACACACACACATATATATATCACAAACAAAACACCCAGAGCAGTGATGGTAGCTAGCTAAAAATTAGGGAGGAGTCTTGCCACTGGGCACAATTGCTCATTAGAAATAACTACCTCTACTCAACTCTCAAGCAGCCAGGGATTTCAGAGACTCCTGAGAAAAGTATTGATCCACTAACGACCCACCTAAATCGCTAGAAAGCCATCTGCAAACAAAACGCACTTGAGAAATCAGTTGTCACCAGCTCCTTAACCTTCATGGCCGGTGGGGTCAGACGGCAAACTTCATTCCCTAATGTTCTGGTCCCTAGCCCCCAACACTTCCTGAGCTCTGAGCACGCTGGTTAACAGCTTCAGGGACAGGCAGCTAACCTTTCCAGACTCTCCACCTCCCAGATAAAAAGGAATCGAGCCCAAAGTGACCCCAGAGAGCTCCAAATGAGATTCATTTTCTCTAAGTCCTAATAAGTGAGAAGGAGGCAGAGTGTTTCATCTCCCGCTTATCAATTGCGTGCTCTATCCTGGGGATGCAGCCATGAGGCTGGGAGCATGACAGATCCATCTCATTAGGTGGCAAATTCATCACACTTTCTACCTCTATTCGAGGTGCCTTCTCAGCCCATTCCTGCTTAGTCTCCCTATCCCTGCTATCTACTCAAGGGCATATCCACAGGAGGGGTGGGCAGTTCTGGAACTGCACAGCTCCAGCTTGCACAGTTCTGGAACTCTGGCTGTGCCCAGGCTTATAGTTGGAAGCTGGCAGAGGGTAGCAAGACAGCAGAGATGGAGGAAAGCTAAAATTTGACTTCAGACCCCACACATCCGATGTGGGGGATCTTAGTTGGATGAGGAGAGCGAGATGGTGCCCCCAAGTAGACAACAGGCATCTCCCAAATTCCAAAGTGCCGCCATCTGCCCAGGACTCCTGTTGGGTCCTTCCTACTCTTGGACAGACTAGGTTTCTGAAGGACACTTTGAGGACTCCAAGCGTTCTTATGAGTAAATTCCCTCAGAGCCCAGGGGCCGGTTTTGTTAGAATCACAAGTCCTTAAGAGGGCAAAAGCCATAACTGGTCATTCAAAGAGATAAGGACTGCTGTGGCTCAGACCATCTGCCCTGTAGAGAGTAGGACAGACAGGATGCCCTGAGGCATCAAGATTTGCAGAATGGGGACTTCCCTGGTAAGCCAGGGCTTTCCAGTACAGGGCCCAGGTTCGATCCCTGGTCAGGGAACCAAGGTCCACATGCTGCGAGGTGTGGCCAAAAATTAAAATAATAATAATAAAGTAAAAACTGTGTGTGTGTATATATATATACACACACATCAGCAGAAAGTACCACTGATCTGGATTCAAGATAAAATCAGGAGGTTTCCCTGCCATCCAAAGCCTGATCTTCATGGAGGAGAAAATTGTCACTCAGTCTAACCTTTAACCTTGACCAGGAGGCAAGAGGCCAAGGGTGCACATACGTGCGTACTCAGTCGTGTCCAACTCTTTGTGACCCCCTGGGCTGTAGCCCGCCAGGCTTCTCTGTCCATGGGATTCTCCAGGCAAAAATACTGGAGTGGGTTGCCATTTTCTCCTCCAGGGGATCTTCCTGACCCAGGAATCAAATCCATGTCTTCTGGGTCTCCGGCATTGGAAGATGGATTCTTTACCACTGAGTCACCTGGGAAGTCCCAGGGGAAGATTTGAAAAACCCCATGGAGGAGAATTCTATTTTTTAGAGTTTGAAAGCAAATAGGAACTAGTTGTTCTTCCTAAATGAGGTAAAAGAAAGCTGTAATTGGCTATCGTCATGGCTCAAAATGTGAGCATTTGAACATTTTCTGTCCCTACACTTGGGAGCAGTTTCCCAGCTATGTCCATAGTGCAAACCTTCCACATTTCTCCCTCCCAAGAGTATTTTGAAAGCGCTGGTCAGCTCAAACAGGAAAAGATTATTTCTTAAAAGTGAGATGTGCATTACCATCTGAATGTTGCTCAGCATCATCTTGGACAGGAAATTAAAGGTGCTCTTAAAAGTCTTTGAACAGGGATTTCCCTGGTGGCTAAGATTCCGTGCTCCCAATGCAAAGGGCCTGGGTTTGACCCCTGGTCAGGGAAATGGATCTCACATGCCAACTAAGACTAGTGATGAACCTATTTGCAGGGCAGGAATAAAGACACAGACGTAGAGAACAGGCTTGTGGACACGGGGGTTGGGGGAGGAGAAGGCAGAACGAACCGGGAGAGTAACACTGACATAGATTCACTGCCGTTTGCAAAACAGATAGCTGGTGGGAAGCCGCCACGAAGCACAGGGAGCTCAGCTCAGTGCTCTGTGCTGACCTAGAAGGCGGGATGGGGAGAGGCCCAAGAAGAAGGGGAATACACATACATACAGCTGATTGACTGCTGTACAGCAGAAACGAACACAGCATTGTAAAGCAATTAAACTTCATTTTTTAAAAGAAGTTCGCATGACACAACTAGAAGATCGTGCTTGCCCCAGCTAGAGATTCCATGTGCTGCAACTAAGACCCGCCACAGCCAAATAAATATTTAAAAATTTTTTTTAAGTTTTTGGATAGATAGGATACAAAAAACACAAGCAGTTAAAGGGAAAATTAGGTAAATTGGGATTCATCAAAATTAAAAGTTTTTGTGCTTCAAAGGACAGACCCAAGAAGGTGAAAGATAACTCACAGAATGTGAGATTATTTGGAAGTCCATATCAGATAAAGGACTAACAGCCATAATATATAAAGAGCACTTATTATTCAATAATAAAAAAGAAATAACTCAATTAAAAGATGAGCAAAGGATATGAAAAGTCATTTTTCCAAAGACAATATGCTAATGGAGAATAAGTACCTGAAAACATGCCCAACATCATTAATCGTTGCTGCTGCTGCTAAGTCACTTCAGTCGTGTCCGATTCTGTGCGACCCCATAGACGGCAGCCCACCAGGCTCCCCCGTTCCTGGGATTCTCCAGGCAAGAACACTGGAGTGGGTTGCCATTGCCTTCTCCAATGCATGAAAGTGAAAAGTGAAACTGAAGTTGCTCAGTCATGTCTGACTGTTTGCGACCCCATGGACTGCAGCCTACCAGGCTCCCCCATCCATGGGATTTTCCAGGCAAGAGTACTGGAGTGGGGTGTCATTGCCTTCTCCGTCATTGTTTGTTAGGGAAAAGTAAATCAAAAGGACAAGAAAATACCACTTCATACCTGTTAGGTTAGGACAGCTATGATCAAAAAGATGGACAATGATAAGTGTTGGGAAAGATATGCAGAAACCAGAACTCTCATAAACTTCTGATGGGAATATAAAATGGTGTATCTGCTTTGGAAAACAGTTTGACAGTTGCTCAAAAATTTCAACATAGAGTTAATAAATGCACACCAATTCCACTCCTAGGTATATACGCAGGAGAACTTGAAACTCATCCATAAAAAGAAAATTGCACACAAATGTTCATAGCCTCATTATTCATAAATGCCCCAAAGTAGAAGCAACTAAAATATCCATGAATTGATGAATTTTTAAAAAATTTAATGTGAATGACTCTTCTTTATTTATTTGGCTGCGTTGGATCTTAGTTGGGGCAGGTGGGGTCCTCCATTGTGACCTGGGCTCCTTGCTGTGGCAAAGGGCTTCCTTTGATGCCCAGGATGGTCTCTAATTGTGGTTGGCAGTCTCAAGAGCATGCAGGGATGGAACCTGAGTCCCCTTCATTGGAAGGCAGATTCTTAACCACTGGGCCACCAGGGAAGTCCCCAAGAATTAATGAAAAAACAAAGTGTGGTCTATCCATGCGATGTAATGTTATTTAACCATAAAAAGGAATGAAGCATCGATGCATCCTACAACATGGATGAACCTTGAAAACATTATATGAAGAAGCCAAAGCCAAAGGCTTCTTCGCATAATGAAAACATTATACGAGCCAAAGGCTACAAATCATATGATTTCATTTATATGAAAGGTCCAGAGAAGGTAAATCTATAGAGACAGAAAATAGATTAGTGGTTGCCAGGGGCTGGGGCAGGGGTGTGACTTCTCATGGGTATTCAGTTTCTTTTTGAACTAATGAAAACATTGTTAGTGGTGATAGTTGCATAACTTTGAGAATGTTGAAAAATCACTGAATGGTATACTTTAAGAGGGTGAATTTTAGTGATCATGTATGGATGTGAGGGTTGGACTATAAAGAAAGCTGAGCATCGAAGAATTGATGCTTTTGAACTGCGGTGTTGGAGAAGACTCTTGAAAGTCCCTTGGACTGCAAGGAGATCCAACCAGTCCATTTTAAAGGAGATCAGTCCTTGGTGTTCATTGGAAGGACTGATGTTAAAGCTGAAACTCCAACACTTTGGCCACCTGATTCAAAGAACTGACACTTTGGAAAAGACCCTGATGCTGGGAAAGATTGAAGGCAGGAGGAGAAGGGGACAACAGAGGATGAGATGGTTGGATGGCATCACCAACTCAATGGACATGAGTTTGGGAAACTCTGGGAGTTGGTGATGGACATGAAGGCCCAGCGTGCTGAGGTCCATGGGGTTGCAAGGAGTTGGACACAACTGAGCGACTAAACTGAACTGAACTGAATTATATCTCGATTAAAGAAAAATTCTTTGGTAGTGAACACAAGGATCAAAATCAGACTTAACCTGGGGAAGGGCGCCTTTGCTAACTTTAGAAGATCCCAAGCAGGCGATGGGGAGTGCAGGAAGAGCATGAGTGGGGGCACAGCTTTGACCAGAGCCGGGTGTGGGGAAGTCTGCTGGTGAATGGAACGGGAGAGATGGAGCAAGAGGACCAGTCAGGCTGCTACTGGCTGCTCAGGCAAGTGGTTCAGATAGAAATGAGTCAGATTTGAGTTTTTAAAGGCAAAGGAAACTCCTTCTGCTTCCAGTTAACATAAACCCGCCTGAGCTTGAGGCAGCTGAACAAATCCTTCTGGGTCCTTCAAAGCCTCAGGCACTGAGGATCCCCTGAGAGCATCACTTCCGTCCATCACACACACACACACACACACACACACACACACACACACACACACAAAGGTCTGGTAATTAGGAATCCTGGTGATTGGCCCCAGTTTTGACTTTACTAGCTGTATGACCTTGCACAACTCATAAATATTTTGGATCTCAGCCTCCTTCCTCAAAAGTGAAGAAATTGGGACAATTGACTTCCAAGATCCTTCTAGCTCTAGAATTCCAGGATTCCATAACAGACCTCCTATAGAAAATGACACTTTTCCTATTTCCTGAAGTCTTGTTTCCTGAATCAGTCTTTGATCATGAACCACATTATGCTATTTCCATCCTATCCCTTTTTTCCTACTGAAACCAGGCTGGAGGTTTGTCCAGGTCAGAGTTATTTTTTTGGCTGCCCTGAGTCGTCTTTGCTGCACATGGGCTTTCTCTAGCTGCAGAAAGCCCCCATGGCAAGCAGAGGCTGTTCTTTGTGGCGGCTTCTTTTGTTGCGGAACACAGGCTCTAGGCTTGTGGGTGATAGTAGTTTGGCACAGGGGCTCAATAACTGGTGCATGGGCTTAACTGTTCCATGGCATTCGAGATCCTCCCGGACCAGGGATCAAACCTGTGTCCATGTATTAGTAGGCGGATTCTCGGCCACTGGACCACCGGGGATATCCTGGGCCAGAGTCTTGACTCCTCCACAGGGTCTGGCAGCAAGTGCAGCTCTGGGTAGTTTTCCAATGAATGCCAATGGACACTGAGTTGAAATGTTCTTTGGGGTTCAGTCTAATGATCTAGCTGATATCTCCCTTCAGTTATACCGACTGGCCAGTTGGTTGAGAATTAGGAAGTCTTAGCAGGAAGGTCTGAGACTGGAGCCCAATATTTCTGAACTCTTGGTAGTTTCAGTGGTAGATGCTGGGCTTGTCCTTCAGGGTAACTCCCACTTTGGGAGGGGCCACTTGGTGGGTGAGTTTATTCATATAAAGATTAAGTAAGAACCTCCCATGCTATGGGAATGGAGTCATCCAGAGACACGTGATTCTGAAGAAATGCTAAGAGGCCTGCTTTTTCATGTCAAAGGCTGACCTCATGAAGGACAGGGCTTGTTTCTGCAGACTGCTACGATATTCACTAACTTAAAAACAAAATAAAACGACTTTTCTCTTAAAAGGGGTCAGTAGAGATGCCTTTAGGCTGGAGATGGGGAAAGAGAGAATCATTAGAAAGGAGCTCCTTGCCTGGGAAGAAAATCTAGCACCTACCATACGGTGTTGAGTTGGAGGGTAGAGGGGAGAGGTGACAGGTACAGGCCCTTGGTGAAATTGAGACACTGCTGGCTTCCAGGTGGAGAGAATCCATGTTTCAGGATTTTCTTACTAGGTTTTCCTTCTTGGTGTTGGTTCCTGTAGCTGTTGGTTACTTCTTGGTGTTGGCTTTCCTGGTGGCTCAGGCAGTAAAGAATCTGCCTGCAATGTGGGAGACCTGGGTTCAATCCTTGGGTTGGGAAGATCTCTTGGAGAAGGAAATGGCAACCCTCTCCAGTGTTCTTGCCTGGAGAATCCCCATGGACAGAGGAGCCTGGTGGGCTACAGTCCACGGGGTCGCCAAGAGTCTGACACAACCAAGCGATTAACACTTTGACTTGGTGGTCCCTGTAGTTATCATCAACCTGTCATCAACCTTGACATAGCCCTTGTTCATCATTGCTGTGCAGTCTCCACTTTCTTACGAGGAACTATAGGAGGGATCCTTGTCTTCTGTTGTGATCAGGAATCTAAAAGAACATGTGTTTCCCCATGATGGCTCTTCTTACAGGACTCAGGAGGTGCCCAGGAGCCAAACAAGAGCACCCCGAGTGGAGTGGAGGTGGACAGGCGAAGCCCCAGTTTCACTGGCCAGCTCCAAGCCCTGGACTTCCCAGGGGTGGCAAAAAGCAGCATGCCCAGTGTTCAGGTCCCAAGACACTTGGGCTAAGGAGTGATGGTGCCTCTCCAGTCATCACTCGGAAGCACTGTCAGAGCCAGTGATGTCACATTTGATGATAGAATCTGACAGGCCTGGCTGACCAGATCCCCTCAGCCTGAATCTCCGTGGTAGAGCTTTAGCCCCATTCCAAGCGCTCACAGCAGTCCTCACATTGTGCACAGACTCATCACGGAGGGATCTTAAGAACATCTCAGAAAGTTAGGAGTCCAATTAAAGGCTTCGTTCCAATGAAGATGCTGAGTTTTATAGTTGAGCTTTATGTGTTCACCAGGAAACTTCTGGATAAAGTCATACAATCATGCCGACACCTAAAGAGCATGGAAAAAATATTTTAAAAGGGTGTGTGTGTGCGTGTGTGTGTACACACTTGTATATAACTCAATCCCTTAGCTGTACAGCAGAAATTAATACAACATTGTAAATCAACTATATTTCAATTTTGAAAAAGGGAGAAAAATGATTAGGAATTGGGATCAGCTACTAACAAGCTGGTGCCTGCCAATGCAGGAGATGTAAAGAGATGTGGGTTCAGTCCCTGGGTCAGGAAGCTCCCCTGGAGGAGGGCAAGGCAACCCATTCCAGTGTTCTTGCCTGGAGAATCCCTATGGACAGAGGAGACTGGCAGGCTATAGTCCATGGGTTGCAAAGAGTCTGACATGACTGAAGCAACTTAGCATGTACACGCCACTAGCAGACATAGGGTGTTTTGGGGGTGGAGGTGGGGGTGGGGAGGGTGATGGAATCAGAGAGTGTTCTAGAATAAGAGCCATGATGTTGTACAACCTTGTAAATATTCTCAAAACTACTGAACTACGCACTTTTAAATGGTTTATATGGTGGATTTTATGCTATGTGACATTTATATAAATTTTTAAAAAAGGATTAACAAACTCAATTCTTAAAAAAACCAGAAACATAAAGACACATCTGAGAGAGCCTAACTGCCTAACTGCCTAACTCCAAACACAGTAAAGCAGAGAGCAGCAGAGGGACCAGACGGAGGCGTGATTCAGGATGCGGCTTGTGGGAATGAGGCATCCTTCTTGCGAGACATTCTTGTCTCTACGGTTTCCGGGGCGCCTCACCCCACACGTCTTCTCACTGAACTTTGTTCTTGTGCCATCAGCAATGTATTTCTCTGAGTGAACGCTGCCCCTACCCCAGCCTTGTGTTTAAACAACAAATGCTCTCAGGATACCTCACTCTCTTCTTAGCATAAATGAGTGCTTTGGTTGAGAAGAGGGCTTCTCAGGAGAGGCATTTGGAAATGGGCATAAGACACAAGAAGAACAGGGATAAATGACTGAATTCAGCCATATCAGAGTCTGGCTAAGGGCTGCTTTCAAATCTAAAGTGGAGCTAAAAGCATTTTTTCCATTTTTAGAGACAACAAATATGGCTTTGTTCCCCTGTGGCAAGGAATGAAGCAAAAAGAAATTTGGCCCACAGTGAAAAACCACTTCATACCCATTAGGATTGTTAATATTAATCAAACAAAGAAAAAAAAAACAGAAAACAATGTGTTGACATGGATGTGGAAGAATTGAAATCCTGTTTGTTGCTAGCGGGAATGTAAAATGGTATAACTGCTGCGCAAAACTGTAGAGCGAGATTCCTCAAAGAGTTAGAAACAGAATTACAGTATGATCCAGCAATTCCACTTAGGGTATATTACTCAAAATAATTGAAAACAGGTGCTGGAACAGATATGCATACACCAGTGTTCAGAGCAGCATTCCACCAAAGGTGGAAATGACTCAAATGTCCATCAGTGGATGAGTGGATAAACAAAATACTATTTAGCCTTAAAAAGGAAAGAAATTCTGACACATGTTACAGCATGAATGAATCTTGAGAACATTATACTAAGTGAAATAAGCCAGTCGCAAAAGACACATAGGTATGAGTCTCCCTAATGAGATACTTTAGTTCAGTCACTCAGTTGTATCCAACTCTTTGTGACCCCATGGACTGCAGCACACCAGGCCTCCCTGTCCATCAGCAACTCCTGGAGCTTGCTCAAACTCGTGTCCATCTACTCAGTGATGTCATCCAGCCATTTCATCCTCTGTCGTCCCCTTCTCCTCCTGCCTTCATTCTTCCCCAGCAGCAGAGTCTTTTCCAATGAGTCAGTTCTTCGCATCAAGTGGCCAAAGTATTGTAGTTTTAGCTTCAGCATCAGTCCTTCCAATGAATATCCAGGACTGATTTCCTTTAGGATTGACTGGTTGGATCTCCTTGCAGTCCAAGGGATTCTCAAGAGTCTTCTCCAACACCACAGTTCAAAAGCATCAGTTCTTCAGCGTTCAGCTTTCCTTATGGTCCAACTCTCAAATCCATACATGACTACTGGAAAAATCATAGCTTTAACTAGATAAACAAACCTTTGTCAGCAAAGTAATGTCTCTGCTTTTTAATATACTGTCTAGGTTGGTCATAGCTTTTCTTTCAAGGAGCAAGCATCTTTTAATTTCATGGCTGCAGATACTTAGAATAGTTGAATCCATTGAGACAGAAAGTAGAACAGTGGTTATCAAAGCCTAGGTGATGTGACCCAGCAATCTCACTCCTGCGCATATATTCAGAGAAAACCATCATTCAAAAGGAGGCACACACCCCAATATTCACTGCAGCACTATTTACAAAAGCCGAAACATGGACACAACTTAAATGTCCATCAGTGGAGGAATGGATAAAGAAGGCGTGGTACATATACACAATGGAAGGTTAGTCAGCCATAAGGACGAATGAACTTGTGCCATTTGCAGAGACACGGATGGACCTAAAGATTGTCATACAAAGTGAAGTGAGTCAGAAAGAGAAAAACAAATATTGCATAATATTGCTTATATGTGGAACCTAGAAAAATGGTAGAGATGAACTAATTAGCAATGCAGAAATAGAGTCACAGGTGTAGAGAATAAACCCATGGTTACCAAGGGGGGCGGTGCAAATTGGTGGATTGGGATTGACATATGTACACTGCTATGCATAAAATAGATAACTAAGGAGATCCTACCGTTTAGCACAGGAAACCCTACTCAGCAATCTGTGGCGACATAAATAGGAAGGAAATCTAAAAACGAGGGTATATATGTATATGTATCACTGATCCACTTTGCTGTACAACAGAAACCAACACAATATTATAAAGCAACTATACTCCAATAAAAATTAATTAACTTTTTTAAAGTTCTGAAGGCAGATAGTAATGATGGTTGTACATCAGTGTGGATGTACTTAATGCTACAGAACTGTATACTTGAAAATGGTTAAACTAGTAAACTTTAAGTTATGTACAAGATGTTTTGCTATTAAAAATATCTTTTTAAGAAAAAAACAAAGAAATTCAGTAACTGAAAAGTAAGCGTCCCTCCCCTTTCCTCTAGGGATACAGTTATGACCAGAATTCAGACGAGAGCAGAAGATGCGCTAGCTGTGACAGGTCAGGTTAAGCTTGGTAACAACCACTCCCTGCACTTCTCACTCATGCTGCACTTCCATCATGTGTTCCCGGGGGGCTCTGCTCATCCTCGTTCGGAGACTCCAGCTGACACAGCAGCACGTGCCAGAGTGAAAAGATGTCCAAAGGACCTTGTTCCATGTGTGTAAACATACTCATGATGATTCTCCTTTAAAAATTAGAGTTTAGGGACTTGCCTGGTGGTCCAGTGGTTAAGTTCCCTGGTTGGGGAACTAAGATCTCACATGCTGCAGAGCAACTAAGGCCAGGCATCACAACTACTGAGCCTGCACACTCCAGAGCCCAGGTGCCGCAATAGAGTCTGGGCACCACAGCAACCGAAGACCCAGCATGCCACAAAGAAGATCTCACGTGCCGCAACTAAGGTCCAATGCAGCGAAATAAATAAATCTAAAATACACACATTTTAAAAGTTGGAATTTTCAAAAAGACGAATTTTCAAATCAGCGTAAGAATCATTGATTGTCCACTGACTGGTTACAAGGAAAGTGGACACACTGAGGGTAGGGCACAGAGCCAGAACTTTTCCTGACGTCATTCACCACAATGAAAGTTAGGTAACATAAAGATCTGAAGTTAAACAGAAAACAGAGCACCAGCAGAAAACGAAGAGTAATTTGTGATGGGGAGTGCTCGTAGGACAGAAATAAAAGACAATAATGGAAGATATGAGCAGATTTGAATGTGTTAAAAATCCAAATGTTCATATATGATGAAACATACAATACGTGATAAAAGATGCCATAATCAACAGTAAAAGACACATGATAGACCAGGAGACAGTATTTGAGACACATACAAGAGCATGATGATATTCAAAACATACAAAGAGTTTCTAGGAATCAATTTAAAAGGACTATTTTTTCTTTTTTTTAAATAGCAAAGGATGTGAAAGTGTTAGCTGCTGTCATGTCCAACTCTTTGCGACCCCATGGACTGTAGCCCACCAGGCTCCTCTGTCTATGGGATTCTGCGGGCAAGAGTACTGGAATGGGTAGCCACGCACTCCTCCAGGGGATCTTCCCAACCCAGGGATCGAACTGGGGTCTCCTGCATGAGCCACCACGGAAGCCCCTGACAAAGGATAGGAAGAAGCAATTCTTAGAAAAAGAAATTGAAATGACTGGTATGCCAAATATATATGTTAAAAATACCCTTTCTTAATCCTTTCTTTTTCCTGTCTAATATAGATTATTTGAAACAAAAATGATTTTCTCACAGTGTCCACTTTGTCTCCACTCTTAAATCCATTGCCATCAATCTCCACCTCTCTGGTGAATGTCCCCGCGGAGTCTGTTCAGCTCCCTGGAAGGACTGGCTGTGTTTAGGAAACAGGAAGCACCACTAGATTGGAACCAGAGGCTTGGCAGGACTCAGGGAGGAGAGGAGTCAGGCGCAGAGATGGGAGATGAGACTGGAGGAGTGTTTGGGAACCCTACTGTAGGGCTGGGTCACATGTGTTTATTCTTTTAGAGAAAGCTGGCTCTGGCCATTGCTGTGGATAACAGACTCAAAGGGCCCAAACTGGAAGAAAGATCCCTGGGAAAGCTGCTGTCATTGTCCCAGAGGAAATAACAAGGAACAGAAATAAGGTGTTGGCAAATAGAGAAAAAACAGGATTCTGAGGCTGCGGACTTGATGGATGGATGGAGAGTGTAGGTGGGGACCAAGAAAGAGCTGAGGACAAGCCCCGAGGAGTGCTTCAGAGCAGCGTGGCCAAGTCCCATAGAGAGAGAGAGAGACTCCAGGCATGAGAGCACTTTTAAAAGACGCTTATTCATTCACAAGCCCCTCCTATTAACCTTTAGATTGTGTTTAGGTTTTGAAGAAAGACCAAGAAAAGAAAGCATTCATCACTGAGTAGTATGGTTTTTCCAAGGGTCTGTTTGCTACAATAAATGAAAATCTAGATGCCTTAAAAATGTTATTTGGGAAGATATTCAACCAAAATAAAAATCTAAATTATCTGATGCCCTATAAAATAAGTCGTTAAATATTTTATAGGATCCCTCTTCCTTCAAATATGATCTTTATAAACCAGCCGTCTACTCTTCTCCCACCCTCTGTAGGAAGCAGTTAATCAGAGATCTTGGCATGTCTTTTCTGCAGCCCGAGTCCGGTTAATTGTGGATTTGATTCAAATGATAGCAGTGTTGGCAGAATGAGCCCGTCTTCACTGCATTGATTCCCCTCCCTCCACCCCCATACCAGCTGGGAGTCCTCCTGAAAGAACAATAGATTTATAATACAAGCAAAACAAAGGAGTCGGGAATGAACAGCTCTTGGAAATAAGTAGGTCAAGACACAATCAATTTCCAAATCTAAAATTATGTTTGAAAAATGTACCTTTAATACCAGAGTCGGCTTTGGCCCTGTGGGGCAAAGCATGTAAAGTTTAAAGTTCCTGAGTGGCTGCTTTATCAGGTAGCCTGAAGTTTACCCTGGAGGTTAAGCAATAAAATGGAAACAAAAATAATTTAACAGTTTTGCAGTTAGTTTAACCCAGCCACGGCTTCTTAAATGGCATTCACCTTCTTGGAGCTTGCCACGCTCATAAAGCTACAAGATGCATTTCAAAGCTATGAATTTGCTAAATAGAACTCCATTTCCTCTTCTTATTAGAGGTAATTAAATTTATTAGACGTCAGTAAAAGCCTTGTAAACAGAAAATATGAATGCTTATAAAAGTCTGCCCTCTCTTTGCAGCCTAATAATTAAGATGCAACGAGAAAGCAGCTAATAACAGCTCATAATTTATGAAGTGTCATTCACCCCCGAAACTGAGACATATTGTGGAGGAATTACAGACTGAAGTGAAAATAATACCCACTGAAACACATTATTTATTAAATGCATAACCACTCAGAGAAATAAACACATCACACACAGAACTTGATATTTCTGATGGAAACAGTATATACATCATCTCCTGCTTTGGATATATTACCCATCAAGTCAAATCCTTAAATCAAAGTCACCACTTGTTTAAATGCAAACGGCCCGTGGCAGCCCAGCAAGCCCCAAATTTCCACTAGACATTCACCTTGATGTCAGTTTTCAAAGACTGAGTCACTGAGAAGGTTTTTCATTATGATTGTTTTTAACATTCTCAAAAGAAAAGAAATCCCTCAGCAAGCATTAGAGAGAGAGAGAGAGAGAGAAACGGGAGGGAAGACAAGGAAAAGATTCTAAGTAGAAGAGCAGGACTCATAAATTAACAAAAACATTTCCCACCCTCCAGCACAGATGAACTCAGAAGCAACTGCGGAATCAATGCCCCCACTCGAGTGATGCTATCTCACTCTGAATGGAATCTCTTTTTATTGCAGTTTAATAATGTACTTTACATCTTTATCAACAGTCCAGCTCTGTACTTTGAGCTCTTTAGAGTCAATGGTGATAGAAATTTTAGATGCCACATTTCATCAATGCAAAGAGATCCTTGGTTATGCACTATACTGTTATTTTATGAATTGTTATGAAAGAAAAAATAAAATGCTGCTAATTAAACTATGACATGCCATTGTTGTAAGATACATCCTGATGTCAGAGATGTTAAAACTGGGAGGGGGAAAGGTATTTTAGAATTCACTCAATATAATCCATAAAACTAGATGAGATAAAGATTAACATCAATCTTAAGATTGTTATCTTGGTTACAGTAGGTGAATTATAGCTCAATAAAACTGTTATTTTAAAATGTTATTTTGGACTCAATGCTGAAAATCCTAATACTCAATTGTGTAGAAGGAAGCCAAGAAAGGCCCCGCTTGGAAGGTGAAGGACCTAAAGAATACGAAGGAGCTGTGTGGGTCCCGGGGTGAAGGGGGTTCCGAGAGAGCCAAAAGCAAATGTAGAGGCCCTGGGGTGGTTGAGGACTTGGTGTATGGGAGCCAGAGTGAATGATGCAGGGAGAGATAACCAGGGCTGGAAGTGGGAGTAGAGAGGTTCACAGGAGATGAGGTCAATAAGGTGACAGCAAAAATGAAAGTTTCAGACTTAAATAGACATTTCTCCAAAGAAGACATACAGATGGAAAAAAAAAGTGAAAAGTTGTTTAATATCACTATTAGAGAAATGCAAATCAAAACTACAATGAGGTATTGTCTCACACCAGTCAGAATGGCTATCATCACAAAAATCTATAAACAATAAATACTGAGAGGGTGTGGAGGAAAAGGGACCCTCCTACATTGTTGGTGGAGTGTCGACTGCAACAACCACTATGGAGAATAGCATGGAGGTGTCTTTTAAAAAATGAAAATAGAACTACTGTACGATCCCACAATCCCACTCCTGGGCATATATCCAGAGGAAATCACGATTAGATAGAAGACTCAGGCTCCTCAGCGTTCATTGCAGCATTATTTACAACAGCCAAGACATGGAAGCAACCTAAATGTCCATCAACAGAGGCACGGATAAAGACGCGGTGTATGTGCACAATGGAGCACTACTCAGCTTTTAAAAAGAAGACAATGATTCTATTTGCAGCAACATGGGTGGACCTAGAGACTGTCACACTGAATGAAGTAAATCAAATGCAGAAAGACAAGTAAATATGATATCATTTATATGCGGAATCTTTAAAAAGGGTATAAGTGAACTTAGTCACAGACACAAACCAATGGTTGCCAGGGGACAAGAGGGAAGGAGGGATAAATTGGAAGATTGGGAATGACATAGACACACTATGATATACAAAATAGATAACTAATAAGAACCTACTGTATAGCGCAGGCAGTTCTACTCAAAACTCTGTAATGGAGGGTTCGGGAAAAAATCTGAAATAAGAGTGTATATATGTATATGTATAACTGATTCACTTTGCTGTACATCTGAAACTAACGTAACATTGTAAATCAACTAGACTCCAATAAATTTTTCTTTTTTAAAGTTTCCTCCAGGTGATAAAAATTTCCTCCAGTTTTCTATGAAGTGGAACAAAAATTTTTTAGGAATATTAAGAATATTCTTCAAAAAAACATTTTGGGGGTAGGTTAGGCAGCTCAGTGGTAAAAAATCTTTCTGCCAGTGCAGGAGACTCAGGAGACATGTGTTCAGTCTCTGGGTTGGGAAGATCCCCTGCAGGAGGAAATGGCAACCACTCCAGTGCTCTTGCCTGGAAAATCCCATGGACAGAGGAGCCTGGTGGGCTACAGTCCATAGGGTTGCAAAGGGTGGGACACGACCGAGTGGATGAGCGTGTACTTTTCAATTTCACACCTAAACCCTACCTTGGTAGCTTCTCAGATGGTTTAAGAATCAAGCGACCTTAGCAGTCCTGCCATCTTTGCAGGCGGTCCCATCCAAAGCAGTTGCCGACTCTGTTCAGAGGGGACACGGTCGTTAGACCACCTCCAGGCTATGAAGTGCATGGAAGGCTTTCACACTGCGGGATCCTTGAGGAGGTGCCTTTGTTTTTTCATCAAGGATCAGCAATTGCTCTCTTCTACAATAGCACTCACGGAAACCTGCCCCTCTTCCCTACTTACTCCCCAGCACCAAAGAGCAAAGGCTCTTCCTCGAAAAGCGAAAATCAACGTTTCTCTTTTTTGAGCAGTTACTCTGTTTTGCCCTATGCTAAGAGATCTGCGTACTCTCTCTTTTTAACCCTCAAACCATCCTATGTCATAGATGTTGTTAGTAGTCCCATTTAACAGGAAGGAAGCTGGGGCGCAGAGAGGTTAAGCCACTTACCCCTGGTCACACAGCTGATTGTGAGTGTGAGTGTGAGTGTGTGTGTGTGTGTGTGTGTGTGTGTGTGTGTGGTGTGGTGGTGGAGGTCTGTTGGGACTGGAACTTGGGTATGACTTCCTCCAAAGTCCAGGGATATAACTGCTCCACTATAATGCATTGCTCTCATGTGGCAGTGGCTGAAAGCAAATCTGCTTCCTGACTTTACCAAATCTGGTGCCTTCTAGGTTTAGTGGAGCCAGTAACTTAGATGGAATTGAGAATAGTGTCAAGCTCAAGCTGGGAAAGAGAAATAAAGTGCTTAGGCTCTGGAGCCAGATTCCCAGGGTTCAAACCCTGGCTCTGCCAGCTACCAGCTGTGTGATCTGGGGCAAGTTATTCAGCCTCTCTGTGCCTAAATTTCCTCATGTGGAAAAAATGGAGTTCAGCAATAGTTACTATCAGATGGGGTTGCTGTGAACGTTTTGTGAGACAGTGATGTGAAGTACTTACTGCACAGGCCCAGTCGGTAGTTATTGTTTCCGTCCATAGGTTTCAGAGGACACTTAGGAACACAGTCTAGCCCAGTGCATCCCAAATATGTTTGGTTAAAGGATCATTTCGGATTATTGGATGTGCCTGTGACCTTGTCTGAAGAAGTCTCATGCAATCAATGAATGGGGAGAGGGGTCTCCTTCCAGCAGGACTCATGAAGACACGGCAGCAATGCCCAGGGGAAGCTCGGTCCCCAGGGATGAGTGTAGTTCTAAGCTACAAGCATGAGCGAGCTTTGAGTTTCAGGAGTACAGTCACATCTTATGTGCAAGGAATCACCTACAGTGACAATTACTCTTGAGAGTCCCCCAGGGAGGTGGTATGTTGGAAATGGGAACACTGACTTTTATTTTGTTCGGCCTGACTAGTTTTTTTTTTTTTTTTTAATTTTCAAAATTGGAATGTGATTGCTTCACAATATTGCGTTCGTTTCTGCTGTACAATGTGAGTCAGCCAGCCGTCTGCATACATATATCCCCTCCCTCTTGAGCTTCTCTCCCACCATCCCACCCCGGCCCTCTACCTAGCTGAGCTCACTGCGCTCTACCACAGCTTCCCACTAGCTAGCTATTTCACACTGGTAGTGTATATATATATGGCAATGCTGCTGTCTCAATTCGTAACCCTCACTACTTTCCCTCACTGCTCCCACAAGTCTGTTCTCTACAAAAGCAGGTTAGATGCCATGAAGCAATGCCTTAACCATGTGGGTGTTGTCAGGCCCAAGGGCCTCTTCCATTCTTGTCAAGGGAATGCTCACCTTCTCCCCTCTCATACAATACCTGACCAGTTTCTTTTTTAACTTTTTATTTGGGAATAATGGTGTTGGAGAAGACTCTTGAGAGTCCTTGGACTGCAAGGAGATCCAACCAGTCCATTCTGAAGGAGATCAGCCCTGGGATTTCTTTTGGAGGGAATGATGCTAAAGCTGAAACTCCAGTACTTTGGCCACCTCATGCGAAGAGGTGACTCATTGGAAAAGACTCTATGCTGGGAGGGATTGAGGGCAGGAGGAGAAGGGGATGACCGAGGATGAGATGGCTGGATGGCATCACTGACTCAGTGGATTTGAGTTTGAGTGAACTCCGGGAGTTGGTGATGGACAGGGAGGCCTGGCGTGCTGCGATTCATGGGGTCACAAAGAGTTGGACACCACTGAACGACTGAACTGAACTGATAGATTCTCAGGAAGTTGCCCCCCGCCACAAGCAAATATACAGGGAGGTCCTGTGTGCCCTCCAGCCAGTTTCCCAGGATTGTAACATCTTACATAACTGTAATACAATATCAAATTGTCCTATAATATCAAAACCAGGAAACTGATAGTGCTGCAGTCCACAGAGCTCATTCAGATTTCAACAGTGGCGTCTGCATGTAGAAACAGTAAGCACAAATTTTTCCCATGTGTAGATTCATAAAGTCCCCGCCACCAGCATCGAGATACAGAACTCTTGATCACCAGAGTCTGCCTGTACTCTGCTCCTTGATAGCTACTTGCCATCCCTGACCTCTGGCAACCACCAATCTGCCCTCCAGTTCTATACTTTTGATAGTTCAGGTTATTTAAGAAGTGAAATCATTTGTTTGCATACATGTATAGCATATAACCATTTGAGATTAGATTTTTCGGTGGTGGTTGTTTTTCAGCATAATTCTCTGGAGATCCATTCAAGTTGGTGTGTGTTTCCATAGGTTATTCCTTTTTTATTGCTTAGAAGTATTCCATGATATGGATACACCCAATTTACATCCTTTGTAGTTTGTTTACAGTTTGGGCTATGATGAATAAAGCTGTGGACAGTCATGTACATTTTTAGGAGTAGAGGCTTTATTTCTCAGGGATAAATGATTGAGCATGATTGCTGGGTCCTATGGTTCATTTCCTGTTTCATTGTATAAGAAACTGCCCAACTCTTTTTTGGAGTGGCTGTACCATTTCGCATTCCCACCAGCCATTTTTGATGCTCCAGCTTCTTACATCTTTCCCAGCAAGTGGTGTTATAAAACTTATAAAATTATAGCCATTCCTATAGGTGTGTAGTGGTTTAAATGTGCATTTTCCTAATGGCTAATGATATTGACCATCTTTTCATGAGCTTGTTTGCCACCGGTAAGTTCTCTCTGGTCAAATGTCTAGGCAGGTTTGCCTCCCCTTTGCTGGAACAGATTGCATCTTTTCAGTTAAGCTCCAGGTGAAGTAACTGACTGTGTTTAGAAGCCATGTGGTAACTTCCCCAAAGAGAAAACAGGACTCTTGCCCCCCAGCTCATCCTCCAGGCTGGGCACTTGCTGACTGCCACTTGGGGATGGAATCATTATGTTGTTTTGCCCTTTGCTCTGTGGGTGCTCGCTGTGCCTGGAGAATTGAATTCTTGAGTAAATGTGTATGATATGATACTGCTGTTATTTGTAGAGTAGCCTAATGATCCCAGGTCAATGGGATCTGAAATTAGTCCTGCTGGCGCAAGTCTAGTGGCCCAAGTCCGTGACCACAGAGCTCTTCCAGTCTTCCCTCAGTCTCCACTGGCCAAGGCGTGTGTCCTTTGTGATCTTGCTCTCAGAACTGCACTGGCCCTGGATGCCTATACTGACTGCCACACGACTTGGCTGGGTCTTGACTTCACAAAGGAGGTTTGTCTGCTCCTTCCTGGGGTGCCTCCTCTGTTCCCTTTAATCTGAGGCAGAATCAAGGCCCCATATAGTCCCTGCCGCCATGTCCCAACTACCATCTCAGATGCTTGGCTATCATATCAGCGCTTCCTTGATCAAATGCCTCTTCGAGACACAGATTTTGTTGATCAAATTCTCCCCAGCTCCACCCATTCTCAGCTTTATCCTATTGAAGTGAAGTGAAGTTGCTCAGTCGTGTCAGACTCTTTATGACACCATGGACTGTAGCTGACTAGGCTCCTCTGTCCATGAAATTTTCCAGGCAAGAGTACTGGAGTGGGTTGCCATTTCCTTCTCCAGGGGATCTTCCAGACCCAGGGAACGAACCCGGGTTTGCATCGCAGGTAGATGCTTTACCATCTGAGCCGCTGCTAAGTCCCACCACGGTCAAGGCCGCTCACCTAGATGCAGAGGCAGAGCCGTGGGAGGACTCAGGACATCGGACATCGTGCAAAATTAGGTGTGGCTGGAACAAGGTGAGAAGTAAGCTTGGGGAGATGAAGTTGGAGAGAGAAGTTGGGGGTAAATTTCAAATAGCCTTGTAAGCTGTGGTCAGAAAAATCTTAGGGGAAGGGAGCCTGGGGGGTCGGGAGTGGATTTTAAAGCAGGGCAGGATGATGATAGATTTTTTGCTCTAGCAAACAGCCAGTCAACACACATTTATTGAGTATCTATTATGTGTCAGATAAAAGTTAGCTGGATTGATAGCTAATAAATATTAAATGCTTTGGGAGAGATGAAGTGTGATTCTGAGTGTTATGGAGCCTAATAAAATGGAAGTAAGATCGGATCCTGTGAGCTCTGCCTTCTGGTATTTCATAGTCCAATATGGAAACTGAATTTGACAAAGTGAAATAGTATTTATAAACACGCTGGTGGCAGAACAAATGGAAATGAGCAACAAATGAAAATGGAGGGCTTATAGGTGACTCGGGGATTCAGATGGCAAGAGATTAGTGCGACAGGAAAGACCTAGGGGACTCCTGGAGAGTTTGGATGGTAGGGCAAAATGCAGAAGTTTTAAGGCGGCAACAAGAACCTGCCTGCACACTGGATGGAGGAGAAATCTATGGATAGCTAGACTCACCTTGCAACTTCGTTACAATGCTAACAGTCTGAACTAAAATGATAAATAGTGAATTCCTTCATAAAACTCTATAAGCCACCGGAGCTTTTGGGGTGATAAGTTCAACCACAGAATAAGCAGCAGCTGTGTTTTTCTGATCCTTTATAATGACATATTTGTCAGCCGTGTACGTTAGAAAGCACAGGTCCACCCCTCCCGCTTCCTGCCACCCACCTCCATGAAAAAAAAATCATAGACCAGATCACCACCTCTCCTAATGAGGCATTAGAATAACCTTAGCAGTGTTACAGTAGCAAGAGAGACGGGGAGCGCTCAGAAACGATTCTTCACCTATCTGTTCAAGGAAGATGAGCCTGCAGCTCACTCTCCTGCAGGCCTGCCCTCTGTTTAAACAAGACGCCTGACCCTGAAAGACAGGCAGTGGCTCCACCCTTGGGATGGCTTGCCCTTGTCCCCTGCCTGCCTCACTCAAGCTCCTTTAATTCAAGAAGAAGCACAGCTCTTGCTACTAGTCTATTTTGCTCCTTAACGATGTTGCCCTTGAATGTTTTTTCCCATGCTGCTGTATAGAGAGTGGCCTTGGCATGAGTGTTTTCACTGGAGTACTATAGCAAGATTTATCATCATCTTTTATATGTGTTGAGTAATTAGTAAGTAATAGACATGATATGGGTTTGATCCCTGGGTTGGGAAGATCCTCTGGAGGAGGGCTTGACACCCAGTCCTGAACATTCATTGGAAGGGCTGATGCTGAAGCTGAAACGCCAATACCTTGGCCACCCGATGTGAAGAACTGACTCACTGGAAAAGACCCTGATGCTGGGAAAGATTGAAAGTGGAAGAAGGGGACAACAGAGGATGAGATGGTTGGATGGCATCACCGACATGATGGACATGAGTTTGATTAGGCTCTGGGAGTTGGCGATGGGCAGGGAAGACATGCATGCTGCAGTCCATAGGGTCACAAAATGTTGGACATGACTGAGCGACTGAACTGAACTGAACTATTTTCTAGACTTCACAAAACTTCTCCCCTCTGGGGTGTGATTGGAGGGGTAGGCTAATCTTGTCCTTGTTCTTCCCCATATCTTAGGCTTATTCGGGAGGTGGATTTAAGAAAGTCCATATTGGATTTCTCTGGTGGCCCAGCGATTGAGATTCCACCTGCCAATGCAGGGGACACGGGTTTGATCCCTGACCCAGGAAGACTCCACAGCTGCTAGCAGTGCACCAAAGCTGCTGAGCCCATGTGCCCTACAGCCCATGCGCCACAGCAAGAGAAGCCACCACAACGGGGAGCCCACACACCGTGGTGCAGAGTAGCCCCGCTCACTGCAGCCAGAGAAAGCTCACGTGTAGCCACGAAGACCCAGCACAGACACCTCCGCAAAGAATGCTCGTGTTCTTTCTAAATCTCAAGATAAACCAGAAACTTTATTTAACTTATATGCAGAGTACATCATGAGAAACGCTGGGCTGGAGGAAGCACAAGCTGGAATCAAGATTGCTGGGAGAAATATGAATAACCTCTGATATGCAGATGACACCACCATATGGCAAGAAGTGAAGAGGAACTAAAGAGCTTCTTGATGAAAGTGAAAGAGGAGAGTGAAAAAATTGACTTAGAGCTCAATATTCAGAAAACTAAGATCATGGCATCTGGTCCTATCACTTCATGGCAAATAGATGGGGAAACAGTGGAAATAGTGAGAGATTTTTTTGGGGGGGGCCTCCAAAATCGCTGCAGATGGTGATTGCAGCCATGAAATTAAAAGATGCTTACTGCTTGGAAGGAAAGTTATGACCAACCTAGATAGCATATTAAAAAGCAGAGACATTACTTTGCCAACAAAGGTCCATCTAGTCAAGGCTATGGTTTTTCCAGTAGTCATGTATGGATGTG
This sequence comes from Ovis aries, assembly GCF_016772045.2. Lineage (NCBI taxonomy): Eukaryota > Metazoa > Chordata > Mammalia > Artiodactyla > Bovidae > Ovis > Ovis aries. The sequence continues at coordinate 21,974,886 of NC_056067.1, read as the reverse complement.
AGAGTTGGACTATAAAGAAAGCTGAGCTCCGAATAATTGATGCTTTTGAACTGTGGTGTTGGAGAAGACTCTTGAGAGTCCCTTGGACTGCAAGGAGATCCAACCAGTCAATCCTAAATGTCCTGGGTATTCATTGGAAGGACTGATGCTGAAGCTGAAACTCCAATACTCTGGCCACCTGATGCGAACAGCTGACTCATTTGAAAAGACCTTGATGCTAGGTAAGATTGAGGGCTGGAGGAGAAGGGGATGACAGAGGATGAGATGGTTGGATGGCATCACTGTCTCAATGGACATGAGTTTGGGTGGGCCCTGTGAGTTGGAGTTGGACAGGGAGGCCTGGAGTGCTGCAGTTCATGGGGTCACAAAGAGTTAGACATGACTGAGGGACTGAACTGAACCAGAAACTTGAAAACCCATTTCTGTAGTTCTTAAATAACTTAATTTCTCTCATCCAGGCTTTAATTGCCTCATTGGTAAAAGACATACAACATATGAAAACTTCTCTTTGGGATACATTCTTGCTTCTTTGACTAAAATACTCTTTTATTCTTGAAAGAGAAAAACTGAAATTAAAGTCCCTAAGTGGCATCCAACTCTTTGCAACCCCATGGACTGTAGCCCAGCAGGCTGCTCTGTCCATGGGATTCTCCAGGCAAGAGTACTGGAATGGGTTGCCATGCCCTCCTCCTGACCCAGGGGTCGAACCCATGTCTCTTATGACTCCTGCATTGGCAGATGGGTTCTTTACCACTAGCACCACCTGGGAGCCAGATGACCCCTAGCACAGAGTCTATTTAGGAAGGAATCAGTGAGTGAGTGTTAGAATAATCCGTTTTGGCTAAGGAAGGGTCAACCTACCAAGAGATGGCGGTATCTGCTGTCTCTGCCCCAGCAAGGATGCCCCTGACACAGCCACACTTCTGTTGCTTTGCGCTGGACACAGACTTTCATCAGCCAAAGGCTGTCAAATTCACTTCGATTTTGGCCTCAACTGGGGCTTCATGCTTTCAGAAAAATTTCCCCCACTGCCTTTCACTTGAGATCCCTGGCAGGGATGGTTCCCCCATTCTGCACGCCAAGCTCACTTAGTGGGCACAAAGAAATGGTAGAAAGCTCAGGAAAGGAAAAAAAAAACAACAACTCAACTCAGTCTAAACCTTGGGAAATCTACCAGGGTCTGCATCTCTTTAAAAACTATACACAAGACATTTCTGGTCGAAGTGAAACCATGCTTGTCACAGAGGACTGGAGACAGCAAATGAAGCCTTAGTCATACACAGTTAGTTTCAAACTTATGTTGCCGCTCACAGGGAGAAATCAATGTACAGTATATTAAAAACAATCACTGCGGCCCTTAAATGATCCAATAGTTTAGCTTTGAATGCATTCAAGCTAATGGGGGCTTTAATGGCTTCTGACAGATCATTCCATTGATCAAGAGGCATGTATGAAATAACGCTGCCTACTAAACTCTGTTTTGATTTTGAGAAAAGAAAACTAAACGTCCATGGTAAACAGGGCTTGATTGTTCAGTGTTCACCAAGAGCCCTCTCGGCCTGACCCTGGTCGGGAGCAGAGGCGGGAAGGACAATGGGAATCCTATATACCTGGCTTGCCTCTCTCTGGGCTCTAATCAAGGGGTAATCAACTGGAAATCTCTGTCTGAAGAGCTGGGGGGTGGGGGCGGGGGCGGGAGGGTGACCAGGGGTACCGTTCTCCGAGTTGGATGAGTTACGAGCTGGAGCTCGAGTTGCCCTGAGAAATTGACTCAGCCCTTTTGGGGCTCTGAGGTTGGTAGGTTAACTGCACTTGCTCCAAAGTGGAAAAACTCAATTCCCTGTTTGAAAAGATAAAAAAGCATTTTAAGCTGGGAATGGCCAATTTGCAAAGAAACAAATGAATGTCTGCTCTCTGTATCTATGTGTCCCGAGGACCCGAGATTATTTTAGCAAGGACTGAACAGTCCTTCACTCTGGAAAGGTGTTTTCTCGGGGTTCATGGTGTCTGAAAAAGTTTTAAAAGCGGCCTTAACAGTATTTTTCAAGACTGTTTTTGTGAAAGTGCAGCCAAGCTCTGGCTGTTTGCTGTGGCCTCAAAAGGGAGTTGTAGGTCACTAAGTGTCAAACTGGCTTTGCCTGATCAGAGGTGATAAAACATACACAAACTCTTCCATAATGCAGCCAAATGAAACTGATCTTACAAAATAAATAATAATAATCCTCCTTCTTTGGATTTGCCTAGGGTTTTGGTATTTATAGGCTTCCCTGCTGGCTGAGACAGTAAAGAATCTGCCAGCAATGCGGCAGATCCGGGTTTGATCCCTGGGTCAGGAAGATATCCTGGAGAAGGGAATGGCAACCCACTCCAGTATTCTTGCCTTGGAAATCCTATGGACAGAGAAGCCTGATGAGCTACAGTCTGTGGGATCACAAAGAGTCGAACACGACTGAGCAGCTAACGTTTGGTATTGACAAGGTCCTTCTAAACATTGTCTCTGGCGGGAGAGGTGCTGGCCTCATCACGCTGGTGAAGTTTCCTGTTGGTTTCCTGTATATCCTCTGGCTCTGTCTCAGAAGCTGGGAAGGGCAAGCTGGGTACCTTTGAGACCCCGGCACCACTAAAGGGTGGCTAACCTATGGTCTCTATTGAATACTGAATATGAGAGCCGGGATCAGCTTCCTGCGGCAGTCATTAACCAAGCAGTCTGGGATGGTTTCCAGCACACAGAGTCTGGAACCACTGGGCTTTTCCGGAACTTCCTGGAAAATGGCCTTCACCTTTTGGTCCCCATCTGTGGCAGTGCTGTCCTGAGCCAGCACTTCCCATCCCTCAGCAGGAAGCTTCAGCACTTTACCAGATTAAAAACAACGGGAAAACCCGCATGCTAGAAGCACTTATTTGTACTGGTGCCACGTTTAGTCGGTGGCTTTGGTAAAACTGGTGAATTTTGTCTAAAGGCAAGCGCAGACAGGCAAACAAATCTGTATCTGCTGTTATCCATTTAGCTTGACACACATGTGCAGCGGAACTATTTTACCTCAATCCTTTCAGCACTGATGAAAAGAAAATGCAAGCAAAAGTCACGAACTGCATCATTGGAAAAGAATCACTGAATCTAATGCTGGGAGTTAATTAATGCTTCCTTCCCCTGGCAAGAGACGGACCCTGGCACTTAGACATTCCGAGTCAATAAACAATTGTTGAACACAGATCATCCATTAAAAGGTGATGGCGAGAATTTTTAAAGCACATCTAAAATTGCAAGGGGGTGACCTAATCCCGTGGTAGTAATGGGGAGTACGAGGGAATCATTTTTCAGAGCATCTCATTTATAAAAAGGTCCACCATCTGCCGAGAGGAAAAAAAAAAAGTGGAAGCTGGGAGAGGAAAATGGGATAGAATGGGATGGTGACATATTGTTCTGTTACTAAGTAGGGGACACAGTGTGAACCACTATGGTGGCAGGACAGTTTAACCAGCTAGGCGTTACAGAAACAAAGACTGGATCACAGGGAGGTCAAGGTTTGCCCCAGTCATGAAGCTACAACGGTTATCACAAGAAACTGGGGTCATAATTATTAGAGCTGGCATGTCACTGAAGACCCAGCCAGGGCCGGAGGCATGCTGTGTACACGTCAACGTCTTAATCTTCACGACAACCTCAGGTGGTAGATATACTACTATTATTCCCATTTTGCAGACAAGAAAACAAAGGTTTGAAAGGGAGGCTAGCCTTCAGAATTGCCTGGAAAATCCCATGGATGGAGGAGCCTGGTAGGCTGCAGTCCATGGGGTCGCGAAGAGTCGGGCACAACTGAGCAACTTCACTTTCACTTTTCACTTTCATGCACTGGAGAAGGAAATGGCAACCCACTCCAGTGTTCTTGCCTGGAGAATCCCAGGGACGGGGGAGCTTGGTGGGCTACTGTCTATGGGGTCGCACAGAGTCGGACACGACTGAAGTTACTTAGCAGCAGCAGCCTTAGGAATACACACAGAAGCAGGACTCTGCAAGCAAAAAGACTCTGACATCCAGGAATCAGAAGATTCTGAAAATCTGACCCATGGTGACCGGATACAGAGCAGGGGTGTCAGGAGGACTGGTGCGCAATCATGGGAAGAGGATTTGGGGGCTCCTTGTGACCTAGTCTTTGTTTTTATAATGCCTCGCTGGTCGGGCTGTCCTGTCACCACAATGGTTCACGCTGTAGCTCCTACTTAGTTCCAGAACAATATGTTACCGTCACATTTGATACCTAGACAATAGGCTTCCCGGGTGCAAAGTGGTAAAGAACCTGCCTGCCAATGCAAGAGACTCAAGAGACATGGGTTTGATCCCTGGGTGGGGAAGATCCCCTGGAGGAGGGCATGGCAACCCACTCCAGTATTCTTGCCTGGAGACTCCCATGGACAGAGGAGTCTGGCGGGCTACGGTCCATGGGGTCGCAAAGAGTTGGACACGACGGTGACTGCACAACAACCTGGATATTATTAATAGACTGTATTGCCTTGACAGGTTATGGGGAGAAAGGAAGGGGATGGGCTGAAGGTTGGTGGGTCAGCCCTGTTCAGGAGTCAGGCTGGGATGAGGCTACAGCGCAGGGTCTGGGGGTGCTCACCCAATCTCCTCGTTAATGAGGGACTCGGGTAATTGAGAGAGCCAGGTGTACCCCCTTTCCTGATAATCCCTACAACCAGCCCCCCAGATGCAGCAGCAGTGCCAGGAGCCCTGGGTATCGTGCAGGAAGTCATCCCTGCTGCCCGCTCCTTCCTCCCCCTCCCCTGCCTCTCCCCTTCCTCACCCCCGCCTCTTAGAGCTGCTCGGCTCTCCCTGCAGCCACAATCATTACAACACTCCTGGGCCTTCCCTCCCCCTTTATGGTTGTCAAATTGATTTCACCACTGCCATACCTATGGCTCCCAATGAAACTTAATTAAAAATACCATTTAATCGCAAAGTAACAAAGGCAAACTGGATAAACGGCATTACCACTTCAGCGCATTTTAATCCGCACTGCTCCTCGGTCCTTCTCAATCTGTTTGGATGAGAATTGCCTTTTCAAATAAGAACTCCCACCCCCTGCCCCGTCTTCCATGGGCTTGCCTCTGACAGATCTCCAAAATAAACAGTATTTAGCGTGGCATAGATCCAAATGTATGCAATTTGCCCAGTGGTAAAAATGAGCCTTAACTAGATCAGGGAAGAAAAAAAAAAATGTTGCTTTCCAAAATACTTTCCCTCGAAATACACACCAAAAAACTACTGAATGTGGTGTGTCCATTTAATAGGGTGATGGAATCTCATTTCTAGCACCCCTCGGTTTGGTTAGTGATGGATTTGGAAGCTTATTACTAAAATTGTGTGACAAGCCATGCCACGACCACCCCCCACCTTCTCTCTAGTGAACTCCCCTGAGCACAGGCTGCCTATGAAAGCGGGGGCGGGGGGCACGGTGGACACAAAGTTGTGGGCGCTGCTGGAAGTGAAGCAACAGGAGGATGGGGCGCCGCCTCATGCTCTTGGAGGAGCTGGCAGGACATCTTCTCCACCTGGCCCCAGGAATCGGGGAATTCCTGGTTAGAAAGCCGTGCCTTTGGACTGAGACCCTTCGGAATCCAGACAGCAACCAGGCAATGATCTGGAAGCATAAGACTCTCACACCAATGACCCCCACCCTCCTGCATAGAGCCTTCTGTGTTTCTTGGGCACTTGACAATCACATTCAAACGCTGGTCCCGCCTCCGCACCACCTGCATCTCCTTCCCTCCTTGGCCTTATTTCTCTGCTTCAGCCATCGTGGTCTTTTCTCTTCCTGATCTTCCCACTCGAAGCACCTTCCAGCCTCGGGGCCTTCGTACCTGCTGTTCCCTTTCCTGGGAAGCTCTTCGCCCATCACCCCCTTTCCTGGACTTCCTAAGCCAAGCCACACTTCCTCAGTCCCCAGCTATGCTCTGTCCCTTGCCTTAGGGGTTTCCACCCTGGTACTGAAAATGATTGGAAACCACTGTGTTGTTTATTTGCAGGCTGACTGTTTTCCCACTATAGAGTTAAGTTCCTATTGGGGTCACCACATCCCCCGCTCCAGCATGGGGGTCGTACACGGGAGCCCTTGGAAGGCAGGGACCTCCTTGGATGCCCAGGGCTCACCACGCCCCTGAGGTGCAGTAGGTAGTCAAGAAATGTCTGTGGGAGGGGAAAGTCAGTAGCATCTTAGCAGAAAGGGACCTATCTTTTCAGATAACTTTCTGATGATAGCTGGGACCGGGGGATGGGGAAGCCTTACAGGTAGCAGTGATGACCGCTGACTAAAGGTGGCCCCAGGGCAAAGCTTCCTCCCCGCCCCCACTACCCACATGGCCCATGTCCCCAGAAAAGTCCTTCAGTAGCTCACGGGAGAGAAGCAGGAACTGAGTTGATTATCAGCTTAGTGTCCCCAGCCGCCTCTTTTTTTAATCATCTCTTGCCCTTCCCCCTTCTACCTGTCTGAAACCTACCCTACCCCTCTCCAAGAGCGAGCATAGGTAATCCTCAAACACACTGAGCTCAAGCTCACTGAAAGCCACCACTTCTTCTGAGAAAACATGATCTCACCTTTTGGATTCACTCCTGTAAGTGCTTTGGAGAAGGCAGTGGCAACCCACTCCAGTACTCTTGCCTGGAGAATCCCAGGGGCGGAGGAGCCTGGCAGGCTGCCGTCTATGGGGTCGCATGGAGTCGGTCACTACTGAAGCGACTTAGCAGCAGCCGCAGCAGCTGGAGCTGCCGACTGGCTGTTTCCCCACCTGAAAGACCCTGAGCACACTCTTCACTTGCTACCCCACCCCCCCGCGCCGCCCCCCCTGGGCCCAGGAAGCATGCTCACCTGCAACAGTGAAAGGAGAAGCAGAGCAGGCACTCTCTTGGTTTCTTATCTCATCCTTTCAATATTTTTATTGTTTATGTGTGTTTGATGACGTACATGGCATATTAGTACAAGCAGTCCACAACGATAGCTGGATAGTAATACACACATATTGGGGTAAGCTCACAATTATTATTTATTTCTACTCTACGGGTGCAAGCAAGCAAGTGCTGACGTGAAGGGGCAAAGATGGTCAGATTCACAATAAATGGTAACTGGGAGCGACGGGGGCCACGGAGGGTTCATGCCCCACCTAAGAGGATGCTACCTAGCTCTCTGCCATGTCAGGGTGGAGGCTGCTGGATGCTCTGAATTTTAAAGAGGATGCACACGTCTTTATATTATATGAAATCTTCCATTTGTAAATACTGGCTCCTCATGAACTATGACAAGGAACAAACATTCCGGGGGGTGAAATAAAACACGAGGCTATGTGGTCCCGAGGCTGCCCTGCACACCCTGCCTCCATGATTTCATTTCATCTTTCCCGCAACCATAAGAGGGAGCACTTCTTCTTTTGCTGATGAGAAGACTGAGGCTTAAGGGCATCAGGGAACTCATCTAAGATTTGAGAGTCTCAAGACGGTGAAACCCCGCCTGCCTTGTGTGTCATGATCTCTCTGAGGTTAACTCCATAGAAATGAGCCCATACCTTGAACCGGTGAGATTCTGATGGCGGGAGAGTTTAGTTCTCAGGGTACCTCTGAATGGGTAAAAAAGCTCCTCAGCTTCCTGAATACTGCAGATGACAAGAGGAGGTGACAGGCCGGGGAGAGGGGCTGACTAGTCTCGTGATTTCTGGGGCCACCACAGGGTGAGAGCCAGGCCCGAAAGGGAGAGGTGGGTTTATAGCATCATGAGACAAACTGGCATCAAGATTGACGAAGGGAGGGGAAAATGCCTACAGCAGGTCAGCTTGCTGATATATAATATTTTACTAATATTTACTGTGTGTTTAACTGGGTACCAGAGATTGTTCTAAATCTGTAGCTAGGTTATTCCATTTCATCTTCCCCTTGGGAATTGGTGTGCCTGTAGTATCCCCATTATACAGATGAGGAAACCGAGGCACAGTCACACGTCAAAGATCACAAGCCAGTGGGTATTTGCATCTAGGCACTCGAAAATCAAAACCCAAGTTCTAACCTCTTTCTCGTCTCTCTGGTGCTCCAGCACCATCAGGATGGGGCACTAGGGTTCTTCAAGCCTCAGTTCTAGCCATTATGTGTGAATGGGGGAATTAAAGGAAAAGAAACATACAGTGTGTTGGTTAAATCCAAGAAGCAATGTAAACAGAGTTTTGTCTCCTTCATTAGATCAGGGGAACTTCCTAAAGGCAGGATGTCAGTTTTATTTTAATCTTCAACACTACTCTACTCCTGTGTGCAGAGTACAGGGCTCACAACCTTGGCTGTCTTAGAGAAGGGAAAGAGGCTACTTTCCAATGAGGCATTGCTCTTTTCATTTATTTTGCTGGTGGGGAGAACAGCTAGAGAACTGAAGACTGACTCTCTCGCTCTCAAACTTTTGACAGAAGTATCGTCTAGCAGAGCTTTCTACAATGATGAAAACGTTCTATGTCCAATACAGTAGTCTCAAGCCACACCTGGGCTACTAAGCACTTGAAACATGGCTCGTGCAACTGAAGGATTGAATTTTTAATTACAATTAAAATGGAATTTAAATGGTAGAAGCCCCATCTACCTAGTGGCTACCATACTGGACTGCAGAGCCTCTGAAGGGTGTGTTGAGAAAATGGACTAAACGCCTCTAAATTTGGTCTTCTCCTCCATGACTTGAGAGATCCCCTGTAGGGACTCTGCAAAGGCTTGGGAAAGAGGAAAGTAGGTTAGGTTCTGCCAAAGGCCGGGTTCACCCTGGTCACTTCCCAGGCCTCAGGAGTGACCTCTTTCTCACCTCTCTGGTGCTTGCATTAAAAATCCAAGAGGGGAATAGTTTTGTTTTGTTTTGGGGGGGGGGTATTATATTTTTTGGGTATTTTTAATTTAATACTAAATCACTATAACACTGTGTCATTTGCAAACATTTTAATCTTCATGGGTTCCACTCCCTAATTGTTCCCAACTGGAAACAATCTCCAAGGCCATTCTCTATCATCTCAACAGTTTCTACAATCTCAAGGCCAAGTCTACCCCACACTGCCCTCGCCTAAGCCCATGACAGGGGTGGAGAAGAGGACCTGAAAAGAGCCTTCCTCCTCCACCTGAGAGCTGTGCTCTGTCTCTAGGGCCTGGTCTCCAGAAGCAGACCTCTGAGTTCAGAAACGATCTCTGTGAGGTCGAATGGCAGAGGCATCGAAGGATCACCCTTTTCCCAGTATGGCCGGCACTCTGGCTTCTGATCAGCGGGTAAAGTCCGGGCAATTCGAGACTGGCACCTGGAAAAGTAAGAATAGGCAGTTAATTCCTGGGAAAAAGGACGGCAAGACCCATACTCAGGCAACTTGGAGCAACCTTGGCAATCCGCTGTGACGGTGGTGATAGGAGGAAGGAAGGACGAGTCTGGGAGGCAGAAAGCAGGTGTGTTTATAAGAAGGAAGAACTGTTCTTAATGAGGCTGGAACTTCTTTATTTCAATTCCCAGATTTGTATTATCTCTCAGGGGCTTTGTAGAAGCCAATCATGGGGGGAAATTCAGTTACTCTGCCTTTAAAATGGTGAATTATTTTTTCATTATCTCGACTGTTATTTAAAGTGTGTGATTAAACCATTATCAGATTTAAATGTTTGTGGGATTTCCATGTATTACTAGATTACTGGGAAAGATTAAATTGAATTTACTGCATTAAAATGTCCAAGAATAGATTAAACAATATTACAGACTGGGATTGACTTCGGAGATCCTGGAGATTTACAAGTGTCCCAGCTTGCTGTACTCGGAAAAAGGCACTCCAAGGAGAGACCGATTTATAAGGATATATGCAAATAGAGGTTAATAATCATTTCCACTGATGAATAGGTGGGGAAAACTTCCACAAAATTAAATTAAGAGGCTAGCAAGAGTGACTCCCTAAGGAAAACACTTAAATCACGGTTTTTATTAAATGGATTATTCATCAATAGTAGAGAAATTAATTATCATATGCAACTAAATTATAGCCTCAGAGGAAAAAAGTTGGGGCCACATTGTCACACCTTGGCAGGCAGCTACCTCTCCAAGAGACCAGCTTACTGGAAATTGATCTGGGAAAAGTCGGTGGCTTTGGCTTTATGTATCTGAGAAATGAGGATCAGAGAGAAGAAAACACAGATCGCAATAAGAAATGAACAATTTCTCTGTTCTCTTGGAGCACGAGGCGGGGACAGTGCGTGCCCCCCAAAAGAATTACTCTTGAGTACATCTGGGAGAGTTGCCTGGTCCTCTGCCACTCCACCCCCACCTTCTCGGCCTTATCCTCTAAATCAATTAAAAAAGTGGCCCTACCCATCCATCATGTGCCTTCCGTGTAGGACTAACTATGAAGAGATCAAAGAATGGACCATCCCGACCCTATTTCCAAGCCTTGATGGTCGAGAAGGCTCCTAACTAAAAGACATCTTCTCCTCTGGGGAATTATTAATGGTGAGGGGATCCCCATGGGAAAACATACTTCAACTTTACACCTATTTTCTCGGGTGGTTAATTGCTCCACCGGCATTCTGTGCACTCAATCCGTCGTACATTACACATAACATTCCAATATATCTTCGGCTCTCCGCATCGGGCCCTGATAATAGCGTCTGTTAACATGCACTAAGTACTATTATGTAGCACATCACTTCATAAATAATAAGATTAGCTGACCTCAGGGCCCCAAGAAGAGTAATGTGTTTAAATGTTCTCATTATTTATTTAAAACAAGAATTAAAGCAACAGAAGCTGCTTTTGACAATCCTCTTAGCATAAATATTAAACTGTTTGCCCTGATAAGCGCACGCAGCTCCGAAGAACAGAGGCGCGTTCTACAGACTACTTAATAATAATAGGTGTTTGAGACGTTGCCGCTCACTTCAGTTCTAGAGATATAGTCTCTAAATCACATGAAAGGGATGGGGGAGAAATTAATATTCAAGGGAAGCTGCGACTAATTACAAAGGAACTCTGCGAAGCTTTTTAAATTGCGCTGTCTCTCGGCCTCGGAATCAGAGAGTAAGGCTCAATTTACCAGACAGGGAGAGTTATTCCAAATTGAGCACTTCCATCTCACGGCAGGGAAATGATCTCTGCACACATTATCCTGGTTGGCAGATTAAAGGGCTATGATAAGTGCTGATCCACCTCGGCTAGCGAAAGGTTTGTCCAAAGTCAATAGAGATGCTTTTTCACCTGTCAGATGGGTTTGGCCCTCTCATTTTGAGAAAGTATTAGAAATATGGACACCTGCCATGGAAGTTTGCTGACACTGTATTGCGCATGTCCGAAGCCCATCCAGTTTTCTTCTGGGTGAAGTTGCTCTGATTTTCTACTATTGTTCTTCTGGTGGAAGGGCTGACGGACGTGGGGACTACCTCCTTCTGATGCTGGTCCTGAGAGGCTAGGAGCTGTGTATACCCACTGCCTCCCTCTAGACTAGAGACAGAACCCCTTGCTGGGGCTTTTCAGGGCCTTAATTCAGATCTTTCAAGATCACATTATTATTTTTTTTAATATATATTCATTTATTCGGCTATGTTCAGTTTTGGTTGTGGCACTCAAGATCTTCACTGCGTCATGTGGGATATTTCATTGCAGGGCAAGGACCCTCTAGTGGTGGCCCACGGGCTCCAGTAGTTTAGAGTTCACTAATTTAGGGCTTAGTTGCTCTGAGACACGTGGGATCTGAGTTCCCTGACCAGAGAACAAACCTGCATCCTGTGCACTGGGAGTGCAGAATCTGAGCCGCTGGACCACCAGGGAAGTCCCCTCAAGAGCACTTAAAAGAGCTTCCTTTAGGGACTTCCCTGGTGGCCCAGCGGCTCAGACGCCATGCTCTCCATGCAGGGGACCCGAGTTCGACCCTTGGTCGGGGAACTAGGTTCCACATGCCACACTAAGAGTTTGCAAGCTGCAAAACAAAACCAAACTCTTCCTTTAATGCTCAGCCCTCCTTGCCAGTTTGTCAATGATCATGACTGGGCTCCGCAGAGGGCTTGCTGTTGAGGTCCTGTATCCACCTACAAGAAAGGACAGTCAGCCCTGACTCAAATCATACCATCTGCTTCAACACCATGCCAGATACTGGCACTAAAAAAGAAAGGCTTGAGAATGACTTGGAGGCATATTTTCCTGTACTATGCTTAGTTGCTCAGTTGTGTCTGACTCTTTGTGACCCCAGGGACTGTAGCCCACCAGCCTCCTCTGTCCATGGGGATTCTCCAGGGAAGAATACTAGAGTGGGTTGCCACGTCCTCCTCCAGGCGATCTTCCCGACCCAGGGATTGAACCCACATCTCCCCCATTTCAGGTGGATTCTTTACTGTCTGAGCCACCAGGGAAGCCCAAGAATACTGGAGCTGGTAGCCTATCCCTTCTCCAGGGGATCTTCCTGACCTAGGAATAGAAGCAGGTCTCCTGATTGCGGGTGGATTCTTTACCCACTGAGCTCCCAGGGAAGCTCCTGCTCAAACCACGCATTCAGTCTCTCCCCCATCTTAATTTCCTAAGATGGGGAAGCACAGTGATCAAGGTGTCCTCTGGACACGAGTTACTGCCGCTTCCCTGGGGCCTGACATCTCGAGTATCCTAAACTCACCAAACCTCAGTTTCTCACTGAGAATAATGATGATGACAATGAAAGTACCTTATGTATGGGCTCGTTGTGAAAGTTATAGGGATTGACACATGTGAAGTACTTAGCACACCGCCCGGCACATTATTACTAAACACTATGGGAGGCCTGGCTGCTGCAATTCATGGGGTCACAGAGGCAGACACGACTGAGCGACTGAACTGAACTGAATTCTCACTATTGTTACTTCTCCTACCAGTAGTGAACTGGTGTCTCCAGTGACGACAGGAGATGCCAACGAGGGGGCTGCCTGTTGCCCCTCCCTTCAACGAACTGAGTGGGGTGGCCTGTGGCTTGGCTCTTTGTGGGGGAAACTGGAGAGCCAGAGCAACTCTTTCTGGCTTGAATCAGATGAAGCCTGAGGCTGAATCCTAGCACAATGTGACATTCCAGGATGCCAAGGCTTCTGTGTGCAAGCTGCTGCAACTCTCCAGTGACAGGCTAAACTACTCAGACTCAGAAAAGACTTAGCGGTTGCTCCTGAAGACCCAGAATTCTTAATAGGCACTGTCGTTGGACTACTTCAGTGGCAGTTGTTTCAGGCTGACTTGGCATTTCCAGGAAACGAAGTTGGATGGTTTCTCAGCATGCATACTCTGTGGTTCTTGCAAAATCAAGGGGCCCTGAGTTCTCTTAAGCAATGATTTAGGAATCCTGACAGTGGTGGACATTGGCTGTCTTGTGTCTATTCCCATCTTTGCCACAAAGAAGATTCTAATTTTCCTATGGGGAATTTGTCCCGTCCCTATGCTTGGCCATGTGGTTTGAGTGGAATTGGTTCCATCTCTTACAGACCTGACTTCCCTGGTAGCTCAGAGAGTAAGAGCATTTGCCTACAACTCAGGAGACCCAGGTTTGATCCCTGGGTTGGGAAGATTCTCTGGAGAAGGAAATGGCAACCCAGTCCAGTACTCTTGCCTTGAAAAATCCCATGGACGGAGGAGCCTGGTAGGCTACAGTCCATGGGGTTGCAAAGAGTCAGATACCACTGAGCGACTTCACTTTTTTTCTTACAGAGGAGAGAAGCTAAATAGTAAGAAACTCAGCTAAACACCAAAAAACTCAGCTAAACATTAAGAAAGTTACAGTTTCCCCTTTCCACCTTGTACTCTCTACTCCCATCCTTAAAAAAAAAAAAAATCCTCTTTTGAATGCTTTGGATTAACAAATAAACTTAGATCTACTTAGAAAAGAGAGAAAGTGATATCGCTCAGTTGTGTCCGACTCTTTGCGACCCCGTGGACTGTAGCCCACTAGGCTCCTCCGTCCATGGGATTTTCAGGGCAAGAGTACTGGAGTGGGTTGCCATTTCCTTCTCCAGGGGATCTTCCCGACCCAGGTCTCCTGCACTGCAGGCGGATTCTTTACCATCTGAGCCACCAGGGAAGCCTTGGTGGCTTTCACTTTCACTTAGAAAACCTGCTCCTTTTATGGAGCATTGCCAGGGAAGCAGAGGAAAACAACATATACTTCATCTCTCCCTCTGAAAATCACATTATTTCAATTCAAAGGACTCTATAAGCCACCCTCAAAACTCCTGCTGCTGAGGAAGGGTTCTCCTTGAATAACCTAGTGACGTAACAGGAAGCAGCTGAAAGGTGTCATGTTGGCTGGTCTGTGAGCCGACTGTCCAGAGGTCCCCTCCTCGTCCCCGCCCACAGGTGTAACTCATGCAGGGCCCCCCTGCTCGCTGATTTCCCCCAGGGCTACACTTCCATCTGGATCATCAGGACGGCAGCCACATTAGGGAGCACTGGTCGCCATGCTGAAATTAACCACTTTAGCTAAAGTGTGTGTTAATTATGGGTATGCAAGCCGTCAATAAAAGGTTAATGCAAGAGTCAGAGGATAAATTTCTTCCCTTATTGCATCACTTCACAGACTAAATGACTGACATTATACTTTGTGTTTTTAATCAATAGGTTTTACAGTAATGTGCTGGCCATTGATTTTAAGAAAACATGTACGGTCTTCCTCCTCGTCCTTAAATTTTGCGACAAATAAAGAAGGACAGGTAACATTTCCATTAAGTATGCTTGATGAAATGACAAGATTTCGGGAGAAATGGTTCCTGCTAAGAGATGGACTGGGATAAAGCAGGCATTAAAAAAAAGAAGAAGTGCCAGAAACTAGAATGTGATGGATTAAATATTACCGAGCACAGGCCTTGAGGAGACAAGGAAAACAAACTCCTAAGAGAGAATTCTTTAATGTGAAAGAAGAGAGTAACTCCTGATCAAGTAAGTACATTCTGTATATTGCTTGAGCGTCCTAAAGAATCTTAACACGCAGCACTGATTTCACAATAACCTGAAAGAGGAAGAGGTTGGCATTTGAACCATGTTTCACAAGAGAGCTGCCTCACGCAAGGTTAATTCAGCGGCAGGTGGGAAAGCAGGGAATGGGCCGCCCTTTCTACCATGTTCCATCTTTCTTATGGATTCCCATTTGGACCAAAATAGGCCCTATCCCCTGATTCCTTGGCTATTCTCACCAAATCAGGTATTCAGGAGATTCCAAACCATTTCAGGGGAACGAAAGGACCAAAATGTTTTCATCCTGTTTCTACAACAATAATTACAGCAAATGAACAGATAAAACTTTCTTCTTCTCATTCCAATCACTTTGAGGTTCTCAGAGCATAAGTATCTTTTGTCTATAGACATAAAAGATACACCTTCATCTTTTGATGAAGCTTTCTTTTTTTTTGGCTGTGCTTTGTGGCATGTGGGATCTTAGTTCCCCAAACAAGGATCGAACGCATGCCCCCTGCGGTGGGAGTGTGAGGTCTTTACCACTGGGCCGCCAGAAAAGTCCCACTCCTTTATCTTTTAAGAGCCTAAGCTACTTTTAATTATATAGTTATCTGCAGGTATAGACAGTCATCCCCAGGTATATAGAGTCATCCCCCAATTATTTTGGGGGAATTGATTCCAGAATCCCCTGCTTGGGTACTAAAATCCATGGATGCTCATATCCTTTTCAGCTGGCCCTCCATATCCTCAGGTTATGTATCCAGATACAGAGGTCTGACTGTATATTTATTTTTTAAAAAATCCATGTATCAGGGAATCTTCTTAGTTCAAATCTATTCAAGGGTCAACGATATTCCTATTCCTGGGGTGACCCTGAGAAAAATTTCTTGACCTCTTGTTTTCCTCAACTGCTATGTGAAGCCCATGTTCCCCTGCTTCCCTGGACTAGGTGAGGATAAAAATTAAAAAATGTATATGAAAGTCCTTTAAAATATGTAGACTACTGCACAAATGTTGAATTACACCTCCGTGGTCCGTTCCACCTTCCCAGGTAGCTCCACGGTAAAGAATCTACCTGCCAAGAAGGAGACACAGGTTTGATCCCTGCCTTGGGAAGCTCCCCTGGAGAATCAAACGGCAGCCCTCTCCAGTATACTTGCCTGGCAGATGCCACGGCCAGAGGAGCCTCGCAGGCTACAGTCCATGGGGCTGCAAGAGAGCTGGACACGACTTAGCGACTGAACAACAGTAACAGCCCTTTCCAATGTGGCACAAGTTCTCCTTTTAAAATACAGCTCAGGCAACATTGGCTGGGAGGCCTGTAATGCTTTAAAATGTGTGTGTGTGTGTGGGGGAATGAATACACTATGTGCATCCAGACAATGAAATATAATGTAGCCATTAAAAAGAAAGCATTAAAAAAAAAACAAAGCTAGGGTGAAAGACATCACACTTCTAAAGACTAGAACAATTTAGACTCATAGCTTCATCAGAAAATACCCAAGGAGTAAAAAGAGTGCACTCTTCTCCAAGTCAGAGTTTTTTTCTGGAATTTTCATTCATACTGAGGAGTTGGCCATCCTTCTGAGTCACATCAAACAAGAAGCCTTTTTCAGGATACCGGCTACATCAGAATATATTCATTCCCTCAAAGTGTCAACCAGCACCAAAGTTTAAGGGCTTCACTCAAGTAGAAAATCCTGACGAGTCACATCAAATCGATGAATACATTTAACCTGCAAAACCCAACTGCCAGGACCAGCACGAAAACAGTGGGAAATAACAATGCAAAGGAGAAACAATTTCTTCAATGGCTTCTGTGCTTTGGATGGAGCTCAGACCAATCCGCGACCTTGAGTGCTCTCTGTTCTTAGCCTCCGCAGGCCCAGTAGAATAGAAACATCTCGCCAGGCAGAGTAATTCCAGTGTTTAAAGACAAGCAGTACTTTACGCGTGGGCTTCCTTGGTGGCTTAGTGGTAAAGAATCCGCCTGCAATGCCCAACATGCAGGTTCAATCCTTGGGTGAGAATCCCAGGGACGGGGCAGCCTGGTGGGCTGCCGTCTATGGGGTCACACAGACACGACTGAAGCAACTTAGCAGCAGCAGCAGCAGCAGCAGCAGCAGCAGCAGCAGCAGCAGCAGCAGCAGGAAGATCCCCTGGAGAAGGAAATGGCAACCCACTCCAGTATTCTTGTCTGGAGAATTCCATGGACAGAGGAGCCTGGCGGGCCACAGTCCATGGGGTTGTGAAGAGTTGGACATGACCTACTGAGTAAACAACAGCAACTCTGATCCTATCCTGTTCTCTCATTGGGAGGGGAAGGGAATAACCCAAGCAAAGCCCAGCTGCTGTAAATATTAACAGCTGTGTTTTCCACATTTGTTAGGAACTCAACATTTTCTATGTAAACAGTGGTTCTCATAGTTCCTAATTCTTTTCCTCAACACCAATATTACCTATAATTTTCTGAAATATAATATTAATATATTATGTAGCCCAGTAACCATAAATAGCAGGGTGTCAGAGTTCCAACTTGGGAGCCAAAATGGAATTTCCTTTGACCAGGGTTTCCGGTCCACCTGGTGTATGGAACCAGGGCTTCGTCCCACTCTGGATCACTGAAAGAGCCGCTGTGACCTGTGGCAAAGGCTCCACCAAAGAAGACCAGCACTGGGGTGAGGGATACGGTGCTCAGATAGTATCTCCAAGAGGTCAGGAGAGGAAAAGGCAAGGTTCCGAGATCTCTTGTTAGTATAAAAATCAGGGATACTTTTTGGCAATGGAATGGCTTGCTGAGCCATTTAATAGGAAGCACAAGCTGGAATCAAGATTGCTGGGAGAAATATCAATAACCTCAGATATGCAGATGACACCACCCTTATGGCAGAAAGTGAAGAGGAACTAAAAGCCTCTTGATGAAAGTGAAAGTGGAGAGCGAAAAAGTTGGCTTAAAGTTCAACATTCAGAAAACGAAGATCATGGCATCTGGTCCCATCACTTCATGGCAAATAGATGGGGAAACAGTGGAAACAGTGTCAGACTTTATTTTGGGGGGCTCCAAAATCACTGCAGATGGTGACTGCAGCCATGAAATTAAAAGACGCTTACTCCTTGGAAGAAAAGTTATGACCAACCTAGATAGCATATTGAAAAGCAGAGACATTACTTTGCCAACAAAGGTCCATCTAGTCAAGGCTTATGGTTTTTCCAGTGGTCATGTATGGATGGGAGAGTTGGACTGTGAAGATAGCTGAGCACCGAAGAATTGATGCTTTTAAACAGTGATGTTGGAGAAGACTCTTGAGAGTCCCTTGGACTGCAAGGAGATCCAACCAGTCCATCCTAAAGGAGATCAGCCCTCGGTGTTCTTTGGAAGGAATGATGCTAAAGTTGAAACTCCAGTACTTTGGCCACCTCATGGGAAGAGTTGACTCATTGGAAAAGACTCTGATGCTGGGAGGGATTGGGGGCAGGAAGAGAAGGGGACGACAGAGGATGAGATGGCTGGATGGCATCACCAACTCGATGGACATGAGTTTGAGTGAACTCTGGGAGATGGTGATGGACAGGGAGGCCTGGCGTGCTGCGATTCATGGGGTCGCAAAGAGTCGGACACAACTGAGCGACTGAACTGAACTGAACTGAACTGAAAGGCATCTCTGTTCTTTCTTTCATGGCCCAGGAGGATGGCACATGCTTTTCCCTTCTACAGTACAATCTGCTGCCTCCTCTAAGGCTTCCTCCCAACCCACATGATTATACTGTGTAATCCTGCCATCTCCTTACCCCTCGGCCCTTAGGAGTTTTTCAGAGGTTCTGTTGCTATGGGAGATCCTATAAGGAAATTCTATTTCATGCCCCTGCTTCCCTGATGACATCTCCTCTCAGACCAAAGGAATAGTAATAATAGTAATAGAAACATTAAACATAGCCAATCTTATACACTGGGCTTCCCTGGTGGCTCAGATGGTAAAGAATCTGCCTGCAGTGTGGGAGATGTGGGTTCAATTCCTGGGTTGGGAAGATTGCCCAGAGAAGGGAATGGCAAAGAGTTGGACATGATTGAGCAGCTAACACACACACACAATCATATACACTAAGTATCAGGCACTGTGAAAAGTGAAAGTGAGAGTCGCTCAGTCGTGTCCGACTCTTTGTGACCCCATGGACTCTACAGTCCATGGAATTCTCCAGGCCAGAATACTGGAGCAGGTACCCATTCCCTTCTTCAGGGAATCTTCCCGACCCAGGGATCGAACCCACATCTCCCACAGTACAGGCAGACTCTTTACCGTCTGAGCCACCAGGGAAGCCCAGACACTGTATAAGTCTTCTTATTAAATGCATGTCCTCCTCAAAAAGAAGTGGAGGTACAGAAGATTAACTAACTTGTCCAAGATTTCACAGCTCAAAAAGGACAGAGTCGGGATTTGACAAAATTGTCTGATTCATAGTCTCCAGTTCTTTGTAATATCCAAAATATAGACATCAAAAGAATAATTTTGGATCCTGGTTTTAAAAAGTTTCCCGAAGGCATCTAGCCCCAAGCTAGTCTCCCCAGAGGAAGGTCCTGTTCATGTGAATTTCTGCATGTGACTCTTCAGACTGCGCCAGTCTGCAAAAACACACACCATCTTAACCTGCCACCAAGGGCCACGAAGATGCTGAAGGTCCTATGTGGGGTGGGGGTGGACACGAGGGTTTCTTTGGGTCCATAGAGAACTCACATTAAATTCATCTCCATTTCAGAGGATACCAGACTTAGCATTGGTTCCTGTAGACCTGCAACTTGGCCCCCTAAGCAGGCAACCGGTGACTTCTCAGGGTCCAGTACAGAGAACATGCCTCCTGGACTCCTTCCCCTTACTCCAGGGACTCTGGCAGGCTCGTGGAACCATTTAATATGTGAGACTGCTTGGCCCACCACTGGGGTGTAAGCCCAGGAGGCGGAGGGTAGAAAACAATTTTATCCCCAGCTTCATTTGTTGGCTTGTCAGTTACCTAATGAGAGTGATGAATGGGTTACCTTGACAGCCGAACGTTTAGGAGCTGCTGACCTTTGATCTCTGGTCACATGATAGGGTCATCTGAAACTGGCATGACTTCTACCTGGCTGAGGGTAACAATACAAAGGTCAAATCGGCTGGATGATTATATGAATCAGGTCTGAGGCAGCTTGGTTAGGAGTTTTAAGAGAGGCCGGGTTGGGTTCCCCAGCACACAAAGCTATGGAACCACTGCAGAACTGTGCTCAACAAAAGATATACAATTTCAAAGCAGTCTAGAGTAACTTTCCTTGCAAGGGAATAGAATGAACTCATTATTTTTAAAGGGCAACAATGAAAACAAACACTTTGGAAGAAAATATATTCTGCCAGTGATTCTGCCATTGGGAGGGAAAGCATACAGCCCTATGACTTAATGAGTGATATTAATGCTATACCTGCAACATGGCAGAAGGTCCGATTTGATGCAATTCCTGGAACAAAATCCCCACGGGGTAGTATCAAGCCCTCCTTTCAGCCATAGAATACGGTCTCTCCTCTATCCTCTGTCAGCACCGTACCCCACAAAGGGCCATGATTGACAAAAGATAACCCTTTCCAAATTTCATGACTTCCCCCGTTGCCTGAAACTTAAGTAAAGTTTGTATGGGACAGTCTCAAACTTCAGAAAGCTCCCAGAATAACTTACCACCAGAAATTCAAGACAGCTGTGATTTTCAGATGCTCTGTAACATTTTAAAAAAATGTTTCTTCTTGCAAACCTGAAGATTTTTGCTTTTTGACTGTTCCGTTAAATTCCATTTACTCAGAATCAGATAATAGCCGTCACAGAGATAATGAATATAGTTATGAAAATGAAAGCTAAGGGGTCAAAGCCGTCGATTTTCAGGATCTAGAAACTTCATAACCCATGGAAGAAGCAGACATTACAAAGGAATCTGGTTTACATCAAGAGCTTATTTCCTACAAAGGATTTTTCCTGCAAAGTCAAAGACCGACAGACAGACGGCCACTGCCACATAACCCGCTCATACTCTTGAGAGATGAGCAAAGCAAAGGACAATGGCTTACAGCATAAAAGGCCAGCTGTTCTGACTTTGGAATGCTCATTTGAGTTGTAAGCTGTGAAATAAATTTGAGTTGATGGTTCTCCCATCTGCTCACCTGTCAGTTTCTTTCCACTGGGCTGCTGTTCTTAGAAATACTTGCAAGCAACCTGCTTAATTGGTTTTTGGAGGCTGAGAAGCATCTCCCCAGTTTATTTTAACCTTATGCCGAACGTGAGGCTAACTGGACCTTTGTTTCTCTTCTCTCCTTTAAGAACATTCGTTAATAGGTCAAGAGCACTTACACAGAAAACTCAGTGGAGGCCCAAACCAACAGTGGGGCAGGGGAAGGCCGTCCAAATGTGGAATGAGAAAATGGCGGGCTGAAACAGAATGCCAATTAATCAAGGATATCCCATGGACAGAGGAGCCTGGCGGGCTCGAGTCCATGGGGTCACAAAGTGTCGGACATGACTGAGTGACTAACACATACACATCCCATTCTTTTGATGAATCTATGCTTTGCACCCATTTAAGAGCTGAGTCCTGGTGCTTCCTGGTGGTCCAGTGGTTAAAGATTTGGCCTTCCAATGCAAAGGGTGTGGGTTCTATCCTTGGTTGGGGAGCTAAGATCCCACATGCCTTACACCCCCAAAAATAAAAGACAGGAGCAAAACAAATTCAATAAAGAATTAAAAAAACAAAAACAAAAATGGAGTCCAAGTCAAAGTTCTTACGATGGTCCTCAAGTCCCTACATGACCCACCCCTTTCCCACCCCTACTCCTGGTCTCTCCTTCCATTTGTCCCATTAGTCACTTTCATCCAGTCCTACTGGCTTATCTGCTCTTCCTTGAACAGGCAAAGCACACTCTCAGGTATTTGAATCTGCTGTTTCTTCAGCTTTGAAAACTCTTTCCCTAAAATATCCATGTGGCTCGTTCCCCTGTTCCTTCAGGTCATCGATTAAACATAATCCCATGATCAAGGCCTTCCTAGATTGCCCTGCGGAAGAGAGCAGCATCTCCCCTTCCTGCGTATCCAACCCCGTGCTCCCCACTCCCCATCTGTTCCTGCCCCATTTTTTGCTCCACAACACTTGATACCGTGTGTGTGTGTGCATGTGTGTGTGTAAGCTCTCTGAAGGCATGAATTTCTGTTTTACTCATTGCTATATCCTCCAAGCCTAAAGCACAGTTTGGCACATTGTAGCCGCAATAAATGGGCTTTCCCAGGCAGCACAGTGGTAAACAATCCACCTGCTAATGCAGGAGATGCGAGAGACGTGGGTTTGAGTCCTAGGTCGGGAAGAGACCCTGGAGGAGGAAATGGCAGCCACAATAAATAGGGGTGGGAAGCACAGATGACGGAAAGCAACTTGCATCGTGGGAACTTCCAAGTGTACAAAGACGAACTCGTCTCTCTGTGAGAGCACCCATTTTATGAGGAAGACAGTAAAAGAACAAGGTACAGTCAGAGGAGGAATAATGATAATATCTTATTACCCACAGACAAGGAGGATGAGAGGGTAGGAAAAAATATTGGTCTGGAAATTCAAGACCCAGCTCTACCACTAACCTATCCTGAGACTGTGGGCAAAACCCCGACTTTCTGGCCACTGGTACTCAGATCCGTAAAACGAAGGGCTGGGTTAGACAGTCCCTAAGGTTCTTCCCATCTTTAAAAAAATTGGGATTTGATATAAAAATCTATTTAACGACATTTATTTTATTTATTTATTTTTGGTGGTGGCGGGTCTTAGTTGCAGCATGCAGGATCTTCGTTGCGGCACGCGGACTTCTCTCGAATTGTAGCTCTTGGGCTCAGTAGTTGCGGCGTGTGGGCTTAGCTGCCTACACGGCATGTGGGATCTTAGACTCAAACCTGTGTCCCCTGCGCTGGAAGGTGGATTCTCAACCACTGGACCACCAGGGAAGTCCGTCCCTATATATAAATACTATGCTTTACCTCCACATACCTTATCTCAAGTGACCCTCACTACTAGGATAGGAAATAAAGGTGCTGGCCCAGTTGGAGAGATTAGGACTGGAGGCCTTGCTCTAGGTCAGTCACATGGCTGGTTAAGTCATGGAGCTGGGACTGAAATTTCGGTTGTTTGCTAGTTCAGCATTTTTCTAGGAAACCTCACTTCTACTGGTGGAATTGGAAGTACTGCCACTCACTGTTACTCTGATTCAGAAACTACTTTTGCCGGCAAATTCTCATTCCCTCAAGGTAACGCATGTGTATCACAGACTCCACCGGACACTATTCTACTCTAGCCCAAGAAGCCACGGATTCTCTAAGCTGCCATTTCATTTCAAGATTAGAGATAACAAACAGCTCCCACCACCTATGGGTGTCTTATGACAGGAATAAAACTATATTTCAGTGGACCTCTTCAGTCGAAGGGCAAGAAGTCCAAGCAACTGTATCATCAGGATTGCTACGCTAACAAGGCCCCAAACTCCAGAGATGTCAGAAATGTCCTCATCTTGAAGCCAAAGCAAATCTGTGTTTTATACCCCTAGGAACTGAATGATGTTTCTGCAGCTAATGTTTAGAAATTAAAATTGCTTTTACCCACATAAATAGCTATGCTCCTGGGTCCAGTGATCGAAAAGAGGAAAACTCAATAAACTATAATGGTAAATAATTCAAAAGTATAGATATATACATATGCTGTTGTTTAGTCCGTCGGTCATATCTGACTGTAGCCACCAGGCTCCTCTGTCTATGGGATTCTCCAGGCAAGCGGGTAGTCTTTCCCTTCTCCAGGGGATCTTCCCAACCCAGGGACTGTACCTAAGTCTCCTACGTCCCCTGAATTGGTAGGCAGATTCTTCATCACCGAGCCACTGGGGAATCCTTATACATATATGTATATATAACTGTAGGAGAAGGCAATGGCACTCCACTCCAATACTCTTGCCTGGAAAATCCCATGGGCGGAGGAGCCTGGTAGGCTGCAGTCCATGGGGTCGCAAAGAGTCATACACGACTGAGCGACTTCACTTTCACTTTTCACTGTCATACATTGGAGAAGGAAATGGCACCCCAACTGTATCACTTGGCTGTACACCTAAAACTAATATAATATTGAAATCAACTATACTTCAATTTTAAAAAAGGATGACAACTCAGTGTAGCTTACTAAGCGCCTGCCTACTGACCTACTGATCAAGACAGGATTGGGGCAGAAGGGGTTTGGTTAGTGCTCTGTGTATGTGCCTGAGTTCATTCATTCATTCAACAAATATTTCCTAGGTACAAGGATCTAGTGGAGTAGGAAATGGCCATCCACTCCAGTATTCTTGCCTGGAAAATTCCATGGACAGAGGAGCCTGGAGGGCTACAGTCCATGGGGTCGCAAGAATTGGACACGACTGAGTGATTTTCACTTCACAAGGATCTAGAGATACAGTAATGAACTAGACAAAGTTCCAGGTCTCATGGAGGTAACTATTCTACTGAAGGAAGACAGAATAAGCACATGTATTAGTTATAAGGGGCTTCCCAGGTGGCTCAGTGGTAAAGAATCTGCCTGCCAAGCAGGACACACAGGAAATGCTGGTTCAATCCCTGACTTGGGAAGATCCCCTGGAGGAGGAAATGGCAATCTACTCCAGTATTCTTGCCTGGAAAGGCCCCATGGAGAGGCACCTAGAGGGCTACAGGCCATGGGGTTTCAAGGAGTCAGACCCGAATGAGCGACTCAACAACAGCAGTATTAGTTATAAATTGCATCTAGCTGCCAGCAAGAGGGATTAGAAATTAACAGTGGCTGAAGAAGAGGGAAGCTTGTTTTTGCTTTTTCATGGAAGGTCACACGACAGCAATCCACAGACATCCAGGACTCGGGCTGACCACCTATCTTTTTGCTCTGCCTTTCTTAGCTGATGGCTGCCATTTTTGAGCTCACCTTAAGGCCCAGGTGCCTAGCCACTGTATCTGGTATCTCAAGCAGGAGCAGGAAGGTGAGAGGGGTAAAATACACCCTTACCACCTCTTTCTAAGGAAGACAGCCAACCAACCTCCACCTCTAGCTCACACACTAGAACTCAGTCCCCGGGCTACAGAAGAGGCTGGGCAGTGCTGGGTTTTAACTGGATGTGCCAACTTCTTCTTTGCTCCATCAGTACTGGGATTCTACAAACTTATGGTTGCCAGGGAAGAAGGCATAGTTAGGGAGTTCGGGATCATAGTTAGGGAGTTCGGGGTCGACACGTACACACTGTTATATTTAAAATGGTTAACCAACAAAGACCTACTCTATAGCATAGCTCAATGTCACGTGGCAGCCTGGTTGGGAGAGCAGTGTGGGGGAGAATGGATACATGCATATGTATGGCTGAGTCCCTGTGCTGTCCTCCTGAATCTATCACAACACTGGTACTTAGCTATACTCCAAAATAAAATAAAAAGCTTTTTTTTAAAAAAACAAAAACAAAAAAACCCCTGGGTTTCTATACTCAGGAACAAGGAAAGAAAGGGGACAGGATGAGAAACTAGTATTCTCTGCCACACGAAGTCAGTGAATAGACATTAAGGTAATTTCTGCTAGAGATAAATGCTCTGGAGCAAATCAAACAGGAAATGAGTAAGAGAGCGAATGAGGGATGGGGGAATGGTTCTGCCTGGAGTCGGAGGAGCAGGCATCTCCCCCGGGGGAAAGAGATTTTAGGTGACCGTGAGTCAAGCATGGTCAAGAGAAACAGCAAGGAGGCTGAAGGAGGGTGACCAAGGGACGCAGGTGGCAGGATCAGAGAAGACCAGGGCCTCGGCGGCTATTGTACTGACTGATTGTATTCTAAGTGAGGCGGGAAAGCCCGGAGGGGCTTAATAAGGAAAGTGACAGGATCCAGTCTCATCCTCTGTAGAAAACTTTCTTCTTCAGGAACTGGGTGGTCATTTCATGAGAAGAAACTTCTACGTTCAAACTACTCCCGGTGTTGAGTTGATGAAGTGAAATATTCTCCTTAAATCTCTTTCCTGGCCTGATGGGCCCTCCCAAGGCTGGCTGAGAGGGAGGGGACAGCACCGAACCTGACCATCCCCATCGCTTTGACGCTTTGTTTCCATCTGCGCTGGAAGGGAAAAGAAGAGCCTCCCAGCATTCCAAAGTTCACTGGAAGTGTATCTTTCAAATGCAACTCACATCCAGTTTTCGCTTCTCTTTTCCTTCTGGAGGGCTGTAGATTCAGGCTGAGGAAGAAGGGTAATCTTAGATGCTGGGAGACACAGAAGACTAACCTGGGTTCTAAGTCAGTGCAGGGAGGGGTTCCCGCTAAAATGACAGTTTGAAAGCAGGGTTGTTTTTTTTTTTTTTTTTTTTTTAGTTGCACTTCAGTAGAAGCAGACCAAATTCTGAAATTGTCTGAGCCGAAGCTTCTGCTGGGCTACCAGTGTTGCCACCCGTGGACAAAAGCCCGTGGGCGCCTCGGCGAGGAAGGATGAGTTGCCCAGAGACTGCCTAAGGGGCTGCGCGTGGCCTCCAAACTGCAGGTTAACTGGGCGGGTTGATTCATTAATCATCACAGCCACCAAGTTCCCATCCGAGCATCTCCAAGGAGCAAGCAGGCAGAGAGACCGGCCATTATCTATTTATTACTTACAGTCTTGTAGGGTCTCGCCTTTCGCGGGCTGATGCAAAGCCTTCTACGCTGCGGCTTTGAAAGCTTGGGTCTGCAATTCCCTCACTCTCCTGGGTGGTGGTGGGGGGGGGGGCAATGTGATTTCCCCACATGGGTGTTGGCTAGTGGGGTAACCTCGGCAAGGGCACTAAGACAGCATTTTCTCATCTGTCAAGGCAAGACAGCCACTGAGCCCCGGCGTTTCGCCTGGTAAATACTCACACATGGGCCAAGTACCGGCCACCTCATCTCAGAGCCCCCTTGGCTCCGAAAGAAGGCTTTTTTCCACCAGGGAAAAATGAATGAGGCCGCGTCCTTGCCTGGTACCAGTGAGAGATGCGGGGGTGGAAAACCAGAGCATCTCTTTGCAGGAAATACACCCTTGGGCCCTCTCCATGCATCCCAGGCGCTTTCTCATTTGCCAAAATCCAGAAGGTCACAGGGAATCAAAGGACGACTCTGCTTGTGCAGAATGTCATTATAGAGGAGGCTGGGAACAAGAGGCCTGTTACAAGTCACCTCTCCGGCTCCTGCGAACAGGCCGATTAGTGGAGAGGTTCGGCTCCTGACTGAGCGCGACAGGAATGGGGTCAGTGGGGAATGGGCCAGGGCGCGGCGGTGAGTCGGGCTGGCACAGCAAGGGCCTGATTAGCGGCTGTCACCTCCTGCCCCCGTGCCTGGCCTGCCAGCGAGCCAGGCTTCTCAGCCGACTGCTAAGTTAGAATTTCACACTTTTTGGAAGAACAGTTCTGCAGTCGAGACCACCTGGGAGTTGGCACAGACTACCCGACTGAGGGGCCATTATGCTTTCTCCGCATCACCCCCAGCTGCTCGGGGAGCTCAGTGAGATGGAAGGAGCTTGCTGTTCCTAATTTAAATTGCTCTTTCTAGCTGGAGATGGACTGGCCCGGGTCCTAGTGCCCACAGCACCCACTAGTAAGTTACGAGGCTGGGGTCATCTGTGTAATTGCCATTGGCAGGCAGCCTGCCCACGTGGTACAGGAGCACAGGTTTTAGGACAGCTGCCTCACTGCAAACAGTTCTTGCTCTGGCCTCTAATCCAGACCAGAAAGTGTACCATTCATTCATTTCCAACCCCCCACCCCACCCCCCAGTGTACAGAGAAAAAAAGGAAAGGCATTTAAAAATGCAACTGCTTCTAAGGATGAGATGATTTTAAGTCACCTCTTGGACTGATCACGTTGTTTCCTTGATGGAGCAGACGGACATGTGAACTCTGCCTTCCCTGGGGTGCGAGGAAGGGGGATTCTCTGGAGTCTGATTTTACCTTCGTAACAGTTTCACCCAGGGCTGACCACATGAGCAGCCTTCTGGGAGAGATCCGTCCAGGAGGCCAGCAAATACAGACTAGCAGCAATTTAATTGGTTCCAAGTTAATGTCCTTTTCCACTTGGTCTCGTGTAAGCACCTGGGAGTTATGGCCACTAACTTAAAATGATTTATAAAGTTCTGTCCCAGGAGAAGGTCTCTGGACAGGCAGCTAGTGAGGCTCTGAATTATGCCTCCATAGTGGGTGAGTATGAGGATAAAGGAACAGGCTCAGCTGTAAAGAATCTCTCGGAAAAGGGAGGGGAGTCTCATGTTCCAGCAGGGTAATTTTTGACAGTCGTGGCTCTTTTAGATTTCAGATTTGACACAACCTCTATTCTTAGGAGCTCATCTTAGCTTATATCCTTCTCAGTTGGAAGCTGAGGTTAACAGACTTGCTCAGCTCATCTGTGGCAGAGTTGGGCTTCCCTGCTGGCTCAGATGGTAAAGAACCTGCTTGCAATGCCAGAGAGCTGGTTCCATCCCTGGGTCAGGAAGATCTGGAGAAGGGAATGGCTACCCACTCTATCCACTCCAGTATTCTTGCCTGGAGAATCCCATGGACAGAAAAGCCTGGCAGGCTGCATTCCAGGGGGTTGCAAAGAGTCAGACGCAACTGAGCAACTAACACTTCACTTTAGGAGACTAAGGATTTGGTCTGAGGATCCCTAGTTCACCGTGAGTTTGCACGCTTCTTCTTTTTTAAAGTTACAGCTGTTAAGAGCTGACATTATCTGAGGGTCTACTTTGTGCCTCATCGGCATTCTAAGTGCTTTATTCATGTAATCCTAATCACCCTATGATGTTATGATTTTGTTTTAAAGTATTTATATACTTATTTATTTAGGTGCCAGATCTTGGTTGCAGCACTCGGGATCTTTGGCCATGGTTGCAGCATGTGGAATCCTTAGTTGTGGCAAGCGAGATCTAGCTTCCTGATCAGGGATCGAACTTGGGCCCCCTGCACTGGGAACTCGGAGTCTTAGCCACTGGTGCTTAGCCACAGGACCAGGTTAGTCCTGAGGTTATGATGTTTATCCCCAGCTTACAGATGGGAACACTGAGGCACTGAGTGGTGATGTCATTTGCCCAAGGTCACAGAGATTATAACTGACATGACCAAGATATGAGCCCAGGTGATCGGGCGCCACAGCCATACTCCAAACTACCCTATCATGTTACTGAAACAGTGCACAGCCACAGTTTTAAATCTAATGATATAGAAGAGTTTATACAATGAAAAAAGCAGGAGTTCCCCACTCTAATCCATCTCAGCCCTGGATTTGTTTCCAACAGTGGTTGCCTGGTGTATCTCTCACCAATATGTACCACACTTCTGTTCCTTGATCCTTCAACTTCAGATATAATCCTTTGTCTTCCTGCAGTGTGACATTAGGGTTTGACTCTCCTTCTCCTGTGCGTGTGAGACTGGTGTTCCAGGATATTCCGAGGCTCAGCTGGCCCTCTCTGTCATCTGCTTTAAACGGTGATAGCAGCACGGTGACACTAGAGCATTTCTTTTAAAAAGGCTGGAAGCTTCTGCTTTGGGGCACTTGGGTGTCTTGAGCCTCACTGCAAGAAGTCTGGGTATCTACAGGAGAGACCACACAGAAAGGCCAGGTGGAAAGATGGAGGCTGAGTGATCCCAGAGTCCCCAGCTGAACCCAGCCTTTCTGCTCCAGCTGCTGCTCGACTACAGTCCAGGTGAGAGACCCTCAGGGAGGCCAGCAGAAGAGCCTTCTGTCCAGATGAGTCAACGCACAGAAGACCAGGGTCTTATATGAGAATTAGTAACTGTGGTTGAGGGCTTCTCTGGTGGCTCAGACGGCAAAGAACCCGCCTGCCAATGGAGACACGGTTTGATCTCTGGGTCAGGAAGATTCCCTCTTGGAGAAGGAAATGGCAACCCACTTCAGTAGTCCTACCTGGGAAATCCCATGGACAGAGGAGCTTGGTGGGCTACAGTCCATGGGGTTGCAAAAGAGTTGGACACAACTTAGCGACTAGACAACAACAGCAACTGGGTTGTCGCAAGCTGCTAAGTTTTAGAGTGATTTGCTGTGAAGCAAGCAATTGCGATAGAGTTTCTCTGTATTTTTAGTTCCTTAATTATATACCTTTGGAACTTTAGATGATATGCTTACATTCTACATCTCGTTCCATTCACTTTTCTTACTGTGTTAAAAAATATATAATGTACAATTTGCCATTTTACCTACTTTTAAGCATACAATTCAGTGGTATTCATTGCATTCACAGTGTTGTACAAGAATCACCAGTATCTGCTTCTAGAATTTTCTCACCATCACCTCGAACAGAAAGTCTTTAAGCAATTCCCCATTCCCTCTTGCCGCAGTACCGGTAACCTCTAATTGACCTTCTGTCTCTCTGAGTTTGTCTCTTTTAGATAGTTCGTATAAGTGGAATCATATATTTGTCCTTTTGTGTCTGGTTTATTTCAGTTGGCATGTGTTTCTGAGGCTCATACAGGTTACAGCATGTGACAGAATTTTGTTCCCTTTTATGGCTGAATAGTATTCCATTCCATGTATATAACATGTTTGGTTTACTCACTCATCTGCTCATGGATGCTTGGGTTGCTTCCACCTTTTAGCTACTGTGAATAATGTTAGGAAGTATCCATTTGAATCCTTGTTTTCAATTCTTTTGAATTTATTCCTAGGAATGGACTTGCTGGGTCACATACATGGTAATTCATTTAACTTTTTCAGGAACCACCAAATTATTTTCCAAAGGCATTGTGTGGTTTTACATTTCTACCAGCAATGTATGAGGGTTCTAATTTCTCCACATCCTTGCTAACACTTGCTATTTTGTTATTTTAAAAAAATTATTATAGCTCTCTTAGTAGGTGTGAAGTAGTCTCTCATTGTGGTTTTAATTTACATTTCCCTAATGATTAATGGTCATAAGCATCTCTTCATGGACTTACTAGATATTTGTATATCTTCTTTGGAAAAATATCTAATCGATTCCTTTGCCTATTTTTTAATTGAGTTGTTCGTCTCTTAGTTCTTGAATTTTAGGAGTTCTTTATAGTCTGGAGAGTAAACTTTTATCAGATATATGATTTGCAAGATTTTTTCCTCTACTCTGTAGGTTGTCTTTTCACTTTCCTGACAGTGTTCTTTGATGCACAAAAGTTTTTCATTTTTGATGAATTTATCTGTTTTTTCTTAGGTTCCACTAACTTTTGGCAGAATCTCTCAACTTCCCCTTTTATAAGATAAAGATAAGAGTGCCCAGTATAGGATGAGAGACTGGGCCAGTTAACAGCTAAACAGAGTTGCAGGAATAAGAGATACCTGATGTTTCATGAACTGTGGTGGAAGGATCTTTTCCATCTGTGTGTTATTCTTAAGCCAGTTGTTGATTTTCAGCAAATGGCAGAAAGTGAACAGGAACTAAAAACCCTCTTGATGAAAGTGAAAGTGGAGAGTGAAAAAGTTGGCTTAAAGCTCAGCATTCAGAAAACGAAGATCATGACATCTGGTCCCATCACTTCATGGGAAATAGATGGGGAAACAGTGGAAACAGTGTCAGACTTTATTTTGGGGGGCTCCAAAATCACTGCAGATGATGACTGCAGCCATGAAATTAAAAGACGCTTACTCCTTGGAAGAAAAGTTATGACCAACCTAGACAGCATATTGAAAAGCAGAGACATTACTTTGACGACTAAGGTCCGCCTAGTAAAGGCTATGGTTTTTCCAGTAGTCATGTATGGATGGGAGAGTTGGACTGTGAAGAAAGCTGAGTGCCAAAGAATTGATGCTTTTGAACTGTGGTGTTGGAGAAGACTCTTGAGAGTCCCTTGGACTGCAAGGAGATCCAACCAGTCCATTCTGAAAGAGATCAGCGCTGGGATTTCTTTGGAGGGAATGATGCTGAAGCTGAAATTCCAGTACTTTGGCCACCTCATGTGAAGACTTGACTCATTGGAAAAGACTCTGATACTGGGAGGGATTGGGGGCAGGAGGAGAAAGGGACGACTGAGGATGAGATGGCTGGATGGCATCACTGACTCGATGGACGTGAGTCTGAGTGAACTCTGGGAATTGGTGATGGACAGGGAGGCCTGGCGTGCTGCGATTCATGGGGTCGCAAAGAGTCGGACATGACTGAGCGACTGAACTGAACTGAACTGAAACACTACCTGACAAGCAGTTAATGTGAATTATTTAAAAAATAACTTAGAATCTTTACACCCACTCAGATTGGAAGTTTTCAGTCTGCACTTCCACAAATGTATAGAATCTGACTGTGTACCTGCCTTATTTCTTCCATTAACCCAGAGGGAGCCGATGAGCATCTCCGCACCTATCCGATTCTAGCCCAGAAGAATCACAGTATCTGATATCCCTAGTAAACATTTTCATGGAACTTAGCCCTCAAACCTTCTGGCCAGAGATTTTAGTCCTTTAAAAGAATTTCCTGCCATCTTCAATTAGATTTGTAAGAGACTGAGGTATGGTTATTAACCCCGTACACGTCCATGCATCCTAACTGGCGGCAAGTCATCCTTTACATAATCACAGACACCTCTTTGTAGCGTGAGTGTTGGTGAACAAGGCAAATAGAGAACCTATTACCATGGAGGAGAATTTCCCAGGATGCAACTGCAGCTCAGGGCGCATAGTCTGACCTTCAGTATAACCAATCTGCATAACAGCAAACTTAACACAATGATAGTCTCCTTGAATAACAGCTCTACTTGGGCGTTTCTTACAGCTGATTATCATTTTTCCCCCTATTGAAAACGTTTAATTCACTGCCGTCTGGAATGTCTATTTTATGTGTGGGGCGCATATGATACCAAATGTCTCATTACTGTTTTGGTCCTTCCCATCAGAAAGGAAACTTGGCTTGGTAGAAGACATGAAAAAAGTATGGGGTCAGGTCAGTGCCGAGCTGTATCAGGTCAGTATAAATGTTCTCAAAACTGTATTTGCAAAAGCCAGCATTGCTGTTAAGACAATTGCATGTGCTCTATCTTGGTTCTAAACATTTAATGGTGTTTTGCAGAACTGCTTATAATTTGGAAAACTGGAAACAATCTGCTGCTAAGTCACTTCAGTTGTGTCTGACTCTGTGCGACCCCATAGACAGCAGCCCACCAGGCTCCCCCGTTCCTGGGATTCTCCAGGCAAGAACACTGGAGTGGGTTGCCATTGCCTTCTCCAATGCATAAAAGTGAAAAGTGAAAGTGAAGTCACTCAGTCGTGTCTGACTCTTAGCAACCCCATGAACTGCAGCCTACCAGGCTCCTCTGTCCATGGGATTTTCCTGGTAAGAGTGCTGGAGTGGGGTGCCATTGCCTTCTCCAGGGAAACAGCCTAAATGTCCATTATTATGGGACTAACACTGAACAATGGTATATACAACCTATCGACATCTCTGCAACAATTAAATAGATTTATATCATATGTTCTAACGTAGGGAGATTCCCAAATCTAGATATGTTATTGAGTAACAAAAGCAAGCCGGGTATTGACTGGCAGAACCAATGGTGGTTTGTCATGACCATTTAGGTAAAACAAAGAAAACATATTTGTCTGCAGTACATCTACAGGTCTATAAATGCACAGAAAAATATTTGGAAGGGTGAGAAGGTCTGAGATTTAGGGGTAGTACTCAAAGAGTACTTGATGAAGTTTTAATGGTGAAAAAACCAAAATACCTTAGAGTTAGGGACATGAATCAGCTGTTAAAGAATATAAGCAGCTTCAGTTCTCACTTCTGTTCTACCAGCCAGAATTCTGGAAACTCAGCAAGAAGTAAATTCTTGGTTTAGTCAATACAGGAATTTGAAGTCAACCAGGTGAAACAACTCCTTTGCATCTTAAAGGAGAATTTACCTACAACATCCTGGTTGTTTCAGTAAAGGTAGGGTCCTCTGAAGATTGGAGTAGAAAAGGGATTTCTCCAGACTATTTCATCTTCCCCAGACTCCTGCCATTCCACTGAAACTGAAGCCTTGCAAGCAGGGAGAGGAAAAAAAAATACAGGACCAGTGGCTATACTTATTTTAAACACCTAAGCTTTATAAAACTTCTTTCATCTACATGTCTCTTAAGAAAACTGTCAAAGCAACAAAGAAGCAAAGTGGAAACAGATGTTTTTCTACCAAAAATGCTCTCAGGAATGGTTTCAGATATTCACATTCATTTTCTAAGTAATGGTACCAACCAGCTCTTCTTGTCCACCATTACAGCCCCTGGCGTGTTTCTCGGGGCCCCTCTGACACATGCTTAGACAGGACCTGGCCCCAGCACCCTAGGTTCCCAGCAAGCCCTGTGGTCAGAGGAAGGCACGCAGCTCCCGGTCAGCTCAGCCTCTGGGCATCTCGATCCACAGGCCTAACTAAGACTGCATGCTCTGCAGGCCAAGTCAGGGCAATGGCATTTTATTCTCCGACTGATTTCGTTTTTCCCTTTGGGGGCAGGGCAGCCCACTGGAACTCCTCTGGGATGTGAACGGTCCTCGGAACCCAGGCTCTTCCCCTCCAGTTCACGACCCCTCCCCCAAGTCTCTGCTTTTAGGCACCT
This sequence comes from Ovis aries, assembly GCF_016772045.2. NCBI lineage: Eukaryota > Metazoa > Chordata > Mammalia > Artiodactyla > Bovidae > Ovis > Ovis aries. The sequence goes on along the minus strand of NC_056067.1, from coordinate 21,940,374 downwards.
CAGTTGCTAAAGGCATTTAACTTTAATTCCATTTGACTTCAATTGTGTCCAAATTACTGTAAAAAGGAAGAAGACAACAAGCTGTAAATATGAAGAGAGACAGAAAATCATTGAGAATCCTGCCTTTATGAATATTTGATGAAGAAAGGTTAGATCCATAGCTGGTAAATTATAAGAAATTATGTCCATCATGTGACTCTGTCAGCAAAGGTTAATACAAATGGGTTGGGACTTAGTTGGGATGACAACGCAGATTAAAAAAGATTTGTCCTGTCCTCTCTGCAATTAGTTTCTCTCCTATTATTAGTGTAATAGACTTGATCATTAGGATTACGGCAACAGAACAACTGCTCAGTGAAATCATTTTGTTTTGCAGACCCAGTGTTGCGTTTTCACAATAAATTTTTCATCTCTGCTAATCTTGCCCTTAATTGTGTGGTTGCTGTGGGCAGGATCCAATGATTAACTCTTTTGCTCCTACAATGCCCTTGCCATCAAGTACGCTGATTACATGCAGACTGAACGTGTGCGCCTACATTTTTCTGTAGCTGGATACATGGCTCTCGTGGTTCATTTAGCGCAAGCAGAAAAATGGTTATTTTTGCTCAAATAACAGCTCCAGTCAAGTGTGAAATTGTATATAATTGTGTTATAGGATTTTGCCCAGGTTAAAGGGCTTCTTGGGGTTTGCATTATGAACCTCATTTCTCAGGTATTTATGATTCGTTTTCCACTTTTAAAAAATCTGAATTAGGCTTAACTTTCTCTGCTCGGAGGCCTTATTGTCGTTGTTGTTGTTATCATTTTGCAAAGGGGATTAAAGGACTCATCTCACATGCTTTGAACCAAGGCAGAGAATGTAATTGATGTCAAGCACAGTGAGCTGGGAGATAGAACAAACAGCACGATGGACCCCGACAACTGAAGGCGTAATTTATCCAACTGGTGGCTTGGATTTCCAGTGGTACCCTGATGCCCTTTCAACAAGGTTGAAGACCTTGGAGATGGAAGCCAAAGAGAGGGTGGAGTGAATAAATAACAAGGTAAAGAAAGACAAATCAGAGGGTTCTGAAGTTTCCAGCTATTCCAGACCAGACTCCAAGCAAACAACTGATAAACAAAATGCAATGAATGACGCGGTGCTAGCTTACTTATCATCACTCTGTGCTCTTTATAGACAACTCTATTGCCTTTACCGAAGACCACTCTTTTTTGATACCTACACACCATGCATCACATACCACTGAGTTGCTACACAGTTTCTGAAGGAGGGATGTGGCTGATGGAATACTTAAAGATCACTACCAGATGAGGAGAAGGGCAAATATGATTTCTGCCATGGCGGGGGGGTGGGGGTTGTCCAGGAGGGGAAGTTGAAGAGAATGGAGGGCACTCACAACAGAAAAGGAAAATAAAAAATAAAAACCTAAACACATAAATGTCATAAATGCTAAGAAATTAAGAGACCCGAGAGGCCCAATGCAATGGCACCTCACTCCAGCACTCTTGCCTGGAAAATCCCATGGACGGAGGAGCCTGGTGGGCCACAGTCCATGGGGTCTCTAACAGTCGAACACGACTGAGCGACTTCCCTTTCACTTTTCACGTTCATGCATTGGAGAAGGAAATGGCCACCCACTCCAGTGTTCTTGCCTGGAGAATCCCAGGGACGGGGAGCCTGGTGGGCTGCCGCCTATGGGGTCGCACAGAGTCGGACACGACTGAAGCGACTTAGCAGCAGCAGCAGCAGAGGCCCAATGCAGAAGACAAAATGTTTTCCCAAATCTAATGTAAGGCTACAAATGAACTTATTTACAAAACAGAAAGAGACTCACAGACCTAGAGAACGAACTTATGGTTGCCAGTGGGGATGGAAGCGGGGGAAGGGACAGTTAGGGAGTTTGGGATCAACATGTACACACTGCTATATTTAAAATGGTTAACCAACAAAGTCCTACTGTATAGCACAGGGAACTCTGCTCAACGTCATATGGCAGCCTGGATGGGAGGGAAGTTTGAGGGGAGAATGGATACGTGTATATGTATGGCTGAGTCCCTTTGCTGTCTACCTGAAAACAGCACAGCATTGTTAATTGGCTACACTCCAATATAAAATAAAAAGTTTAAAAAAGATAAAGTAAGGCTACAAAATGTAGATAACTAGGGAAAAACTCTCAGGAAGAGTTAAGTGTGACAGCCAAAAGAATAATGGGAACTGTCACGCCTGTAGCAATCTCACTGTAGAAGCGGTGTCTAAGCAAGGTCTGCCGAGAGACACCCCTCAACTGAAGCATACACTCTGCCCCCACTTGCAGTCAGCCCCAAGGAGGAGACTTAACACATCAGGGAGCTTGCCGGATTATCAGATCAACTAATCAATAGCATTGACAATATCCGTGCCTAAAAGCATGGGTGAAGGAAGCAGTAAGTGAGGCACCAAAGCAGACAGAATCTTTGCCAATGCATTACCTTGGACCTTTGACTTCTGCCAAGCGCCCCAGAGGCACGGGACTTTTCTTCCCAAGACCTGGGATTTTCTGCCTAAGTGACTTTGACCTGTTTGAGCTGAGTCAATTGCATCCCTCACCAGCAATGGGTACCGGGGACGTAGGCAAATGGCGCAGACCCAGTCTCCCAGGCATCAGAAGCAGCGTGTCGGGTCATGCCATTACCGGCTCCCGGCAGCCCTGCCTCCCGGCCTCTGTAAATCTCAGCTGTGTGTGTGCAACATTGCCGGGCTCAGTGGAATACAAATGGCTTCTCCATGTACCTGCATGGCTCCTGAGACTTGAGCCACCTGAAGAGTTCTCTTCTCTCCGTGTGACCTACACCTGGAGGCTCTGAAAAGACATTCTGGCCCCTCTCAACTCACTGAATTTAATGCTCTAGAAAGTAACCAGATTTCATCACTGAGAATGAAGCTAACTCAGAGAGACAAAGGAAATACACTCTTCATGTCCCCAAATCTATAAAAGAGCATTCGGGGCCATTCAGAACCCAACTCATTAAATCCAAGCCGAAAATGTTCTGTGGAGTTTGAGCATCCCCTCCAAACTGCTGCTTCTGCTGTAGCATTGTGGATCCTAGCCCCTAAATATCAAGCTGAACCCTAAATTGAGAAACACATTTGTAGCTGATAAAGCCTAGAGCAGGACCATCAAGAGAAGAGGACTAAACAAACAAGTATCTGCTATGGATTAGTTGGCTTCCCTGGTGGCTCAAATGGGAAAGAAACTGCCTGCAATGCAGGAGACCCCAGTTTGATCCCTGGGTAGGGAAGAGTCCCTGGAAAAGGGAAGGGCAACCTGCACCAGTCTTCTTGCCTCGGGAATCCCATGGACAGAGGAGCCTGGCACGCTATAGTTCATGGGGTTGCAAAGAGTCGGGCACATCTTAGCAACTAACACCACTACTATGGATTAGTTACTTGATTTAACTTAAATTTTTTTATTGAGTTATAATTTATATACCATACAATTCACTTGCTTTACTTGCACAATTCAAGGATAGTTCCCTGATCAGGGATGGAACCCAAGCCCTCAAGATTGTAAATGCAAGTCTTAACCGATGAACTGCCAAGGCAAGTTCTGGATTTAACTTTCTTAACTCTGCATAATCATTTAAAGTTTAGTGATGAAGAAACTGAGACTTAAGACAAACAGATTACGTAACTTGTCCAAAGACACAGAGCTTCTCCAAGGAAAGACTGGGATTCAAACTCAGGTTTGGCAGGCTCCAAACCACTACCCAAAACTCTGAGTACCATCGAATGTTGCTTCGTTTCTACCAGAGGGACAAAAGACAGCTTAGCAGACACAGTAAAGGCTAATAGAGGAAATGCCACTCCTTCAAACTTCCAAACTCCCAGAGAATAAGATGCACACTTTGGAAGGGATACTGCTATTGGCATTTGTTCCGATCTCCATCAGGACACAGAACGGGGGTGTGAACATGGGACCCCAAGAGGTAAAATGCAGAATTTCTGTGAACACAGAGCCCTCATGGTCCACATCCGTACCAGTCACTGGGCTCTCTTACCCATGACAAAGCCAAGGTTTTCTAAAATGGGCAGATTATTGTAGTCTGCCTGGCTGTGCTGTAACTATTTCAAGGACTATTAAATTAAACCCTGGAGACGGTTTCCCTTAAGATAAAGAGCATGCTTTTTATTGTGCCATCAAAGGAGACCAGAAAACCTGAAGCTTTCAGCTTTAAAGACAACATAATGAGATCAGAGATTTTGCTTGCAAAGAAATTAACTTTCGGTTAATTAATGAAAGTAACCTTAAACAGCGGGCGTGTTGCCAACAACCAGGACACTATAATAAAAAGGAGGCGGGGAGATAATGGGCTGCTTTCAAGGGGCCAGGGCTCAGCAGCCCAGAAAAGAAATTTGATGAGGATGCTGCTTGTAAATTTGATCTCAAATTCTTAAGATGAACAAATAATGGTCTTATCTGTAATAAAGTCGGCTACAAATGCTTTCTTTTCACCCATAATTTTCTGTTCAATTTAGATAGAAGATTTAATTAGATGCTGGTGAAACACTAGTTATTTAATAAAACCCTTAATCAAAATCTAATCGATGGTACATAGAAACCACTGTAACATAATCACAATTTAAAAAAAATACATTTTAGAGTATTCACTTTTTACAATTAAGAAAATCTGTGGGTGCAATATATTCTGTTTCCTGCTCAAGGCAGGAGCTAAGAAGGCAAACCCAATTTAAAAAGAGCCCCCAAACTGCAACCCTTTCTCTCTTCTCATAAAGTTTGCTTTTAATGATTTTCTTTTGTCCGTTGCAACCAAAAGGGGCCCTTGAGCCAAAATGAAGAATGATCCCTCCCACCTCATAAAGTTTTTAAACTAAAATTTGCTTATCATGAGAAACTGACTTTTAAGAATTTCTAAAATTGTCTGAGAAGCAATATGGGGCCCTCAATCTGTTAAATTCAATTGTAGTTTTGCCATTATAGACTTGTGGGAATCCTGAAATTCCCAAAGAGTATGATAATGGATCAAAAATGACACAGCATATATGAAGGTGATGTTAAAGATACTGTGAGTATATGCCTAAGCTTCTAAGTACTTTAACCGGAGGCAGAATTGCGAACTAAACATCCTGAGCACCTCCCAGATTTCACTCAATATGGTGATTTTTCGAGGTCACATTTCCTACATAAACTTTAAAAAAATTGATTTATGTATCTTTGGCTGCACTGGGTCTTTGTTGTTGCAAGTGGGCATTTTCTAAGTGCGCTGAGCAGAGGCTCCTCTCTAGCTGCTATGATGTACAGGGCTTCTCATTGCAGTGACTTCTCTTGTTGCAGAGCACAGTCTTTAGTTACAGGAGTTAGTGGTCGTGGCGCTCGTCCTTGCTCTGGGGCATGTGGGATCTTACTGGACCAGGGGTTGAACTTGTATCCCTTGCATTGGCAGGAGGATTCTCAACCACTGGACCACCAGTGGAGGTCTCCTACATATAACTTTTATATTTGTGGGAATGTTGGTTTCCATGTGAAGTTGCTCCTGTAAGCTCTCAGCCTCTGAAGCAAGAATTAAATGGCAAAATTTTAGAAACGTTGGTCATCTGCACTCTGCAGATCAGTGAAAGGAGCTGGAGAGCTTGGAGGCAGAGACACTGCCCTTGACTCAACAGTTCAAATTCTATTTCCTATATGCTGTGTTTCTTTCCTTGACATTGCATGACTCTGACTGAAATAATTTCTGAAACTCACAGAATGGGGGTAGAACTTAACTTAGTAGAAGTGATAACTCCCCTGGCCCAAGATGCTGGTGGAAATCAGTTTGCTTTCTGCTGATGTCTTTAACTGACCCAGCACTGAAACTCACAAGCCTGTGAAGTGAGCTCTCTGTGTCCTTGGCTGTGGCCATGTGGTGTCTCTGCTCATGTCTGATTTGAGAAGGTCACTGTTTAATGCATCTGGATGCTGCGATCATCCAGATTTAATCATCAGAATGGGGGTTCCAGTGGCTTCCGCCGTATATAAATTTAAATAATGGCCCCTCCCCTTTTGAAGGAAGGAAAGTCCATAGAATTCGCCCATCTGTTCCATGGGGCTGTTCATTCTGACTTTCTGATTAGATATCTCCTACTATCCAGGGCACGCCGTAATCTCCAAACAATGCTGCAGTGTTTGGGGGCATCTGATGATTTATAGCGCTTGTTATTTTTGGTTCAAATCTGCTGCCTCTTTGGCTACTGACCTGAGGGCAGGGCATGGGATGAACTGAACATGGTCGGAGCTTATTTCAATCCACTGTGCACAAGAGGCAGCCAGTGTGTGTGGTGGCGAGGTGACTATTGAGCACTCAAGAATGTGTCCTGAGTGGATGTCAGGCTGGATCTCATTTCTGTGTCTGCCATGCCGATACCCGCATGGCTGGCTCAGCCGCTAGCGCGAGCCCAGTCTCAGACTGGGCTGGAGGACAATAGATATTAGGGACCTGCCACAAAGTTCCTGGAAAATGGGATGCGGACATGATCTGAATTAAGATCTCATTGCCTCCTTTGGGAAGGTGGGGCTTGAGACAGCCCCGGGAGCCCCTCTGCCTGTATCTCTTTCCAATGGGAGCTATGTTCCATCAGTCACCTTCCCACCCTCCCCTCTAAACACTGGCTTCTTCTCTGCCTCATTGCCATACCCAGGGACAAGAGACACATTCTTTTGTTGGGGGAAAAAAAAAAAATGTTGATGTGCTTCCAGGTCTGAAAAGCAAAATAGGAGAAAGAAAAATCCCAACCCCCATTTTTTGGAGAAAGCACAGAGGCTGTCTCTGATGCTTTCTTAAATATTAACATTATAATGAGAAGACATGGGGTTTAGCTCCACTTGTGGGTTTTACACAACATCCTGCCCCAACAGGATCTTTTGAGGCCCCGTGATGCCTCAGAGCACGAGCTGTTCTTCCAGAGGGATGTTGACTTTTGTGGTCTATTAAGCAAGCAATGCATAAGTCAAAGTATATTTTTGCAGGAGAATGCTGACGCAAGCGCTCCAGGGCCAAACTGTCTGAGTTGGTCACTTCTCCACTGGGCTTTTGCTAAAGAGAAGTTTCCATAATGGGACAAGGGTGGTGGCCAGCTTTGGTGTTCAAACAATTATTGACCAGGTGCAAAAGCCATGGAAGGAGACTGTTATCTCTGTGCTCCTGGGGAAGCCGCTGAAGCTCCCGGGTGATGCGTGGCATTCAAGGCAAGCTGGCTCTGGCGTCCTAGTATAGTGAACAGTGGCCCCACACCACTGGGCAGCTTAGACTCAGTGGTTGAGACCCTGAGCTCTGAAGTCCAAGAGAGGCATAGGGTGGAGTCCTGACTGTATGACTGAACTTGGGAAAATGACAAAATCTTGCTGAGCATCCTTATCCATAAGTGGGGAAGTAAAAATTCATTTCATGGCACTGCTGGGAAGACTCCCCAAGGTCACAGTTGTGAAGGGTAGGATAGCCCAATGCCTGGCACACAGTCATGAGCTCAACAGATGACAGCTACTATTCTTCGTGTAATGTCTTCCCTGGTGCTTGGTGACTGCAAGTGTTAGTGGAAGTGTTATCATTCAGTTGTGTCTGACTCTTTGTGACCCCACAGACTCTATGTAGCCCACCAGGCTCCTCTGTCCATGGGATTCTCCAGGCAAGAATACTGGAGTGGGTTGCCATTCCCTTCTCCAAGGGATCTTCCCAACCCAGGGATTGAACCCACGTCTCCTGCATTACAGGCAGATCCTTTACTGTCTGAGCCGCCTGGGAAGCCCTGGTGACTGCAAACTGTGACAGTTTCTGTGACAGTTATTCCATCACTGTCTTTTAAAAAATTAATTTATTTTATTTTTATGTATTTGGCTGTGCTGGCTTTGGTTGCAGCACTAGGGATTCTTCGTTGAGGTACACAGACTCTCTAGTTGTGGTGCACGGACTCACTAGTTGCATGCAGCTAGTTGCACTTAGCTGCCCCGTGGCACATGGGAGCTTAGTTCCTCAGCCAGGGACTGAACATACATCCCCTGCATTGCAAGGGGGATTCTTAACCACTGGACCACCAGGGAAGTCCCCATCACTGTCTTGAAGTCAAGAGTTGCCTCCACTTTCCTCCTAATTGTGGTTCTTAGCTCTCTCTAGTATTCCAAGGCATGACTTCACCCTATGGTTGGCATCACGTGAGAATGGCAGAAATGGTGCAAGCTCTGGTGCAGAGTTGACAAAATGGTGGCTCAAGGGTGACATTTTGCTCCCAAATATTTACTGTGGCCCCAATAGTTTTGGCTTTTTTACAGTTTTTTTCTTTTTTAAAAAAGAAGTGAATCAGTTATTTTTTGCAAAAAGAAAAAGAAATGTAGAGATTTTGTTCAAACAGTCAGATGTTTGGCTTTGCTTGAAAAACTGAAAGACGTGCTTATCTGGGTCAATATCCCCCCAGGATGATAACTAGGGGGAGCCGAGTAGTGGCTGCCCCCTTTAGACAGGACACATGTGCTCCAGTGTGAATCAAATCCCACCTCTCCACGCTCGGCCTGCTTCATTCATCTCTGTTACGTTCTGCTCCAGCTCACTGGGCTGTAAAAGAGCCAACCCATGTCTGTGGCCATGCACCATCCGCTGGCTGTCTCGTGTCTTCTAGGATGCTGCCATTTTGCTTTCTGAATTCTCAGTTCAGAAGGGCCTTGGTTGAGGAAGGCTTCCTTGTCGTCTGCTGAGTTGCCCCACTTCACAGGAGTTCCTTGGTGGGCTCTGCATGTTTTTCCCAGGGTGACCATCAACAAACAGCCTGTCCCTCATTTATTTTCATTCCCTAACTCTAGGGAACAGGCAAATTTACCCTTGGAGTACAGAATGAAGCAGAGCAAAGGCTAATAGAGTTTTGCCAAGAGAACGCACTGATCATAGCAAACACCCTCTTCCAACAACACAAGAGAAGACTCTACACATGGACATCACCAGATGGTCAACACCGAAATCAGACTGATTATATTCTTTGCAGCCAAAGATGGAGAAGCGCTATACAGTTAGCAAAAACCAGACTGGGAGCTGACTGTGGCTCACATCATGAACTCTTTATTGCCAAATTCAGACTTAAATTGAAGAAAGTAGAGAAAACCATTAGACCATCCAGGTATGACCTAAATCAAATCCCTAATGATTATACAGTGGAAGTGAGAAATAGATTTAAGGAATTAGATCTGATAGACAGAGTGCCTGAAGAACTATGGATGGAGGTTTGTGACATTGTACAGGAGACAGGGATCAACACCATCTCCAAGAAATGCAAAAAAGCAAAATGCCTGTCTGAGGAGGCCTTACAAATAGCTGTGAAAAGAAAGGAAGCAAAAAGCAAAGGAGAAAAGGAAAGATATACCCATTTAAATGCAGAGTTCCAAAGAATAGCAAGGAGAGATAAGAAAGACTTCTTCAGCGATCAATGCAAAGAAATAGAGGAAAACAATAGAATAGGAAAAACAATAGAATAGGAAAGACTAGAGATCTCTTCAAGAAAATTAGAGATACCAAGGGAACATCTAAGCATCACTACGAACAAAGCTAGTGGAGGTGATGGAATTCCAGTTGAGCTGTTTCAAATCCTGAAAGATGATGCTGTCAAAGTGCTGCACTCAAGATGCCAGCAAATTTGGAAAACTCAGCAGTGGCCACAGGACTGGAAAAGGTCAGTTTTCATTCCAATCCCAAAGAAAGGCAATGCCAAAGAATGCTCAAACTACCGCACAACTGCACTCATCTCACATGCTAGTAAAGTAATGCTCAAAATTCTCCAAGCCAGACTTCAGCAATACGTGAACCGTGAAGTCCCTGATGTTCAAGCTGGTTTTAGAAAAGGCAGATGAACCAGAGATCAAATTGCCAACATCCTCTGGATCATAGAAAAAGCAAGAGAGTTCCAGAAAAACATCTATTTCTGCTTTATTGACTATGCCAAAGCCTTTGACTGTGTGGATCACAATAAACTGTGGAAAATTCTGAAAGAGATGGGAATACCAGACCACCTAACCTGCCTCTTGAGAAATCTGTATGCAGGTCAGGAAGCAACAGTTAGCACTGGACATGGAACACCAGACTGGTTCCAAATAGGAAAAGGAGTACGTCAAGGCTGTATATTGTCACCCTGCTTATTTAACTTCTATGCAGAGTACATCATGAGAAATGCTGGACTGGAAGAAACACAAGCTGGAGTCAAGAATGCCGGGAGAAATATCAATAACCTCAGATATGCGGATGACACCACCCTTATGGCAGAAAGTGAAGAGGAACTAAAAAGCCTCTTGATGAAAGTGAAAGAAGAGAGTGAAAAAGTTGGCTTAAAGCTCAACATTCAGAAAACAAAGATCATGGCATCTGGTCCCATCACTTCATGGCAAATAGATGGGGAAACAGTAGAAACAGTGTCAAACTTTATTTTTTTGGGCTCCAAAATCACTGCAGATGGTGACTGCAGCCAGGAAATTAAAAGAGACTTACTCCTTGGAAGAAAAGTTATGACCAAGCTAGATAGTATATTCAAAAGCAGAGACATTACTTTGCCAACAAAGGTCCGTCTAGTCAAGGCTATGGTTTCCCAGTGGTCATGTATGGATGTGAGAGTTGGACTGTGAAGAAGGCTGAGCGCTGAAGAATTGATGAGTTTGAACTGTGGTGTTGGAGAAGACTCTTGAGAGTCCCTTGGACTGCAAGGAGATCCAGCCAGTCCATTCTGAAGGAGATCAACCCTGGGATTTCTTTGGAAGGAATGATGCTAAAGCTGAAGCTCCAGTACTTTGGCCACCTCATGTGAAGAGGTGACTCATTGGAAAAAGACTCTGATGCTGGGAGGGATTGGGGGCAGGAAGAGAAGGGGATGACAGAGGATGAGATGGCTGGATGGCATCACGGACTCGATGGACGTGAGTCTGAGTGAACTCCAGGAGTTGGTGATGGACAGGGAGGCCTGGCGTGCTGCGATTCATGGGGTCGCAAAGAGTCGTACATGACTGAGCGACTGAACTGAACTGAACTGAACTGAAGGGAACATCTCATGCAAAGATGGTCACAATAAAGGACAGAAATAGTATGAACCTAACAGAAGCAGAAGATATTAAGAAGAGGTGGCAAGAATACACAGAAGAACTGTAGAAAAATAATCTTCATGACCCAGATAATCATGATGGTGTGATCACTCACCTAGAGCCAGACATCCTGGAATGTGAAGTCAAGTGGGCCTTAGGAAGCATCACTATGAACAAAGCTAGTGGAGGTGATGGAATTCCAGTTGAGCTTTTTCAAATCCTAAAAGATGGTGCTGTGAAAATGCTGCACTCAATACGCCAGCAAATTTGGAAAACTCAGCAGTGGCCACAGGACTGGAAAAGGTCAGTTTTCATTCCAATCCCAAAGAATGGCAATGCCAAAGAATGCTCAAACTACCACACAATTGAACTCATCTCACATGCTAGCAAAGTCATGCTCAAAATTCTCCAAGCCAGCTTCAACAGTATGTGAACCGTGAACTTCCAGATGTTCAAGCTGGTTTTAGGAAAGGCAGAGGAACCAGAGATCAAATTGCCAAGATCCGCTGGATCACTGAAAAAGCAAGAGAGTTCCAGAAAAACATCTATTTCTGCTTTACAGACTATGCCAAAGCCTTTGACTGTGTGAATCACAATAAACTGTGGAAAATTCTGAAAGAGATGGGAATACCAGTCCACCTGACCTGCCTCTTGAGAAATCTATATGCAGGTCAGGAAGCAACAGTTAGAAATGGACATGGAACAACAGACTGGTTCAAAATCAGGAAAGGAGTATATCAAGGCTGTATATTGTCACCCTGCTTATTTAACTTATATGCAGAGTACATCATGAGAAATGCTGGGCTGGATGAAGCACAAGCTGGAATCAAGAATGCCGGGAGAAATATCAATAACATCAGCTATGCAGATGACACCACCCTTATGACAGAAAGTGAAGAGGAACTAAAGAGCCTCTTAATGAAGGTGAAAGAGGAGAGCGAAAAAGCTGGCTTAAAGCTCAACATTCAGAAAACAAAGATCATGGCATCTGGTCCCATCACTTCGTGACAAATAGATAGGGAAACAGTGGAAACAGTGGCAGACTTTATTTTGGGGGGCTCTAAAATCACTGCAGATGGTGACTGCAGCCATGAAATTAAAAGACGCTTACTCTTTTGAAGGAAAGTTATGTCCAACTTAGACAGCGTATTAAAAAGTAGAGACATCACTTTACCAACAAAGGTCCATCTAGTGGAGGAATGGTGAGAGTTGGACTATAAAGAAAGCTGAGTGCCGAAGAATTGATGCGTTTGAACTGTGGTGTTGGAGAAGACTCTTGAAGAGTCCCTTAGACTGCAAGGAGATCCAACCAGTCCATCCTAAAGGAGATCAGTCCTCAATGTTCATTGGAAGGATTGATGTTGAAGCTGAAACTCCAATACTTTGGGCTAGCTGATGCGAAGAACTGATTCATTTGAAAAGACCCTGATGCTGGGAAAGATTGAGGGCAGAAGGAGAAGGGGACGACAGAGGATGAGATGGTTGGGTGGCATCACTGACTCAATGGACATGAGTTTGAGTAAACTCCAGGAGTTGATGATGGACAGGGAGGCCTGGCGTGCTGCGGTCCATGGGGTTGCAAAGAGTCAGATAATGATTGAGCAAACTGAACTGAACTGAACTGAACTCTAGGTAAACTGATGGATATGTCTGCTTCTGTGATAGCATTCCTGGCTTCACTTGGGGGCCAGTTTAGATGTAAAGAATATCAGGCGGTATCATATCACAAAGTCCAGAATCAAGTTCTTTTTGGGTTTGGTCATCCTGTGCCTATGTTTCCTTATCATTATTGATTACGCCAACAAGCACAGAATTCACTATAGTAGCGTTAGTCACTCAGTGTGTCCAACTCTTAGCCACCCTATGGACTATAGCCTGCTAGGCTTCTCTGTCCATGGAATTCTCCAGGCAAGAATACTGAAGTGGGTAGCCATCCCCTTCTCCAGGGACTGAATTCACTCGGTACTCATAAACACTACCCCATCTCCAGGGACGTGCTTAGCATATGTGACAGCTGAAGCAAATCATTCTTCATACCCCTTGCCTCTATATCATAAAATTTTCTCAGTAATTAGCATATTGTAATCAGTAATAATATTTCCTTGATTTAGTCTTCAATTTAAAATAATCAATGAACAATTAAAGAATTTATTTAACTTCAAAATATGATTCAAATTCAATAAAATATTTTACATAGGGAAGTAAAAGTTTCATTTACCAAATAACAACTATTACAGAGAGATTTGTCAACTGTTTCACAGAATTAAATTTTAAACAAAAAACAAAAACTTCAAGTGGTCACATGGTATGGAAGAGCTGAAGTACCCCAATTGTGTTTTGGCCTTGTTGATCACTGTTTAGATGAAGGAATATGGCAAGCATAGTGGTTGGAGATATACACCACACCAGAAGCAAGGGTCAATCACTTCCAAATGGTGATGAACTTACTCTTGAGATGAATGGGTACAGCTGAGTACGTGTGTGAGTTGTTGACTGCGCAAATTCTCTGAGTGGATGTCTATGTCAAATACGATGTTTCTTAAAGGACGTCTTACTAAAATGTGCTAATCTGAAGCTTGTACATACACAAGTAAACTTCAGGAGTAATTCAGAAATTGGATGGATGTTAGACCAATACGAGGTTTCTTTAGAGAGGAATGCATATTCATTCCATCACGGCGGTTGCTTAGAACTGACAGAGAAAGGTGGTAGCAAAAGGCAGATAGACTCTTGTCTGTTTTGTTACTGGTTTTCAACCTTCTGTAGACAATGCAGCCCTTCCCTGCCAGCATGGAAGGGTTCTGAGAGGGAGAGCTGGGGTGGACTCCTCGCACTGCCCCACCTTGGTATGTCACTGCGCAGCTTTTAAGTTGATTTCAGCTTTTCATGGTTAAGACATTCTGGTCCAGTTTCCAAACACCTTTTGGCCTAGAACTTCAGTCAGAGCCTCTCCACTCAATCTGGATCCTTGATGCAACTGCCTGCCATTCTGGCCTCCGGACCTTGCTGGCTTCTTCCCTCGGCCTCAGCTCCCCACACCCAACCCCTCATCTACCTCTGTCCTGCTGTCTGCTTTTTTTCAGCTTACCATGCTTTGGCCGTTTCATGATTTCTCGAAAAATGAGCACCCGCCTGACCAACGGGACTTGATAAGTTTTCTGCCTTGTTTAGCTGAACTCTTGGCACAAATTCCACTGTTGCTGCCTAAGTCTCCATGCGACAACCACAGGATAAGCATCATTTTGATAGGAGTAGCCGTGGGGTGGGGTGCAGAGGGGGCCGCTAGGGATGCACACTTGGCCTTGGGTATGACTCACTGGTGGTGCTAGCGACAACCTGCTCAAGGGCATGGATGGGTTACAAATGGCAGCCAAGCTTACCAATAACCAGGCTGAAAGAGGTGACAAGGCTGCAGATGTTGGGCTGGGTCTGGGATTTAATGCTTTATCTGACTCCATGCTATGTCTGCTGGGCTCCCAGAGGCAGCTTTGGCATCTGTGATGTCTATTTCTTAGGACAGTATATTGCCCGATAGCAGAATTTATGGTCTTTAGTTCCAAGATGTCAATAAAATCACCTAGCCACGTGAGGGTTTTCTCCAGGACAGTCTAATATAGAACGCTTATCTTATTCAAGCACAACATCAGCTTTTAATATCCCACTAAATCTGCAAATCAATCCATGATTTTTAAGATTTCTTTGAGAGAAGGCTTAGGCAGCCTGCAGGTCCTTTATATATGCCGAAGATGATGATCAGTAACTTTATCAGAGAATCACACATGTCAGTAACCACACAGGCCAGTTACTGGGAATTGTTTTTCTTTGCTTTTGCTTAAAATTCTGACCTACTACTATCAGAAACAAGAGCTTTCAAAAAGAGTAGTGGTTGTGTCTCATCTTTCTGGAAAACCAAGACAGAGGTTCAATACTTCATTCTAAATTCTTGGCATACATTATTAACATATGTGTCTTTATTCATTTGCGCCAAGGACTAATAACCCCAGGGTTTCATCTCATTTCAAGTGAAATAATACAAAAGGAACATTTTAAGACGTAGCTATGATAGGCTGAATGATGACTATGTTGTATTCACTTAGCCCCTAAAATCTAACAAAATATCAATATCCAATCAGACAGGCTGCCTAACTCCACAAGATAATTTGTATGTATATAACATATACATAGCACAATGTATACATACATGTGTTACATATATATTCATAAACATGTATGTGTATATGAAATGTTTAGGATATATATAAAGGGTTGATATCAATGTACTTGAAGAACAGTATTCAAATGATATTTTAAATATTCTTTTCCATACATGCTTGCTTTCTGCAATTCAGATGTTGCCCAGTGCTGCATAGCTGTTCTACGTTTCTAGGAGGTGGTTTTGCAAAACCTTGGCCACCTTCAAAGATTTTTTTAAAGTGATTCCTTTATTCTCATAAAGAGGAGAAAGGCAGGTTAATCATCTATTGACTCCTCAGTCTTATTACTGGCATAAAGCTCGGGCTTTAGTAAATTTCCGCTTTTTAGTTACCCAACAAACATACATCAGCAGGAGGTGCAGATAAAGATTGAAAGATTAAGCTTTGTCACTCAAATGATAATTAAAAAGAGTATTTTAAACACACTGTAAATATACACAAGCCATCATAAAATCATCAAAACCCTGCCAGGGCTCACCACCTCCAGAGTATATAGATTATCAGGGAGAGGGATATTGATGTTAAGTCCTGCTTGTCTTGGAAGATTGTCATTAACTGTCCCAAGCCTGCACTCAGCCAGCCATCTGAGCTGGGGCAAGACGGGGAATCCGGCTTCACACATTCTAGTAGCAGATGAGTGGGATTTGGGACAAGCAGTTTAATATGCATTTAATTGTCATCCTTTTCTATCCCATTCCAAGATGTCTTAAAATATATTATTAATATTCCGAGCACTTAAATGAAAACAACAGAAATCAAGACTATGTTGTCCTGCTTTTAAAACATAATTTCATATACAGGAAAGATTTGACTAGGGCAGATTAATTTCTACTAAAAATTTCATTTATAACATGTCATAAAAAGACACATGAGCCCATGTATATTAGAAGCAAGCAGTAGCATCACCTTTCATAAAAAGAAAAGCTTGTCATCACAATCTTATTAGGATGTCATGCATTGTTAAACTGGTAAAATATTTCTGTATATTCCAATTAGTGCGACCATTTACTGGCACAGACATTACAGCAAAAACTATCTTCTTTCAAAAAAGTCCTTTCCACTGGGAACGAATCCTTTGTTTGACAATTCAGAGAACGTTATTTAGAGATTTTAATTGCTCAGTTGATCTGTGGCTGGATCTCAATAATCAAAACAATAAAATTGTTGGTTTTTTTCCTTTTTTTGACAACTGTAATAAAATGCTGGTAGTGTCCTGGGATAGTTAACTCGAGCTGGATTGACACTGTCAGATTCTTTCCCATATATCTTTTTTATCAGCGGCAAACAGCCATTTTTTAAAACGTAATAAGTGCATGAATAACATTGCCATTATCAAGACATTCCAAATATAACTTAATGTCTTCATGAAGAATCCAACTGGACTGTCTATAGCAATCTCATCTGATTATCTATGAAAAGGAGCCATAATTCTTAACTGAAAAGAAAACAATTCTTCACATCAATTAGAAAAAGCCAAACACTGCAATAAACATGGGTAAAAGAACTGGACAAATATTTTACAAAAGAATACATGTAAATAAACTGTTAAATAGAAGAAAACACTTCTACCTCATTAGTAATCAAAAAATGTAAATGAAATCAAGGAGACACTGTTTTCCTAATCGGTCAAATTGAAAATACACACATACACACACACACACACACACACACACACACACACACACACAGAGGCATGCTCACAAACTACTGGGGGAAGCTATATAATCAGTTCAACCTTTTGGAAGAATATTTTGGCAACATGTATCAGAAACTTTTAAAATGTGCATATTCTTTGACTCAGTAATTCAATTTCTAGTAATTTAAGGTGATAGAAACAAACATAAATTTCAGCCAGGAATACTTATCCTGGTGTTTTATATAACATGAAAAAAAAAAAAGCAATTAAGTGTTCAACAATAGGAGAAAAATGAAATTAATACGGGATGTCTATACAAGGGAATTCTAGTTTCTACTAATAATCATGTCCTCAGGGAATACTTAAAGATATGAAAAGCTGCTTATGATATAATAAGTGAAAAAAATTATAATTTTGCATTAAAAAGTATATACATAACAACAAGGACCTGCTAAATAGCACAGGGAACTATATTCAATATCTCTTAAAAACCTATAATGGAGAAGAATTTGAAAAAGTGATTGACTTAACTAAGTCACTGTATAACTGAATCACTTTGCAGTATACCTGAAATTAACACAACATCATAAAGCAACTATATTTCATTTGTTAAAAAAAAGTATATACATATGTATGTATGTATTTTTAAAAGACTGGGAGATACTACACTAAAAAACATTCACAGTGGTTGTCTCAAGGTGATGGGATTATAGGAGACATCTCTTTTCAGTTCTACATGTCTTTAAATTTACAAAAGTGATTCAGTATAGTGAAGATTACATGCTTATTTAAAACATGCTCATGGAAAAAGCAAACTCAGAAATACTGTTTATTTTTAAATGTTCCCTACCCTATATTTGAAATAATTTCTCTTATGGAAAGTACACTTAGATCTAAATAGATTGCTTTTCTGAAGAAGAGTCTGGGGTGTGTACACAATGGCAAACTTGACAGATACATGGAAATCAGGCATTTTTAAAACCTGACAAGGCTGGACCTAGATGTTAGGCGGGTCAGGCTGCATAGTTTGTTCATTTTACAACGTTAACGTGCTGGACGGAACGCAGGACGCCCGAAACATGACATTTGGTGCCAAAGGAAACCGAGCACTTGGTTCAGCACAAACAACTGGCTGTCCTAAGAGTCCACAGGAGAAACACAAACCAGCAAGGCTGTGCACTTAATTCTGATTTTTAAAATTCCATCGACGGGCAAATTTTTATTTTAAATATTCATACTCAGAAGAAGAGTTTCTCTCAGCCATTATCACCCCTTTCTCAACCCCCAAACACAAATACCCAGGGACATGCTGACTTCTTTTTTTCAGGGTCTGCAAAGCCCTGGCATGAACTTAGGGACCACACCCACTACTGAAATCC
Source organism: Ovis aries (assembly GCF_016772045.2). Classification (NCBI taxonomy): domain Eukaryota; kingdom Metazoa; phylum Chordata; class Mammalia; order Artiodactyla; family Bovidae; genus Ovis; species Ovis aries. Next base: position 21,922,070 of record NC_056067.1, on the reverse strand, counting down.
CAGGCCCAGCTTGACCGTGAAGATGATGACCGTTACGACCTTGCTTAGGAGGTGAGATGTTTCACAGTTACAGGATTGTCCACTCTGAGAGTGAAAATTCATTAATTTGCCAACTAAAGAGGGCAGAGAGAGATCCTCTTATCTTCTCTAACTTTATCTGCCTCCTGCCCAGCATCTGTGCTTCTGCATTTCTTTTCTTTTCTGCTGGATTCCACTTGGGAAGAAAGGCCTTCTGATCCTTGAGAAGGCCATCAATTCTGGTCTAATTTGAAGGATGGGGAGGAAGGGAATGCACAAGGAATGGAACAGAACATGTATAAAGAAGAAAAACGTATATTGGGCAGGTCAACAGTTATTGGTGGACTTCCACCTGCCAATGCAGGGGCCGCAGGTTCAAGCCCTGGTCCAGGAAGATTCCACATGTCGTGGGGCAACTAGGCTTGTGCACCACGATGACTGAAGCCCGCACGCCTAGAGCCTGTGTTCCGCAACAAGTGAAGCCACCGCAATGAGAAGCCTGCCCACCGCAATGAAGGGTAGCCCCTGTTTGCAGCAACTAGAGAGAGCCTGCATAGCAACAACGACCCAGCACAGCCAACAATAAATAATAAATCAATAAAAAGTTTTAAAAAGTCATTGGTCTACTGACTGAGCACTATGTGCTGAGTGCTTTATCTCATTTGCATATTATCTCATTTGATTTTGCACATCACAGAATTCCAAACTACAGCCTTGTAAAGTCCTTCTGTCCTCAAACTCCAGCTAGGATAATTCATTATGACCATCAATATTAAGGCATGTTTCAAACCACAAAGTGTAAGAACTAGCTCAGCTGCAGATTTCTTCATTTTTAATACTGGGGGATGGTTTAGACTCATGTCTAGACAGAAGGTAAAAGTGGCCAGCTCTTCTTTCTGAACTACAAAGATGGGTTGTTGTTGTTAAGCTATGTTTGAGTTTTGCGACCCCGTGGACTGTGGCCTGCCAGGCTCCTCTGTCCACGGGATTTCCCAGGCAAGTACTAGTATGGGTTACCATTTCCTCCTCCAGGGGATCGTCCCAGACTAGGGATCGAACCCGTGCCTCCTGCACTGGCAGGTGAATTCTTTACCACTGAACCACCAGGGAACCCTGAAGATGGGGAAGCTCCTCTGAAACAGGAAACCCACTGAGTGGCACTAGTGGCCAGTCTGGTGAGGGGGCGGATTAACATTGGGGGAGGGGCACAGAGTTGCAGCCTGGGCAAGGGAAGACCAAACATCTTGTCCCAAACATCTTGTGAGCCATGCCTCACTCACATCGAGATTTCTGAGACTGCTTTTGTTCCAAAGCTTAAATTTTCAAATGCAAAGCAGAATCTGCCATTCCCGTCCTCCTCTCAAGCCTGCGAGCCGTACCGCCCCCCCAACCTCCTCAGACTCCAGCTTGCTAAGCGGCTGCATTTATAAATGACTAGAAGGAACGCTTTATGCTTGGCCACCCCTCCAGCAGCAGACAACTGGCTTTCTCCGCGGTGTTCAGCAAGCCCCACTGAGCCACTGCCAATGCCTCATTAGAACGCAAGACACTCCCGCCGGCCCTGGGCGTTGGATGCTAGCCGCCTGTGGTTCGCATCTGTAGTCATGACAGCCGACCCAGACTGCTGCCTTCCACTGAAGACCGAGTACATGATCCACTGCAGTTAATCAATAGGATAATGGAATGAATCAATAGGAAAGATTTTTAGAAGGTCTTAATTAAAGAAACACTTGCAGATACAAATGATGTCTTCAATCTATTGATAGTGCCAAGGTGAAGGGTTAAACACAAACAAAACCATCAACTTTATTTTGCCAGCATGCCTTCCATGAGAGAACAACCCAGTAGCCTCCTGGCCCCAGGGTCGGCCCATTAATCAGTCCCTTGTCAATTTCACGGCCACACTGTATGGGAAAATCAGGCTATGATCAAAAATTTTAATTACTAAACAGCGGCTCAAAACAACAATGAAAAATAGATCCGCATACACCCTGGCTGGCTTTCCTTGGCCCCTAAAGTGGGAGCAGCCTTCTCCATAAAAACCAGATCTGCACACAAACTCCCCTTCTGATGGGATGCACCAAATTAGAATAATTAAAGAAAGTCTAAATTGATGGATCCCACTTAGGCAGGGGAATTCTCCAGTGGGCCTTCTGCTCAAACATGTTACATCAATATTTTTGATTCCCTAGACACCCCTGCAGTAGGTACTGGTTTAAAGAGACATCAATCTCTGATGTCAGCATTTATCTAATGAACCTTCAAAAATCAATGTCCAGGATGGCCTGTTACACGCCAGCACCCCATTTGTCCACTATCCCTAGCCTTACTGGTGAGAACTTGAAGCCCTAATAAAGAGGACACATGGGCTCAAGTGGTCAGGCGGGATGGTTAGACCAGAAGAGGTTGGGATCCTATACTCAGTTTCAACCCTGAGAACTCAAAAGACACGGGGATGAAATGAGGAAGCTGAGAGAACCCCCTAAGCTTTCCGAGGGTCTCCTGACTCCAGACAGGTACATCCCCAAACGATATGATTCTTCAGATCATCCTCTCTCCAAATGCACCTTCCCCTTTCATAGGTTCTCTCCCTTGACTGTTGCCTGACAGGACTCTGGTCCCATTCCTGACAGCTATGGTAATTTTCTGCTTTTTGGGATTCCATTTATCTCCACTCCACAGGAGGCCCGTGCTTAGCCCTTCTCTTGTTAGTGTTTATGCTCAGCTCACCCTCACCCTTCTGTGAAGAGGGCTCCTTGACACTGATATCTTGACACCCTAACAGGCAGAAGAGAGGGCCTAAGTTTGTTTCACTTCTTTTTGCCTCTTTAAAATAAATTGGCCTGTATGGGCTGCCATGAGGCTGAGCTATTTCGAGTGCATAACTCGGGGTGACAGGTATGCCATTCAGCAGGCCAGGGCTTGGCCCGCCTTATCATCTCTGCTTTCATTCGCTGCGGTTCTCTCTCTCCTGACTGCAAGAGTCCGTCCTGAGAGCTGCACGGAGCTCGGGTGCTTGTAAGATGATGCGTGGTGTAGGGTGAATTCGTTGGTGCACGATTCCTGTCTGTCTCCTGGAATACAGCTTTCAGCAAGCCCCTCGTGCCAAGTTTGAGTCCAATTAAACTACAATGAGAGGTACCATGATTTCATTTGCTTGGATTGTCACATTTCAGAAGTTCAGTAGCCTGCAAAATGTTCGCTGTCTCTCATTAAGCCGGTTCCAGCAACTGTGTAAAGTCTCTAATTTAGCCGCTTTTTTTTTTTACTCTGCTTTCAGCCCTGAAAATGGCTGCCTGCAGGGAAGAACCTCTGCTGTCCGTCGTATTAGAAAGTGTTTCTGACCATACGGAGAGAATAGCAAAACTGACCCTAGGACAAAAATGAGAGGACAGTCTGAGGGTGCCAGTTACGTCTGTCTAGCGTTTCTCTGGAAGAATCCTTGCTTCAGAGAGGAGGTGTGTGTGTTTGCGTGTGTGTGTGCGTGTGCACGTGTGCACGTGTGTACATGTGTTTGGGGGAGGAGTATATTCTATGCTAAAGAACTCTCAGTATGGTGATCACAGTTTCAGAACCACAAATAAAGACCTATAACGTTTTCTTTTTTCCTGATACAAATCTTTGTTTCTTTAAAAATCCTCTAATGATGGGACTTTCTGGTGGTCCGGTGGTGAAGACTCCATGCTCTCAATGTGGGGTGGGGGGTGGGGCCCTAGGTTCGATCCCTGATCAGCAAACTAGATTGTGCATGATGCAACTAAAGATCCTGCGTGCCACCACTAAGACCCGGAGCAGCCAAATAAACAAAATAATAATAATAATTTAAATTTTTAAAAACCTAACAAAAACATAAAGTTTCATTTAGATAGACATTAAAAAATGAATTGCCTTTAGTCAAAGACTGCTATAGGATATCAGAGTTGCCCTGGAATTCTGAAATGTATCAACTGGGTTGATCTCATTTGAGAGAGTCTTGGTTGGGCTTAAGGAGAAAAAAAAAAAAAAAAATCACCATTCTGTAGACTGTGAATATGCTAATTTCTATTATGGCTCTGTTATGACAAGGAAATTGCTATACAGATGCCATTCATGACAATTACAGTTTACTGATGGAGTACTAGGCATTGTGTGAAGATCTTATATACAGAATCTCACTCTATCCTTTCAATAATCCATTTTCCAGATGAGAAGACTCAGGCACAGAGAAAGTTAACTTACTCAAAGGCCTGGCTGGCAGGAGAAAGAACCAGGAGTCAAACCTAGATCTGTCTGACTCCAAAATCCATCTTTCCAACCATTTTGCCCTACATTTCAAAGGCAAAGGTTGGCTCGATCCCTGTTAGATTCACAAGATACAGACCAGCAGGTGCACAGGGGCAGTCACGTCTGTCTCGCTTAGCTCGGAGCAGAGATGAGCATGGTCACTGAGTCGATTTCAACCTTGGCTAACGTATTCACTCTGGTAGACAGGAAACTTCTGGAGTTCCAATCCTACTAACCTCTGCATTTTGAAAAATAACACTTCTGAGTAGGGTTCCTTTTCTAATTCCAAAAGAAAATTTGGAAAATGTAGAAATGCCCAAAGCAGAAAATTTAAATCACGTATAATTCCAACACTTAGATATAATCACTCTTGGTGCAAATTTTCTACTGCTCTTTTTTTTTTCGGTCTATAAAACTTATGATTTCCAGGATTATTGGCTCAGTGTTGGGTATTTTTCTCGGTGAACATACACATCGACCTATACCATGTGCTTCCTATGGGTAGATGTGTTTATAATCACCGGATTAAATCAGCCACTTCTTGAATGTGAAACCCTGGTTCTTTTAAATGTGCTGTCATCTCAACTGATTCCATAGAGGCAAAACATGGAACTTTTTTTTTTTTTAGGTCCAGGTGCTGAGAACAGCCCCAGCTGGTTGAGAACCGAAGGTCAGAGAGGCCCTGAGTCTGGCTGAATGTACCAAACTCTGAATCCCAGAGGCTTAAAATGTAATCAGAGTTCCTCCTACCAGCTCAGAGACCCAAGGATCTTCTAGTATTCCTTAAAAAAAAAAAAAAGAAAATGCTCAATATAAAACTGAAAATATCAGTTTAATTACGTATTCGTAAAAACTAATCAAGATCAAAAAACGCTTTCATTTTCCTGGGTAATTTTTTTTTTGAAACATATATGGTTGATATTCTTGCTCAGAAGATGGAAATGATACTTCGGCCTACAGCAGTCAAGGGTTTTACAAAACGGGGGCTGATGTTCTTGGCCTGGCCCTGGGAAGGGTGTGATGAACACGGTCTGAAATCAATATCAGGGAACAGTTACTGCATCTCAATATTATTTGCTGAGATGGGCTGCTGGAAGGGGATGCGGGAAGAGAGAGGTATGTCGATAGCTTTAACGAAGCACTCCACAGCCATGCACAAAGGGAGGTCAAATAACTATCAGCAGACCAATCCCCATTGTAAGTAGTAAAAATGATAAAATCAATATTATTAAATAAAAAGTTAGCACTGCTATTGAACCCTCTCATGGTCTTGGCAGTGCCTGGCTGAAAATGAAGGAGGCTATTTTCCAATCTCTTTAGGGGCAAATGTTTAGGATCAGAAACATTTGCAAAACAGAAGGGGAGAAAAGAGGTATTTTTCACATAGAGACTGAGCCGGGGAACATCTGAACAACAGGGCCAGGTAACTGACACCTCAGAAGACGACGACCCTTCCCATCCAGGTGAACATATACGTTCTGAGGGCCACGGAAGGCGACTTAATTTAGAACTGGACTTGGCTCCTTTGTCCTTCAGGGTGACAGAGGTCGGGCTGCCTCAGGGCTTTCCAGGAAAAGAGAAAGGTCCTACTTGCTGTCTTTTCAGATCTTGAGAATTAGAAATGTACCAGAAAAAAAAAAAAAATCATGGAGGACAAATAGGAAACAGGGAAAAAAAAAAAAGAAAGCCAAAGGAAAAAGGGGAAGAAAACAAGGGCATTCAATAGCCGAGGACTGACCTGTTCTTGTCAGCCCAGAGGACTATGGGGAAGCTTCGGGAAGCCAAGGAGGCGTTGTTGTCTGCTGGTGCTGTGTGGTTAATTGTGTAAACCAAAGGCAGCCTATAGCAGGTATTGAAAAAGATAAATTTAGACTAAAGATAGCCCGGCCAAAAATTCCTATGAAAGCAGCAAGCTCCAGTCATATCTGGAGGAGGAAAGGAGAAAAAAAAGAAAGAGAGGAGAAGATGAAGAATGGGTAAAACTGAGTGACAGCCCAGCGGCAAGCCTGCATTTGCTGCTCTGACCTGCATTTAAACACAGGGCTGCTTAGCCTTTTGAACACCTAAAGTTGGCTCCCTTGTTTGCATTTCATAGAAACTACTATAGAAAGTAAACAAGAACCTTTGGTGAATTATTTAGCATACAAATAAACCAGCGACGAAGGCTAAGTAGGCCTATATGAACTAACTGGATTGAAATATTCATCTGTAAATAACCCTCCAATCTGGTGCTTTCACGTACAAATACTACATGGAACATTAGACACAACTAGCTTCTAGGGATATTTAGGCTCACTAGAGAGCAATTTTTATGTCTCCTGGCATCTGTGGCTAGTGATATGGACTGACTGTTAATATAACCTACATAAAATTTATGTGAACACTCACGGAAATAGGAACACACTGTCAGACAGCTGGTGTCTGATTCGAAGCACATGCGGGTTTTATATGCACTGCGTAAACTAACCTTTGCAATAAAGATTTAGCAGGTTTATTAGTTTAGGAAATCGCTATAATTAAGGATAATTCATAATGGCCGCTTATCCACTCTCCAGCAATAGCTAGCTTCATTTAGGCTCCATTTCTTTGAGCCATAAATAAGTGAGCTGCTATCTTCTGCACAGATGTGCCATTCAACCTGTTCATGTTGGCTGGTTTTTGCTTGTGTTTTAATCAAAAGCATTAGTAGATAAGACTATAAAAAGCACAGTCTTTGAAATAAATTAGCAAGAAATGCACAGGTGAAGTTTTATTTTTAACTGCTCAAAAAGAAAAAAAAAAAAAAAAGGTAACCTCTCCCTCCAGAGGTAAAACAATTAAAAATAAATAATCCTTTTAAATGTACTTAAAGGAACTTTCATTTACAAACCCAAGGAGAGAGAAAGTGATGGAGCAATAACATTAATGAAGGCTGAAGAAATATGAGTGTGACCTCTCTACAGTATTTCCATTTAACTGTGCATGTAATTAAAGCCTGACCTTTGCAAGGCAGCACACTCGGCCTTGCTGCAGCTTCCCCTGTGATTCAAGATCCTAGCCCGGGCTTCAGGGATGGGAGCCTTCCACAGCTCCCTCCCTCTCTCTCCTGCCGCCAGTGTCTGCTCTGAGGGATGGCTGCTTCGGCAATCTGTCCCCCTGCTGGGACACCTTTCCTCAGCAATACCTGACACTCTTCTTTCATTCATCCATGCCATCTTTGCATTACAGCCTCTGCCCTTTGTAAATACTCAGGACATGAGTCAGTGAAAGGCAAGCAGTGCCAGAATTTGGGTCCCAGTCGTCAGCATCCCTGATGCTGATGAATTGGTGAGCATGCCCCAGGTGAGGGGCACTCCACTAAGTCCTCTCTGGTTCTGGTCTCAACAGCTGGGCAAAGGAGACTTTCTTCTTGCGAGGGGGAAAATTCCCCACAGGGAATTGTGGCTTGACTGACAATGGGAATTTGGAATCATCTGAAGGGTGATGCTCTACAGAGACTTTAGGGTAGCTTTGTTCTTGAGGTTTTCTTGATTGTGGGGTTAATCCCACTATACTGCAAAGGGTGTTGGTCTAAGAGTTGGAAGGTCTGGGATATGTTTCCCAGCTGTGTCACCTGTCATCTGCTGTGTCCCCAAGAAAGCCAGTCAGCCTCCCTAAGCTTCGGGCTCCCCCTCTGCAAAGTGGGTCATCATCACCTGTCCCACCTACGGCAAGGACTGCTCTAAGGACTCTGGGAAACACTGCCCACAAATCTCCTGGGACAGGAAATTCAGCCCAGCCATTTGGTAATGGGACCTCTCCATCTCCAAGTTTTCTGGTAATAAAGCAGGGCCAATGGTATGTGCCTAGTCACCTCACCAAGTTAAGAGGATCAAAATAATAATAATGTGTGCGAAGTGGACAGTCAACCCAGAAGAGCACTGCTGTGTTCTTATTTGAACCAAGTCCCCTCTTGAGAATCTCCAAAGGTGCTGCTGGCCCAAGGGTTCCAAAGACACCAGTGTCCCTCACAATCACTCGGGCCAGAAGCAGATTGGTGAAGAGGATTTGAGGAGGCTGAGGCAATGCCAAGCATTGGTGGGCACGATACAAAAATGGGCCGGGCGCATCAATTTTGAAAAATTACATCTTGGGACTTTCCTGGTGGTCTAGTAGTTAAGGATCCACCTCGTGGTGCTCTGTGACAACCTAGAGGGGCGCGATGGGGTGGGAGATGGGAGAGGGGTTTAGGAGGGAGAGGACGTGTGTACACTGTGGCTGATTCATGTTGATGTATGGCAGAGGCCAACACAATATTGTAAAGCAATTGCCCTCCAATTTAAAAATGAGAGAGAGAGAGAAAAAACAATCTGCCTTGCAATGCAGGGGACTTGGGTTCGATCCCTGGTTGGGCAACTAAGCCCACAAGCCGCAACTACTAAGCCTGTGCTCCGCAACTAGAGCATGTGCACAACAAAAGATCCCCCATGATGCATCCAGGATAAATGCAGTCAGATAAATGACTAAATAAGTATTTTTTAAAAACAAGTTAAAAAAATCTTAATACCGAAAACGCTTTTTTATTCCTGGGAAGGTAGTACAGGTGGGTGAATTATCTCTGTGAGCAGTGACTAGGTGAACACAAGAAGGGCCAGTGATAAGGTAGGTTAAACTCTCCAAAAGAAACTTCTCTCCCAAAGCACTCTCATTGAGAAGTTGGGTATGGAGCTAAAACTGAGGATGTGAGCCTTATCTGATACATTTTTAAAACTGTTTATCTGTTATTGGCTGTGCTGGCCTTCCTTGCTGCACGGGCTTTTTCTCTAGTTGCGGTGCACAGGCTTCTCATTGAGGTGGCGTCTCGTTGCGGAGCGTGGGTTCTAGGGTGCACGGGCTTCAGTAGTTGCGGCTCCCAGGCTCTAGAGCACAGACTCAGAAGAAGTGATGCCCAGGCTCAGCTGCTCCCAAGGCTTGAGGGATCCTCCCAGACCAAGGATCAAACCTGTGTCTCCTGCATTGGCAGGCAGATTCTTTACCACTGAACCACCAGGGAAGCCCCATCTGATGCATTTTTGGTGACAAATTCTGGTAGCTGGTGTCCTGGCCAGGAAGTTGGCACATACGCAGAAGAGCAGCAGATAGATGGGGAAGAGAAAGGGTAACTATGACAAACATTAGCACCACTCAGCTGTCCCCGGCCACTGGGCTCCCTGGGCTCCCTGTCAGGGCCGCTGTGGCCAACCAAGGAGAAGAGGCGGGCAGGAGCTGGATGACATCCAGAAGAACCTGTGCACATCAGAGCAAGGAGATCTGCAGCCGGGAAAAGCCCCTGGCTTGCATTGCATCACCAAGACCCCAAGAAGTAGTGTGACCTTGGCTCTCACATGAACAAAATAAGCCAAGAGTTCCCTTTAGGTTCAGTTCCGGGTACCTGGCAGGCTCACCTGTAGCTCCACGATGGTAAGTGGTCCACCCTCCTTTTAAATTCACAGGCACGCCTATGAAATCAGGTGTGCACTGGGAGATTTACATCCCATTACAAAAGGGATCTCAGCAAACTAAAAGTCTAATGCCACGGGTTGTAAAAGAGCACTGGATCACAGAAACAGGGAGCGAGTGGGGTCAGGGAGTGGGCTGGCCCTTCCCCATTCCAGCCTTCAGACTGAAAGTATTAGCCCAAAATGAGGAACATATTTATCAGGAAAATCTTTTATTCTTTTAAAATCGAGTTTCCTTTAGGAGTCAAAGTTCACAGGAACATTTACCATTCTGGGGGCACAAATTGACATCTTTAATAAGGCTTCTGGAAATTCAGAATTTAAATCATGGTTAGAATGATAGGGTCAAAACATGTCAAACTGAGAACCTGGGGTAAAAAAAAAAAAACCGTTTTCATTATCGTTGAATAGCTTTAAAACATTCCTAGCCTCCCCAAATTATAAACTAAAAGAATCTTAAAACCAACAAATAGGCCCCAGGGTTTTCTAAAGAAAAATCTCGTTGCAAGGGTCTGCCTAAAGAGGAGAATAAATGTTTAAATATATACAGCTCAAATAGAAGTGGTAGCAATCAGAGTAGCCGCAGCATTAGTAATAGTTTAAGCTATATGTAACCAGTTTTGAGGAAACAAAGAGTTTCAGAAACACAGGTGCTCTAGAATAAGCGCCTAGAAGGAAAATTAGTAAAGTAGGTACAATTGACATAAATCAAGGACATATTCAGGGCTTCCCAGGTGGCACTAGCGGTAAAGAAGCTGCCTGCCAACACAGGAGACAGAAGAGAAACGGGATCAATCCCTGGGCCGGAAAGATCCCCTGGAGGAGGGCATGGCCACCCACTCCAGTATTCTTGCCTGGAGACTCCCACGGACAGAGGAGCCTGGAGGGATACAGTCCATAGGGTTACATAGAGTCGGACATCACTGAAGTTACTTAGCACAGCACAAGGACATTTTCACCTATGACAAAGGCAGGTGGCAAAAATGATAGCAGTGGAATAGGCCAAGAGGGCTCATTTGAGGGGGGACATATTATGGTAATTCTTTTCTTTAAAAATGATTACTTTAAAATAGTCAGAAAAAGGATTTGCAAGATGAGCCTCCATATGCCACTTACAAACATCAACAGCAGCGATACTGATCACTGTTAGAGAAAACAGATTCTTGATTATGGGTTTGCTTTCCTTTCACCATCCTGCTAGTCTGCCCATAAGTCTCAGGACCCACCCTATCTGAAACCCCTGGATCCCCAATGTGGTTACACTCATCCCTGGGGTCAAAAGAGTCCTTCTGGGTAAAAGGAGAGCTCTAAATGCCTTTTGCCCCAATCCCTGATGGGGACCCAAGCAGGTTTTCACTCTTACCGTGTAAGCTTAATTGTCACCTCAGATCTCTTTCATAACTTTCCAAGAAGATGCCAGGACACACAGCCAGGCTTTAACGACCTCAAGAATAATTAAAACAAAGCTGGCATATCCGTGTGGTAACACAATGGATTTCAGGACCTGACCACACAGTTCTGTTTGCATTTCCAGCCCAACTGGGAAACAGCAGGTCCAGCATATAGCCTGTATTTTTTCCCCCCACCCCAGTGATTCCCTCTGAATCTCTTTCAGTGAAGAAAAGCAGATTCTTAGCCAGAAATAACAAGCCTCTCCAGCATAAAAGATAAATTTAAGCATCCCCCTGCGCCTTCCTGGCTACCTCCTGCCCTTTGCCTGGTGCCCCTGACATCAACAACTTAGCAGTCATATTTTGCTAACTATCAAAAGTGGATTCATTTGATTTGCAGATGGGGACCCCTATTGGTATAAAAAAAATCCCAGGGAAAGAAAATGGAAACCAAACACAGCCTTCTTAACCAAATAAGCCTGAACTTAACCAATAAACAGACACAACACCCAGAGTTTCATTTCACCAAGAAAAGTACAGGGACAGTGTTAAAATCCTCTCCCTGCCCCCCACTATCCACCCCAACAAACACCCCTCTGGGAAAAGCCTCTGCTCTCCCCAGAGAGACTCTGAAGTTGACCCCCTGACACCGCCACCCCCTCACCCGGCCAGGGGCACGCATGCGCACGCGTCACTCCAGCCGCTGGTGTCACGGGCTGCCGTCCATCTCTGCTGACAGATCTCCGTGTTGGGCAGGATTTCCAATCCTTCATGACTCTCTATTTGTCACTGCAGGTGAGTGGTGGCACTCAGCCTGATCCCCAGCCACTTTCACAGTTACTTATCTGTCTTTATGGATTCATCCTGTGTGTCAAGCCAGCGCATAACAGCATTACTGTCAGGGTGACAGAACTGTCCCCAGAGTGCCACAAATGATTCTCC